>NC_137461.1:212687764-213071195 GCF_964235325.1 Thermobia domestica | reverse complement strand
CAGAAGAGGAATATGAACCTTCTGCTATGCTATATTGGGAAGACTCTCAAGTTATAAATCAAACATAAAACTAAAACAGCTTATTAGATACTTTCATTAAGTTACCTAACCAATAAAATATTTCTTTCTTCGTTAGGAATCCTACAGCTCCAGAAAATCCTGTGGACAACGTTCCAGACTGGCCTCCTTATACATCAGAAGATGAGCAGTATTTGAGAATTGATAACGAAATAACCGTTCTCCAGAATTTTAAAAACGAATTTACGATCTCTGCACAAGAAGGATTACCTCAACCTCAGCAGATATCACACAAAATCAGTGTATAAAATGAACGTTTCAAATTTAATACCAAAAGTGATAACTTATTAAAGCTCTTAACTTAGTAAGGCGCTAAATATTAGATACATGTTTATTTTACTTTTAATGTTTTCCTTAAATAAATCGTAGTATATCATAGTTTGCTTTAAAAGAATTTCTAATGGAACAGGAAAAATTAACTAGGTGTATGCAATATCAAAATATGTAATCACATAATATGAATAAAAAGAGAATGAATATTTATTTCCACTTCTAATTACTATTTCTTTTAGAAATAATTTGGTTTTTATTAATAGTCATTGATTATAACTGTGCTGCGGAATACGCAATTTCTTTCCTTATTATCAATATGACTGGAATTCATATATAGTAACAAGTGGTTTTATATGTACATACATATGGACTAAAAGTTGACAGAATATTGACTAAACTGTAAATAATAACCCAAGAAATTTTCATAGTGATTTCCTACTTTCTGCGAGATTCGACATAAAATAGGGTAAGTTTGGGTGAATCCGGACAGTTCTGATGTTTCTTTCTTTAACTACTACCCTGCTACACGTAAATATCCAATACTTTATCATATTATTTAATGATATGTTGGTATGTATGCACAATTGAAATAGTTTTCAGGGAATGGCACGTTAAGAAATAAAAAAAAAAAAAAATCTGAAAGTTGACAAAATCTTAGGTTTGCAAATTCGACCGTTTTGAACACTGTAAACTTTTGCACGCGTTGATTGGGCGCGCGCAAAGTAATATAATTCTTCCAAAATGCAACGAGTAAAGTAGCGTATTCGCTTCGATATATGTCTTACTTAACCATTTACTGACAAACCACTTCTGTGTAAAACCTTAACATATTCCACTAAAAATTTACATGAGGTCAAAAACATGCATGAGCTTTCCTGTTTCTTCTTCTTTCCCCCCACCGTCGAAACTACGTATAACACTCTTTGCACTTCCTAAAAAGCTCTAAACTGTAGAAATGTATGGTGCTTCAAACAAGCGCCACTACAAGTTTCCACATTACACATACGACGAACAGTATTATCGTAATGTCAGAATTCAGCGACTGTCGTCGAAATCACCCAAACTTGCTATGTGGAATTTATTATTGCAACACATTAACGCTTTAAAATGACAAGACACACACACTGGACGTAACATAACCTAACAGATAAAACTGTAAAATATACAGTGCATAATCTTAGTATTAATTTATTTAAGAAAATGATAATTTCAATAACAAAATATTGTTCATCGTTCTCAATGTTCTCTTTAACTTTTATTTTGACAAAGATTTTAGGAAAACATCTTATAGAATAAATCTCTTGATATTATCTCTAATTTTATTTTTTTCTAATTTTAGAACAGCAAGTTTTAAATTTCTTTCTGCGAACGGAGTGCGTTATGAAACATGGTTTGTTGTCCCTCAATATTGTCTTGCAATTACTATTTCATTCTTCATTGAGTTTTGTTAGCAAAATATGTGATAATAATTAATGTGGCTTAAAATCACTTTAGACTGTTCACGCTCTAGATACGTATGCACAACAAAATATCTTGGCGATACAAGTAGTTGCTGGAGAAATGGGTTAAGTTTTACTATAGGGATGCATATACTATAAAGTGTACAGAACAATTTGTACAAGTCTTTAATTTGCCCATTTCATGTTGAGAACAGGACCGAACCAACCCCTGCGGGGCTTCTAACCCATTTCTGCTATTACTAGTAGTTATACTATGGAGCCGTATATTAAAACTGCACAGAGAAATGATTCCAATAAATTCATTCAAATTGTAAATATTTCATACAAATTGATATAAATTCGAATATTTGCATTCATGAAGTATTAAAAATAAACTATCCCAAAATGAATTGCTATGTTTGTCGAAACATTAGAAAGCTTTTGCGATCAGATTTTAATTGTAGCTTTACGTTACTTGGTTGTTCCCTCCATGTTAAAAGTGACGGATGATTAATGAAAGAATATGTAAACCTCTCAATGTTTGAAAAGACAAGAAAATTCATAGTTAATCATGTTCCAAGTCCATGTGAAGAGTAATATTAGCTGGAACAAAAATTTAAATGAAAAAGGGGATCTCGTTCAGATCGCAAAATCTTTTGTTGTTTCGGCAAACCTTGTAACTCATTTTAGTAATTCGTGATTGTAAATGCGCGCGTTTATATCAATAAATACACAATTACTTGGCATGCATCAAGAAAATACGACTGTTGAAAATATAAGTGTGTTATTTAGAGTAAAAATAGCAATTGAAAAATTAATTTCAAAATGGTTACCGTATTCCTGAACTCAATGATATGATTTACGTAATTTTGTAATTTGCAAATCTGTTCGAGAATTATGGATGACTTTTTCAAAACATTTACAGTAATTCTTTCATTTGTATGTTTTGCCAGCTTATATTAAAGCTGTGATGGGATTTTGTCCGCTTACACGAAAGTTCTGGTCAGCTTTTGCCGGCTTTCATGAAAGCTGAAGTAGGCTTTTGTAGTAGTGAGATTACAGTGTGTCCGCCACCTAATTAGCACATGGGGCTAACCAACCCAAATTTAGATTTCGCCTTCGGAATTATTAATGGATGAGTGAATTCAAGTACAAAGATCGGAAACTCACATCTTCGATTCCAAACATTGCCTCTGCTAGATAAAGATGCATTTATTCCGAAGTTTCTCGTCCGCCTGGTTTTCGACTGAAAGAGTAATAATACACAGTAAAAATGGTTATGTTAATTCAACTCAATTTTAACACAGGGCAGTGGTTCCAGCGTGACTACCGCTAGACCTCGTGGTGTTGTCGTTTAACACAGGGGTGTGTGTTACGTCTTTAACACACGACCGGTCTTGATCAGTGTTAAATTCGGATCTGTGTCAGTATTTTCGGTGTTGATTCGACATCATGTCAGTGTCAGTGGTGTGGAGAAAAGTGTTGAGTGTAACTTGTGGCGGTGTTGCACCAACACCAAGAAAGTAACAGTCCCTATGTTACTTCAACATCATTTTCTTATTATTTCAACACACTATCTGTGTCATAATTCAAGATCAGACTACCAGATAAACACCATTTTTGGTGTTAGTTTGACTCCACTTCTGTGTTACTACGACACCTATTTCGGTGTTGAAATACCTCCGTGTGTGGTATTGATCTAACCATTTTTCTGTGTTGGAAAAACATGCGTTGTGCATGCTTACGCTTACAGAAGATTCTAATTTTAAAATAAGAATAGTAAACTAAAGAACACTTCATATAGAAAATCTTCATAAACATTTTTGTCGTCCTCCCCAAGATTTATTGCGAAGTATTTCTTGATGGTGCGAAACACAACCTTCACTAACATCTTGTCCAGGAATATTAGGAAACTCTTACCTATATCCTTATAATATGTTTGCCTGTTAATCGTGAATAAACTTTTTTCTGCCATATTTGAAACACAGTCCCCTGTCTTGACTGGAGAGCTCTAATGCAGTGTAGATGTGACACAGTAATATGATGTTGTTTCTCCAAAGAAGGTGACCGAAATCTTGTTCACAAATGAGATGTTCCTGTGCAGCTATGTTGGATTTGTGATTTACGGGGAAGAGAACTTCTTTGTATAGGGCGATACTGGGAAACTTCAAATGCAGGAAGCATCCTGGATTTCAGAAAAAAAGAGGTGAATGTCAATTCTCTAGATCCTGTTTCACCTGTATTTTCCTGTAGGTCTTCCTCCTTGCCAATCATCGGTGATCTAAGAGGTTGGGTACGATCTGCTTGGGAAAACGACAGTATGGAATTTTGAAGAAGTAAGATTGGTTAATAAACAACCTTATGGCGTTAAAATATTATTACGGTACTACCATTTTCTAATATTTTGATTTGTTGGCGAAAGAACACTACAGACATATCCAAAGTACAAGCATTTTGTAATGAAAAGTTCTGTCATTATTTTTTTATTGTGATATCCGCCAAAAAAGTAAAATTGGTGTAAAAATAAAAAGAACGTTACGTAAAAAAAGAGGGAGAAGTTCAGCTTTGCATTATGAAGTGTGACAAGGGAGAGGAAGGGGAAAATTGATCAAAACTAGCGTTACATAATATATGAAAGGCACCTAATGTCTATTACGTGCTACCTATCAGCAACACGTTTTTGAATGGCTTCAATGGCTTCATTAGTTCTCGAGATATATATGTAATAATAATAATAATAATAATAATAATAATAATAATAATAATAATAATAATAATAATAATAATAATAATAATAATAATGCTAAACTGCCACCGCTGGAGGCCCCGGATAAAACCCATATGAACCTGTTTTAACGCTGTATTACTACTAACCTGTTCTTACTTTCATACATCTTACCTACAATTACCCCTGTTTCATTTCTAATCTTCACTATTCACTATTAATCACAAATATTTCTTACTTTTGTGCGTCATTTACTCTTTCCTACATCCGTATACGTCAGTATAGTATTATTGTGCAAAATTAGTATAGGACTAAATGTTGCAAATTACATGCTACTGATTAATGACTAAAATAATGAAGCCGAAATAAATATCATGTAATCCCAAAGGGTGAGGTCAAATTTACAAAGTTGTATCACCCGAGCGTGACGCAATGTGACGTGATATTTTGTCCACTTTGTACAGACAGCTTTATAGAAAAAAATATTTACTTATGTTACAAAAAAAAAAAAAGCTCAGGGAGCGAGGGAGGTTAAAAAGGTCGCAGGGCTCATTTGGTTCCACTTTGATCCGCATGTTAGCACAGCAACATACATATCCTAAGGCTAATTAATAGCATATTGGGTTTGAAACACTGTCAGATTATGCTCTACTGCCACCTCACCTTACATCGCATCAATCCTTGAACACATACAGACCAGAATTTAACTTAGATTTTCTCCCTTCATTAATCACTCTATAGTAATGACCTTTCTAACGTTTGCTACTCTCATTATCACCGTTCACCTCCGGTGTTTGGAGTCCTTGGTTTGATCCCAGGTCGCGCCTGGACATTGTGGGGACAAACACAGTGCTCGTGGGTTTTCTCGGGGTTTTCCCGTTTCCTCCCACTTTCTTCATTCCGCCATTTCACTCATCTCTCATCATCACCGTCTCCTTTAGCTTAACCGGCATAACCGTGGGACGTAAAACTTAAAGATTTCATTTCATTTTTCTCATTATCACATTTAGTCTGATTATGTTAATTTCTCCGTAAATTTTATATTTCGGCCCCGCTATCTACGGCAGTTAACCCAATAATAATAATATACAAAATATGAATAATAACAAATGTTGAATGAACAAATTGTAGTTGGTATCAGTGATGAACCGGAAAATTTTCTGGAAATTCATAAAAATATACTCCACTTATTCCTACATCGTTGTTTAGCCGTGATGTGAAGTGCAAAATTTTCTTCTATATTTTTCCGGAAAATTTTCCGTTCTAAACAAATATTAGTGATCAAGTAACAATTCCTCATTAATCATAAAATTGATTAAACTCATGTATAGAAATGTTAAAAAGTGAAAGATCATTTAAAGGATCTGAAAATTTTCATGAGTTAGACAATTTCCAGTCCTCTGTAGAAACAAGTGAAACAATTTTTCATGAATCGAAAAATTGAAAAACTTTTTGAGTCGGAAAACTTTCATCGTTTTGAAGCAAAAGGTAAAACAACTTTTTTTGAATCGAAAAGCTTTATTCCTCTGTAGAAACAAGTGAAAGGAATTGCGATGTAGAAACAAGTGGAAAAACTTTTCATAAGCCGGGCAATTTTGAATATTATGTATAGTGATGTTAGGTGGAAAATTTTCCACTATATTAAACTGGACCTTGAGCTATAAAATTGAATTCCTCTAGAGGAAGGTTAGACAACAACAAATTATGATTTTCCAATTAGCTTTCGAGAACCAGAAAATTTTGTAATATTAGGCCTATGTATAAAAATGTATTAGAAATAATTACGATTCCATAGAACAAGTACACATATATAAAGAAATATGTTTTTATTATGTAAAATAAAATGAATTACTTGTTGTTTTTAGATCGCATCGCTAATAGCGCTGATTTTTACGTTTCTTTTATTATTTTATTGGAAGAACAATTACAAAAATCAGCTTCCTTATTAATTATATTTAACTTTCTCTTTGAATGAATAATGAATAAATAAATGATGTTTATATCTAGAAAATGGTCAGTATTAGTTACTTAAACCCAAATTTATGGTAGACAAAAATTTTCAGTAGGCACTTTTTATTATCTACTTATTTATAAATGTTGCAGTATGGAAATCTAGAAAAGTAGTAAAGGTATGAGAAAACTTCGTCTTACGCATATTAAACTGACAAAATATAATTTTGGGAGATCAAAGGTCGTTTCTGAGAGAAGAAAGCATTGAAGTTCTTGCACTATTTTTAAAGAAATGAACAATCGTTAGAGTTTCAGTTCATGAAACTTTTTAAGACAATATTTATTGCCAATAAATTTTACGGTTAAACAACGATATAGAAATATGTGGAGTATGTTTTTATGAATCGGCAAATATTCATCATTTTTAACAAATTAAATTTTTAATAATAGAATGGGATATTTGTACTCTACGAACTCGATGTATGTTCTCTGCACTTTACACACAGTCACACACACACACACACACACATAGAGAGAGAGAGAGAGAGAGAGAGTGAGAGAGAGAGAGAGAGTTGAATTGATTTTAACGCTTTCAGCAGCGGGGCTATATGAAACGGGACAAATTGATTAACGTAGAATCCGAACTACATGATCTCCCGCCGGAAATCGAAGCCAGGTCTCCTCTGCCAAGGCGCGTATTCTAACCGCTTAGCAACGAAGGAGTTCGCAGAGGGAGAGAGAGAGAAACACTATGTAAATTTTTACTTCCCAACTTGAATATTAGAAAATTTTACGGTTCCCGAAAGCTAATTGGAAAATTATAATTTGTTGCTGACCAACTTTTCTCTACAGAAATTCAATTTTGTAACTAAATATAATGCAGTTAAATATAGTGGAAAAATTTCCATCTAACATCACTATACATAAAATCTAAAATTGTCCGGCTTATAAAAAGTTTTTTTTTCACTTGTTTCTACATCGTAAATAAAAATTTTCCGATCTATGAAAATTCATTTCACTTGTTTCTACAGAGCAATAAAACTTTCCGATACACAAAAAGTTGTTTTCTTTTTGCTTCAAAATGATGAAAATTTTCAGACATATAAAAAGTTCTTCAATTTTTCCATAGAAGACAGAAAACATTTCGATTGATTAAATATTGTTTCACTTATTCCTACATAGCACTGAAAATTTTCTGAGCCATGAAAATTTTCAGATTTTTTAAATGATCTTTCACTTTTTATCATTTCTATACATAAATTCAATCAAATTTATAGTTACTGAGGAATTGTTACTTGAATACTGGTATTTTTTCGAACGGAAAATTTTCCACCTCACATCACTAGTTGGTATGCTTCGATTGAACAATTTACTTTGTAATATCGCTTTTAGACGGACAAAGAAAGCGTGAATAAGAATATTCAATATCTGAAATTTACTTCTTCAAAGGAGTGTTGTTCAAGATACTTGAACAAGAGTCTCGATTGAGCTTGAGAATTTTTACACGATCTTAGAGTCATTCAATCGTGTTTTGTATACTTTTTGATAGGTGGCAGACCACATAAAGTGACCAAAACTATGAAGACAAAGGAAACCGAAACAGCTTACTGATTAAGTTTTGCCCTGCACATAAGTAGCTATAATATTAGCATATCTCTCCTAACTTTCTGCAGGCATTTGGAATTTAATAGATGATATAAAATCATTTAGAATACAGGTCTATTAATTTTGTTAGAAATGTCATTAATTTCTCACTAACTATTTTGCTCCTTTTACAAAAAATGCGAGTTAGGTTACCTTACGTTAAATGAGTAAAGTACTGGTTAGGTATTAGATCGCTCCCTTTACTAAGGTCCTCAAAAATCTGATTCTTCGTACTGATGACAGAATCACACTCAAAAAGAAAAAAATGAACTGTACCAAAAATTGTGTGTCACGAGCCAGTGCCTGTCTTTTGATGTTGTTTATGCTATGGCAACGAAAACAGATTAAAGAAAAGGCTGAAAACACAAGAAACCAAATGAAGCAATGATAATATTTTTTCAGCAACTGGACTTACCACTCATATCTGCACCAGACTTTCTTCACAAACCTATCCCATATTTGGTACTGGTAAGATTTGTCAAACAAATAGTAATTTTACTGTTAAAATATATGAGTGCGTATGAAAGAGGATTGTCTGGGATGAGACAGCATTGCCCACTTCGAAAATACGAGGGGGAGTCAAATGAAAACCATGATTGTTTTTTTTAATATTATTTATTGTTCACAAAGGGTACAGAAGTAAATCACTTTTCAACATAGTCCCCTCCTCGTTCAATGCAAGTCCGCCAGCGCTTCGGAAGAGCCTGAATACCTGCAGAAACAGTCTTTTGGGCGACGGCGCAACCACTAGTGCACCGCGATGTGATGTGCCGATCCATGACTCATGTGTACACATGCTGCAATTTCGTCTATTGTCACACGGCGCTTTTCCAAACCGATGGCTTCAATGGCTGCAATGGTCTCTGGAATCACTACGCGCCGAGCCTGGCCGGGGCGTGGAGCATCGGCCACAGACGTAACACCATTTGCAAATTTCCGGCACCATTCATAGATTTGTGGCTGTGACAAACACGCATGTCCATACTGAACCTTCATTCGCCTAAAAATGTCAATCGGTTTCACACCTTCACTTCGCAAAAACCGAATCACAGAACGCTGCTCCTCGCTGGTGCATGTGGCTAGTGGGGCTGCCATTTTGGAACTGTTGTTGCGCCGGTGTTTGTGCATCTGCCGGCTGCTGCCACCTAGTAGACATCCGACATACTATCGTAAACAGGCATGCCAACTTACAGCTCACTGGCGCCATATGCGGATTTTTATTTCTACTTTTATGGTTTTCAGTTGACTTATCCTCGTACTCTAAAACATTGGCAACTATACAATGTATCTGCATCCAGTTACAAATGCAGAAATAATAAAAGTGGTGAATAAAATGAAAAATAAATGGTTAGCTGGTGTAGATGGTATACTGCCAAGTATTGTAAAGAATAGCATTAAATATATTCCTGACCCCATGTGTTTCCACATAAATATGTTGTTCTTAAGTGGAGAATTCCCTAGAATATTAAACATTGCAAAAGTAAAACCAATATATAAAAATACGACTAATGAGCGCTTGAAAATTATAGGCCTATTTCACTTCTTTCAACTTTCTCAAAAATTTTAGAAACCATAATGAGTGTCAGGGTAGCATTCTTTCCTCTTGAACATGATCTAATAACACACGAGCAACATGGCTTTTTAAAAGGGAAATCAACGGAAACAGCATGTATACATTTTCGTAGAAATTGTACATAAAATTTTAGATGTTAAAGAGAAATGTATAGGTATTTTCCTTGATCTTTCCAAGGCATTTGTCTTAGTGTCACATAGATATCTGATTTCATAGCTCCAAGAATATGGAATAAGAGTCATTGGTCCAAATAGTTCAAATCTTATCTGGAAAATCAGCAGGAAGTAGTAGAAATTACATACAGTAACAGAGATGCAAACCAAACTACATATTAAATATCAGGGAAACAAGAAATATCTTGCAGAGTGCCACAAGAATGACTGTTAGGGCTGTTATTATTTTTTATATACATTAACGATCTACTATGTAATATTGCTGCAGCAGAACTTTACCCTTTATGCAGATGATGCTAATATTATAGTGAAAGGGAGCACAAATGAGGATGTTGAAGGTAATGCAAATGAAATCCTTCATAAACTCTGTCAGTGGATTAAAGAAAATAAGCTTAAATTAAACATTGAAAAGACAAAAACAATGAATTTTCATCATATGTGCAAGAACCATATGCAACCTGTGAATATTTTAATTGAAAATAACGAAATAAACTATGTGCACTCAACTAAGTTCGTAGGAATGTTTTTATATAAAAATTTCTCCTTGGATGTGCAAATTACTAAGCTCATTACTAAGCAAATCACTAAGCTCATAAGCATTTTAAACAGTAAAAAAATAAATCAAATTCATTTCGCAATTGAAGTACTTAAAATGTTTTAAAAGTGTCTTCTTTGAGAACAATTTACTTCGGATTATTGTAGTGAAATTTAACATATGGTATTATATTTTTGGGAAATAGACACAAAGCAAAAGACATTTTACAATACAGAAACGAATAATAAGAATGATGACAACTACTAAACCAAAAGATCACAGCAAACCAATATTTAAAAAAATCATATACTCTCAATACACTGCTTGTGCATTTTAAATCTAATGATATTTGTAAAGAGACACCTAGAGGGTAGAAGAAAAACTTGATCATGATACAACAAACAAAGAAAACTTTTCTAATGTAGAACAGAGAACTGTATTATATGAAAAATAGTGTAAATACGCGGGTATCATGACTTACAATAAACTTCCGAAAAATAAAAAGACTCAGGACCCTGTTACTAAATTTAAAAAAGAGCTAGAGAAATATTTATTACAACACTGCTTTTATTCGGTGGAGGATTACATGAGTTGCTAACTGGCAAATATATATATATATATATATATATATATATATATATATATATATATATATATATATATATATATAGTAAACTACGTGATCTACAGTAAACCAGAATCATTACTTGTTTTCAGCATTCGATATATGTTCAAGGATTTCTAAATACACTGCAAGTAATAATTACATATAGTCTGTCATATTCAGCAAAATTTAACATCACTTAAAGGAAGTAGCTGCAACATAGTTTAAGTTGTTCCGTATGCAGTGTTGAGTTCAGACATTTTCACCCGGGGGGAATATGAACTCCTCGGGGAGAGGGGAGTTTGGGTGAAGTAATTTCTACATTTTGTGATTGAAATTTTGAGTTTCTCCGGGGGGGAATGAATTTTCTTCGGGGGAGAAATTCCCCCCCGGACTACCCCCTGAATTCATCCCTGTCCGTATAGTGCCAACAGTGGAAAAAGGCATGTTGCCCATTCTGGAAGAGTATCTTTCTTAAAATGGAAGCCAAAAACAAAATGGTTGTTTAAATTCTTAAAACCGTCGTAACTATCCCAAATAACACCCATTTTATTAATTTGTTGTTTCTATTCTATGTTTTTTTTTTTTTTTGATCGAGGAATCTATTAGTGCATTGTAAAACATGGTTCAAATATGTTTCATAATCATTACGTAATAATTTGAAAGCGGAAAATAAAAATTGGTGTTATATTAACTGATTTCGAGAATTAAATTCCATGATATTAACAGATGTTTCTCCCCTGATTCAAGATGGAAGCATGAGGGGGTGCATTATCTGTTTAGCATCTGTTACTGACCTCACTGAAACAAACGATGTGAAAGCTGCCTGGGACATGGGCGCTCGAAAAGGGGAAAGGGTGTGGCCCGAGCCCCTTCTGGCTCACGAAAATGTATTAAATTTCTTAAGATGTTCTTAATACAAATAAAAAATACCATACGTAATATAGCAAATAGAGATTTGAGCCTCCCCTAGAAAATTTCCTTCGGGCGCCCATGCTGGGAGAGACTGAAATATGCTACAAAAACCCAAGTAAATCATCATATAGAATAAATGAGCTCAGCGATGATTGTACCACTATTGCAGACATTAGATACCACCGAGAATGCTAGCAGGACTTTACACATAAACAAGATGCGGGACCAGTCGCAAGACAAGTAGGTATCATCAAATATTCTGCCAAAGGTATGTGTATTCTGTGAGAACAAAGTATGTTAAAGGTTTTAAAAAAAACGTAAACCACCCTGACAGTTGTGATATGAGAGCTAATAACACAGTTCGCTCAGCAGCAAATGAACATTGTAGGTTACAGACTGAGCAAATAGAATTAACTATGAAAATTTTAGGTTACTACTAAGGACCTACTGTCAAATGAGGCTAAGTATCATTTCACATGTTACAGAAATTTTGTTAGGATAATACACAAACAGAAAGACTCACAGCCAAGCATTGACAATTTGGAAATGAATTGTGAAAATGTTTCATTTATTGAAGTTTTTAAAGTTAGTAGAACACAGTCAAGAATCCTCGAGTTATTCTTTTTAAACAATTTGTTAAAGTTATGGAAGAAGAAGAAGTAATTTTATGAGGCAAATATCATTACACAACAAGAACTTAGTATATGTTAGTACTGAACATAGATAACATTAGTGTACCAACTTTCGTTAACATTGAAGTTAAAGTTACCTATAGAAAATGATGAACGGCAACAGGAATTGCAGCATTTACGCAACATGTAAGGAGAAGATATAACAGTGCATCTTGCAGCTCTAACTCTAAGGAAAGAGATTTCAAATGTTAGTGAGAAGCGTCCATGGCCACCAACAGAATACGGCTTGCATCCTGAATGTATTTGTTTATACGTACAGCCAAGATTATATACATTTGTTACAATTATAATCAGTAGCACATTTAATTCCACACAATGCTGTGCAATGGTTTTGCGTTTAAAGAATTCTTTGGCCCAGGAACCATATATAATGTTTCTCGAGGTGAAATTAAACCTCCCTAAAAGTATTTTACTGTCATCTGTAGTAAAAACTGTGTAACAGCACAGTTGTATGGCTCCGGAATAGTCATGGATATGGTATCAGCTATGACATAATTGAAAAACTAGAAACAATATATGCACTAAATGTTATATCTAAACAAAAGCAAGGACATGTAGCACTTCCTGATAAATTTCTAGTGTCAATGAATCCACAGAGAGATGTTATCCTACTGACTGAAGATAACATTGACAATTTAGAATAAACATTAACAGGTGGTGGCACATCATATCGTGTACATTTCCATAATCGCTATGCGACAAACTGGCGAATCGCTACTGAAGGCAACGATAATAGTCTTGTCTTCAGAACCTGGCACTTCATTAACTACTGCCACAGAACTACAGAGCTATCTAATACTCCAATAGAACTCCCTCAAAAACGGCCAAAGAAATCATGACCTGAAGCAGAGGTACCCACAAAGGGGGCTATGACGTAAACTGCGTCATTTAAATATTGGGGGGGGGTAAAAATCTATATAAATATGTTGGGGTGTAAAAAATTAATCGAAAAGATTTTTTTCATGGAAGAACTCCTATGGATAGACAATTGGGGGGGAACGTCATGGACATAAGGGGGTGGGCACCACTGCCTGAAGATTTGACGACGAGAAAAATGCCAGAATACTACCGTGGACAGTGGCTTTCACCTGGTGAAATGACACACATTCAAAATTTAGAGAGTTCTATCGGCTACAAAGCAGTTTCAGCTCTGCAGAGGGTACAGTACATGTTATGGTTTACCAGCCTTGCCTCAAGACTAATCCAAGTCTCCTGGTACCAGGCTGGACATGGTTCTTCATCACTTAAGGGGTCTTGTATTTGTCATAAAAACAAAAATTAGTTTTCTATGTTTTGTTGACTTGCCAGCCACTGACATAAGAACAGCCTGTTATGTTTTAATATTGCAGAGGATGTGCAATAAAAGACCAGATGAATTTCTGTTGCGATCTGTGTTTTCGATAAATTATTTTATTGAAAAATCATGTGAGGTATACTGGAAACACAAGGACCAGTTCAGGAATATATTGCTGATGATGGGAGGATTCCACCTACTGATGATGCTGTTAGGCATAATTGGTCGTAGGTTTGGTGCTGCTGGTTTAAAAGATCTAATTGTCAACAGTGGAATTGTAGTGGAAGGGTCAGTTGACAATGCACTAAGCGGAAAAAGCTACAATCGAGGTATTCGAATGCATAAAGCAGTATGAGATATTAGGCTTCTTGCTGATACAGGAATTCCAGGACTCAGCACTCATTTCACAACAGCCCTTATTACAGGAACAATTTATGACACTTCTTGAAGAATTTCAAACGAACATCTGCCAGACTACATATGAATCACTGCAGCATATGTAGATTGGATGAAAACCCTACTGGAGTTCATTAGGAACTTAGAAACAGGCGATAGCAATTAAGCCAAGTTTTGGATAGGTACCTCAATCTTGTGGAGTTGGCATTTAACATTATAAATTATTCATTGTAGTTTTGGAAAATGCAAGATCGCTAATAAAATTCCAACTGACCCTATACGGTATGTATCCTATCCAAATATCCGTTTAAGAATGCCGTGGTACTCCCGCATCAATTTTTATAGAGGTAGTTGGTGGGTATTTCAAATTATATGCCCGTAGCCAAACTCCCTCTATACAAATTGTTGTGAGACTACCTTAGGATTCTGGAACATGTATTTTTTGGATAGTGGATATCAGTTCCTAAGTGAAGTCTTGACCCGATTACGGTAGGTCTCATAGTTTTGGAGCTATTGATATTTGAAGTTCATTTTTTCACGTTTTCGGTAACCTGTAACTCTGAAAGGAGGCATTTGAGCACCAAGGTTGTTCTATATTTTTTGTCTTATTTTGGTGTCAGGAATCACCTCCCAAACGTTGTCGGTGTTGTTTTGAATCACTCTGTATATACTCCTTATATATATATATATATATATATATATATATATATATATATATATATATATATATATATATATATATATATATATATATACTGCTTTGGTCAGTTGGAGTTTTATTAACGTTATATTTGCAAGTGAAACTGGAGATTGGAATTTATATTGGAAGATTAAGAGACGTTTATACCAGACATAGCTTACCGCGTTAAAACTACATTTAATATGTTATTTTGCATTCCTGATTATACTAAAATAAAGGTGCTACTAATGTGGTACACATTATTTGTAAAATACTATATTCGGAGATTCCAGACTATATCTACATCAAGCATATTAGCTATGTTAAGAATGTTATCTAATTTACACACAATTCCGTAATATGTAAGAGAATTAAATAAACGTAGAGTTTTGGAGTCAATTTATTGTTTTATTTATTGTTTTGGTAAATTTTATGTACTTTACATACAATAAAGCCAGTTTTGCACTTTGTAATCAAAATTTATATTCCTTAAACCGAAAACCATGTAATTGAACCTCGAAACTTTTAGAATTGTATTATTTGATAGAATTATGATGGTTTTAAGAATTTGATGCCACCATTTTGTTTTTGGCCGCCATATTGGGAACGCTACCGATTCGTTGTGGGCAACATGCATTTTTTCACTGCTGGAACTATTTTGAACGATTTTATACTGGTTGCAGCTCCTCCTTCTTTGTGATGTTATTTTCTCATTTTTGGTGGTCTAACTGACGGACTATTACTCTTACTTTATTCTAATAATATCACACGAAATGTAACGTATAATAAAATGTAAGATGTAAGACTTAATTATTAATCTAATGTGTGTAATTTTCATTATTATTCTTTTGACTTCTGCATTTATATACAAATGACTTGCCAACTTCATATGCATTGTAATTAGTGATGAGCAAGTGCAAGAGCAAGAAGGTCTTGGTCGTGGTCTTGCACACCCAGTCTTGGTCTTGGTCTTGCACTGGAACCTTCTGTCTTGGTCTTGGTCTTGGTCTTGCACTGAAACCTTCTGTCTTGGTCTTGGTCTTGGTCTTGCATACCCACTCTTGGTCTCGGTCTTGGTCTTGCTTGCAAGAGTCTTACAAGTCTTGCTTTTAAGAAATCTTATATTTTTCATAGGTAAATTTTACTCTGGATATAAGGGATAATAATTTTTACAATGCTCCAATAATAACGGAAATACAATGTATGTTTCTAAATGTAACATAGTTTATCTTCGTGTAAGTATATGATAATAGTGTAGAACATAAGTGATTACCTTTATTTTTTTATTGGGTACCCAATCTTCATTATTTATAAGATAAATCACGACGTTTATAAGATAAATCACGATCTTTTTATATTTTTTAACAGGTCCAACACTCCGTTGGTTCTGAAACTGGGGAGGGTACCCCTGAGACGAATGAAAGAAAATCAAAACGGTACAGATTATTGAAATACCATGAGGTGCAAAATTATTTTTAAACTCTAAAGGTGTTAGATTTTTCTTTTCAACCACGATTAACTAATCTTTGTATTAAACAAACTTATAATTAAATATTGAGATTTTGTTTTACTGATTCCAATGGGGCAGAAACATGGACTTTACGCAAAAGCGATGGAAAAAATTGCAGACTTTTGAATCCTGGGCATGGAGGAAAAAAGGAGAGAATTAGTTGAGTTGAACGGAAAACGAATGCGAAGGTGTTAGAAATATTAGCAGTAGGAAAAAAAAAAAGAAAAATTTTAGATATTGATAAGAAAAGAAAGAGGAACTGGTTGGGATACTGGCTGTGGAGGACGTGCTAGAGGGTGTGGTGAAAGAAAAGAGAGAGAGGGAGCAAAGGAGATTGTAGTTGAAGGAAGGTATTAAAACTGAACATTGCTACATTAAGACTAAAAGACTAGCTGAGGACCACCGTACATCGAGGTTTCTCAGTTGCAGCAAGCAACCTGCCAATAATGGCAGAAAGCTTTGATGATGATTATGATAATATGTTTAGCATATCGGCGAAAAAAGAGAGAAAAAATTAAAATAATTATAGCAATCGAAACTTAACATTTTAGAATAATTTGAGTGAAAAATTAAAACGACTCATCTGTCTATGTCCTTTCTATAAACTCAATTTGTATAAATACTTTGACCTATATTAGAAATACAAAAGAACGACATCAAACTACAAGTTATTTAGAATAACTGTACAAAATCAGTCTCACTTGTGAATATGGATAACTAGCATCAATTATAAACTTCCTTGGGTAAAATTTTAAAATAATAATAATAATAATAATAATATATGTTTCCTTAGTCAGTCACTTTTTATTATTACTAAAGCGCTTTCTGATATCGCTCATTTTCGATTATTTTTATATTTCTCTCTCCTCCTTCCCACGGCCAAGCTGCGGACCTAAATTTGAATTTAAACAGCATCGGAAGTGTCACTGTTTATCTCAGCGACCCACAAAACTATAGACTCCACTGTAATATCGGTCATTTTCGATCATTTTTAAATATCTTTCCTCTACCCGTCCCCTAAGCTATACCATCAAAGTGATATAACAGAAACCATCTCAGGTTCAAACCTAATCTATGTTGAATATGTGATCGAGATCGGTTGGGTGGTTCAAGAGTTATTAAGTTTTACTTATTTTTGCACACTTCCCCTCCCCTCCTCCAACCTTACTTCTACCATCAAAGTTATATGATGCAAAACACCCCAAGTCTAAACCTCATCTATGTTGAAAATTTCATTAAGATAGATTGGCTGGTTCAAGAGAGATGAAGTCACAAAAACAGTCACTTATACCTTTATATTTTACATATTTCTCCCTCCTGCCCATCCCCTATGTTGCAGGTCAAAGTAAAATGATAAGAATCGTGAAAGGCCTGAGCTTAATCAATGTTGAAAATTTGATCGAGATAGGTCGGGGTTTTCAAGAGTTATTAAGTTTTATTTATTTTTATATATACCTCCCCCTCCTTTGCCCCTAGGTTCTAGCATCAAAGTGAAACTATAAAAAAACTTTCCAGTTCCGAACCTCATACATTTTAAAAATTTGATTGAGGTCGGTCTGGTTGTTCAAGAATTACTAAGTCACAAACTTAGTCACTTTTATTTTTATTTATTTTGATTTTTGTATACCTGCCCCTTCTCCTCCTCCCATACGTTGCTCCTTCAAAGTGAACTGACAAAGAACATTCTAGCCCCAAACCTGATCTATATTGAAAATTTGATCAATTTCGAGCGGGTGATTCAAGAGATTAGAAGTCACAAATGTAATCACTTTCAATTTTACAATATAGATTTGCTTTTGTAGTGTAATGTTATATCGCTCAATCCTCGATGTGCCGTATACCTAAGGAGGCTAAAAGTTATATTGATAAACAATTATTCAACATATAAGCATCCGCCCATGAAATCACACTTGCGGGGTCAGATGCACTAAGTTTTTTGTCAATGTCATGAAAATGTTATTTCGATATTAATTTTATGAGCACACATTAAAAATTTCCAGCGGATGCTTGTGTCTTGGCGCCAAGGCCATACCCATATAGTGAGCACCTATGGTGTACGGAATTGCCGATGTTCAATACTACAGTTCTATTCATTTTTGGAAGAAGAACACCAAGTGCTTTTGAAATGAAATGAAGTATCTAGTTTAACGTCCCAATGTTATGCACCAAGGATAAAGGAGACGGTGATGATGAAAAATGACTGGAACGGTGAAATGAAGAAAGTAGGAGGAAACGAAAAACTTGAGAAAACCCATGCACACAATGTTTGTCCACCAAAATAGCTTACATGGCGCAAGAGAACACATGTGTGGCTTGAAAACGAGCAATATCTACAGAAAACGCAAACAACCAATTCAGGAAACTATATAGGTCTACTGTAGCTATATACTACAGGGGCAGATCGACTCACACGGATTGCATAAAACAACTGGAAACACATTCACTCCAGTGGCATGAAGCCATAAAATTTTTTATTTTCTATAAAAAAAATTCAAGTAGTACCAGTACTTGTGCAAGACTCTTGCGCAAGAGCCTTGGTCTTGCAAGTATGGTCTTGGTCTTGGTCTTGGTCTTGCACCCCTTGGTCTTGGTCTTGGTCTTGCATCGCTATTCCTGATCTTGGTCTTGGTCTTGCATGCAAGACTCTTGCGCTCATCAATAATTGTAATACGGTGCTAAATGTATGAGCAAAGGGCGAATAAATGCAATAAAAAATACAATAATTTAACTGCCAGAACATGCCTGTGCAACGTAGGAAACCAGTGTCTTATGTTTAAAAGTTTAACCCACGAGCAGGCGCGTTTGTGCAAAAAGTGTAAAAAATGTGATTTACCACAAAATGCGGCTCTTTCCTAAGTTTGGGTAAAACAAGGCTTCTTTCTATTCCTCACGGGGGTCTTTAGTTACATATTCTAATAGTAACTGGTAGAAGGCCCGGCGGATAACAGAATTTGACCTTTGCCCCGACCTTGGAAAGTTCCCATGGCCTAAACGGGCCTAAACTACTATGTTGTTAGGTGATAGGCCGCATGCATATTCTTGGACGGCTGTATGGATATATAGAAACAAGAAGAAACATGATGTTTTCCTCTTCTTCTTCCGTATGCAGAGGAGGATCCAGGGGGCGATCGGGGTAATCGACACACCCAGAAGAGGAATCATTCTTGTGTTACATTTAAATAAAACCCATCCCAGAATTAGGAGCTCTTAAAAGTAGCTCTAAGTAGCAGTATTACATTCCACAACGCCCCCGAGAAGTCCGTCCTGGATAAGCCCCTGTCTGTAGGTGACCGTAGACATGTATTGGGTATTGGGTTATTTTGGACCTCAGCCCCCTCCGTCGAAGAGCGTAATTGTCCATGAGAATAGGTTTCGGTACCAGACTGTATGAAATTTTGTCCTTTGATCGAATTGGTCTTAGTTGCTAAGGTTAGGTGCCTGCATAAACAAGATGAAACATGTAATATTCGACTCCGCCCCATTGTTGATTATGAGATGAGATTGAGAAGCTTCCCATAGAAAATGGGTTCCACGGAAAAGAACTGATGATGATGATGCTTATATTCATCGATATTGATCTTAGTTGCTAAGGGGAATACAGCATTTCATTCAAAGATTTCATAGGAAGCATCGAATCAGGTAATGTCATATGTATTGAAGATATAGGATAAAAAATAGTATACTCAAATCGAATATTGGAAGTTAGGGATCTTTTTGTTTAAAGTCCCTTTATGAAGTTGTATATTTTCGATTTTGAATAGGTAGAAATGAAATGGATGAGAAATTAACAACGTGAGGGAATGACGTCCGAAATTTTGCTTATTTTGTGAGTATGTGTGTGTGTGTGTATGATTGACTGCATCGAGAATCGAACCAGCACCCGTGTTATTTATGCCGAAGGAAAGAAATCAACAAAAAAGTTCTAAGATGAGAGTCGCTAAAATATATCGATTAATATGAATGTTTGCCTTTGATTGGTGTAGTCCACATCCCAATCTGGGTAAGTCACTCTTCATTTTAGACTAGTGAAGTTAAGTTTGTCAGAAGGAAAGAATCGTGCATTCGGTTTCGTTTGTCTCGGACCATTTGAACTCTGAAGTGGAAAATACATTTATAAAATCTCTTGGACGTAACACAAACATACTTAACTTAGGATCAAACCAAAGACTCACACAACATGATAAGCTAACATTATGTGTGGATTCCAATTCAAAAAAGTGTGAGACAATGCTTCGATTCCTGGCAGGAGCTCATGTGGTTGGGATACCATGTTAATCAGTCGGTCCACGTCTCATATAGCCTCGCTGCTGAAAGAGACGCTAAAGTAAAATTAACTCAACTCAACCAATTACAAAAGGGGAGTTTCTCATTTCGTTTAATATTTTTATAAGTGTCGTTGCGTTTCATTTGCCAGTTGTAGAGTGTTCACATTTGCTATTACAAAAAAATCTAATTCCATTCTCTTTTCTTTGTGTTAGTGGATTCCTAATCATGGAAAGAAAAGAAGTTTCTGGTCATGTTTAAAGATTTTTCATTTTTAGGAAACGAGCGAAATTCATACTGCTTGTTGATGATTAACATAGGGGTGTACTCTGCCACTGAGAATGGAACCAGGAACCGGGACTACAGAAATAAAAGTACAATCCGAAACAGTACAGAAATGTCAGTTTAAACATGGGTTAATGACTGTGTTTTGTGTATAATCGAATAAAGTGGTCTTAAAACGTAAAAAAGAGAAATCGGGAATCGAGCTTAGGACTGTATGTATGCAATGAACCTTTGCAATGAACCTTTGCAATGAACCAGTCTTTCAAACTTTACTACTCGCATGTCTCAAGCATGTACCATAGTGGAGAAAATTTGCAAAAAATGAAAATATTTGTCAAAAAATCCATTTTTCCCGATTTTGCGCCCTCTGATCGGCCCCTGTTTCAACCCACGAAGACCCAAAAAATCTCAAACACTACATTCTATGTGTAAAAACTGTACGAAGTTTCAATGTTATATCTTAAAAAATAAGACAAGAAAAAATATTGTCCCATGTGCAAACAGTATCTGCTTTCCCCTATGTGAGCAATGGATAAAACATTTTTATATAAAAATTTCCTGACTCATCCCTAATTATTGTAGACATGATTGATACACCGTTTTGTTTGCCCAAAACCAGTCTTTCAAACGGTACCACTTGCATGTATCTAGCATGTACCATAGTGGAGAAAATTCGCAAAAAGGGAATTTTTGTCAAAAATCCCTTTTTTCCCGATTTCCATTTTTTGCGAATTTTCTTCACTATGGTACATTCTGGAGTCATGCGAGAGCTTCCATTTGAAAGACTGGTTCATGCCAAAGGAAACGAAGTACGTACCATAAGTTTAGGATAAATAGTGATAATACTGTAGATACTTTACTAAAGTAATTGACTAAAAATGTGTAAAAAATGAAAAAAATAGAAATTGAGATCTTTTGACACACGTCTGTTTATTCTAGTACATGAGTCATACCTCATTTTATTCATCCTAAGACAGCCTTTCAAATGGTACCACTCAATTTTGCTATGATGTACCTCTGAAGATAAAAATGGGGAAAAGGGAAATTTTTCTTTAAAAATTCCCCTTTTTCCAATTTGGACGAAATTTTCCCGCTTTTGGTACACGATAGGGAAATTTGAGTGGTACATTTCAAAATCCTGCCTCATAACGAAACCAACGAGATACAAACTGTGATTCTAGGGTAAATAGTAATGTGTCAGGGATTTTTCGAAAAAAACTTCTCAAATATAGCCTTTTTTAAACCCATTGTCGATATTTGGGACGTCACAGCCCGCAGACAGAGCACGCGAGGCTGCAAAATGCCCCTAAAATATGTTCTATGATGCTTCCATATTTGAACGAATGCAAAAACCCCGGTCTAAAAAGCTTAACTGGAGACTTATAAAGCAAATTCCGAAGGTCGACGCCATGGCATAGGTGTTGTACCATCATAATTTAAAATGGTGGAAAATATCACAGTTCATTAGAATGATCCCGAAAACTATGTATTAGATACCAGTATTACTCATTTCCGATTATTATGTTTATTATATATGAGGCGTATAGTTTCTAAATCCGCCATCTCCAATTTCGAAAATAAATTAGATAAGTAGATTTACTGGTATTCGTTTCCATGCCTGACGCGATGAGAGAGATTTTTGTCATTTGGTAGTTATAATGAATGCCCAGAAAGCAGGAAAGTATCTCTAAAAAGAAAATTTTATCTCACATAATCTCTGAGTTATCAGTTTTTCCTGTTTTTCTCGAAATCTTTTATGAAGGAGATGGCGGATTTAGAAACTATACGCCTCATATATAGCTCCCACTCCCACATCCTGCGGCACACGGCATCAGAATTGTCACTGTTAATCTCAGCTACTCCTAAAACTATTGATTCGACACTAATATTAGTTATTTTTTTTATCATTTTTAAATGTTTATCACCTCTCCTCAATTGTATCCTATCCCTCCCTAACTATTAGGGCTGAACTTGGATTGAAACAGCATCAGAAGTGTCACTGTTTGTCTCATCGGGTCTGAAAACTATGTATTCAACACTAATATCGGTCATTTTTGACCATTTTTAAATTTATCTCCCCCTCCCCGTCCCCTACGTTGCATCATCAAAGTGAATAACCTAAATCAATCCCTGTCCATTAACACATGCATATTGAAAAATTGATTTAGTTTGGTCGGCTGGTTCAAGAATGGTGAAGTCACAAAGGCAGTTATTTTTATCTTATTTTTTTTACATATATCACCCCGTCCCCCTCCCCTATGTTTGCTCGTCAAAGTGAAACGATAAGAAACACCCAAGGCCCGAACCCCTTATATGTTGAATATTTGATCGAGATTGGTTGGGTGGTTCAAAAGTTATTAGGATTAATTAGTTTTTATGAATACGTCCCCCCTCCCTCCTTAGGATCTACCGTTAAAGTGAAATTACAAAAATGTTTCCAGATCCAAGCACCATATATATCTTGAAAATTTGATTGCAATCGGTCAGATAGTTCAAGAGTTATTAAGTTACAAAAATAGTCACTTTCAGTCTTTTATATATATATATATATATATATATATATATATATATATATATATATATATATATATATATATATAAAGAGAGAGAGAGAGAGATTAGTAATATCGAATCTAGATATTTTTCTATGGGGGCATCGTAAAATTTTAGGGCACTTTCCACCAGCCCCCTCCTTTCCAACAGAACGGTGGATGCATCGCTTTTACCACTAGCAATCCTCTACATTGAGACTTTTCCCAAATAGGCAGTACTGGCTTCGATAGAAGGAAAAAAAGAGTTTGAAGGGCCGGATCGGGACAGTGAAGAAAAGGCATCTCTTTTTAGCTACGCAACGCTAGCCGTCGTGACGGCCACCATGGTCTCGCATCATGTAGTCCATTTTTTTAAATTTTCAATGGAGACCTGCGTACTTATTTTAAATTCCAGAGGAAGGTTGGTTGTATGCATTAACATACTCGTATTGAAATTTGAAAGACGTTTAGGCCAAATTGAATTCAATAAGTGATTGTATTTCCGTTTTAGGAGCTTTTACGTTTTAGTTTTGGCAGCTTGCCGTCCACTAAACTGCCGCTCGGAGCGTCTTTTTGTCCCTTGCCCCGAGATCTGGCACTGATTATTGGAGATGACTGTGATCTTGACAGAAGGTCATGGCTTAGTTATAAACAATAATACAGCAATAAACTGAAACGTAAATATATCGAAAATAACAATTCGCTGATTGTGCCAGCAGTTTTTATTTTTTCCCTCAGCTGATCTAATAGTGACTGTGCCGCCCTCAGAACACGTTCAGAGCCCAACTGAAACAAATACGAGCTGAAACTTCTGAGTAATTTTTTCAACCTACATTCAAAGTTTCTTTATAATGACAAACATGATATTGTATATTTTACGTTGAACTTCGCTTACAATATTTTGTTATTCTCTCCAAGATTTTAAGTTCAATGCTCTTCTTTTCTTTCTCTTCGCTGATAAAAAACAAACGACCTTTTTTACTTGTTCGTGGCATGATTTTTTTACACACAGGTACTGAACTTTGAATTCAGCGCTTGAGAGTAGCAGAAACTGATGAAATCGATATTCCTCCGCGAGACCAACATCCACTCATCACTGAGTTCTGTTGCTCGCCAATAGATTGCAATGTAAGATGCAGTTACAAAAAACGAGCAATTAACGATTTGAATTCCACTAATTTCACTTACAAATGTTCACCTATTGCGTTAGTACTGCATAATATATGTTTTCATAAGATAATGTAATTTGTCCTTAGCTTCTTCGTTTCTCTCAATTTCCAAGCAGAAATAAACCAAATGCTTCTGATCTTCACTTGCGCATTTTTCTTTCCATTTTAGATAATATTAAATTTGCGTACCAAATAAATTAATTTAACTAAGATACAGACAACCTAATAATAACACAGAAGAAATCAGTACAATCATAATCAAGAAATTCCGTCTCGTTTCGGCTCAAAAAGTGGAATTGTTTTCCATATAAATCAATGAGGATCATTTTAAAAATGGCTGCGATATTCAGTCCTCTTAAGTGGAAATTGTCGCCGATTATTAGAAAGTTAATATGGGAGAACTATGAAATAAAGTAGAGACACGCGTCATTTTGTAATAAAATTACATGGCGAGTGCATTTTATCTAATCCAAAGGTGTTATCGTCGAATATACACGATTAAAGGAGCTCTGATTAGACAAATTAAGAAAGACCTCAGCCATTTATTCCTCTAGAGGCGAATATTTCTGAGTAACCACCGTGGGGAATACGGGTTTCTTATTTTCCTGAAAAAAAAAAAGAAAACCGTTTAGGTGGAACACAGACTCCTCCACAACTTTGATCGTGAAATAGCAAAAGTACTAATAACAGTATGTCAGAAGTGCTTGAAGGACAAGAAGAATTGGAACACATTGTGTAAGGACAATACGCAAAAAATAAACGAATGTTCTTTTTATTTTCTACGGAAAAACGGTTTTAGGGGGCAAAAGCCCCCACAAAATGTTTTGAAATTTGAGGCATAAAAGGCAAGAAGATGTGCAACGAATTGAATGACAATGAGTACAGATATTGTAGACGTAAAATGAGATAATTAGGTTTCGTATTTTCCTAAAAAAAAAAAAACTGTTGAGTAAGTCACGGACCTTTTAAACCGCTGATTACGAAATATCAAAAGTGCAAATAAGCATAAATCAAAAGTTCAGAAAGAATATGGAGAATTGCAACGAAACTTCGTATAGGGACAATTTGCAAATCAATAAATTAAAAGTTTTTAATATTTGCGGAAAAACAGTGCTAAGGACTAGGCTCCATCAGGAAAAAGTAAATATTACCGTAATAGCTTAGGAATGATTGGACATAAGCAAATAAAATTGAGGGTAGATATTATATAGTCCCAATGTAAAATAAGGTAATTCGTGTTTCTCAAGTGTCCCTATCCGTTTTGCTTCAAATTTGGCAGATCAACAGCAAACTGGACATTAACCGACACGTGTTCTTGTGTAAGCGCAAAAACTTTATAAGGGTTAAAGGTGCCTCCTGAAATACTATAAAATAAGCTATACTGTTTGGGCTTATAGGCGCTCTGCCAAATTAAAAAAAAATCGGATGGAGACAAGACATTGTGAAATACCAAAGGCGATATTTTACATATCCTATATCTACAGACAATTTCATTCTCTTCGGTCCACACATCCCGCCACTCAACGCCTAGGTCCATTCAACAGTTTTTTTTTTCTTTCAGGAAAATACGAAACACGTATTCCCTTATCTTACCTCTACAATACTTGTGCACATTTTGTTCACTTCACTCCACTTCTTGCCTTTTGGGTCAAATTCCAAAATTTTGGACGGTTGCTCTGGCCCACAAAAACCGTTTTCCTCGAAAATTAAAAAGTATTCGTTTAGTTTTTGCCTATTGTTCATACACAGTTTCGTTGCAATTCTTCATGTTCTTTACACACCATCTGACATCCTGTTACTAGCACTTATGATAATTCGTGGTCAAATGTTTCGAGGGGTCCGTGCTCCACCCAACCGTTTCTTCCAGGAAAATACGAAACCCGTATTCCCTCATTTATGTCTGCAACATCTATGCACAATTTCATACACTTCTGTTGACTTCTCTTTGCCTTTCGGGTGTCAACTTTCAAAACTTTGGATGGGGGCTTTTGCAACCTAAAAACCGTTTTTCGGCGGAAAATAAAAAACCCGTATTCGTTTATTTTTGGCGTTTAGTCCGTACAAAAATTTCGTTGCAAGAACATAGAAAACCCGCATTCGTTTATTTCTTGAGTATTGTCCATTCAAAAAGATATATTGCAATTCTACATGTCCTTTACACACATCTGACATACTGTTACTAGCACTTTTGATATTTCGTGATCAAACGTTTCGAGTGACCCGTGCCCCACCTAACCGTTTTTTACAGGAAAATACGAAACCCGTATATTCATTTAACGTCTACAATATCTGTGCAATATTACATTCACTTTGGTTCACTTTTCTTTTAGCATTCGGCGTCAACTTTCAAAATTTTGGGTTGAGTTCTTTTGCAACCTAAAAACCGTTTTTCGGCAGAAAATAAAAAAAAACGTATTTGTTTATTTTTGGCGTTTAGTCCGTACAAAAATTTCGTTTCAATTCTTCATGTTCTTTACACACATCTGACATGCTGTACTAGCACTTTCGATTTTTCGTGATCAAGGGTTTGGAGGGGTCGTTGCCCCACCCAACCGTTCACTCCTGGAAAATTCGAAAAACCGTATCCTCATTTTACGTCTGCAATATCTGTTCAAAATTTCATTCACTTTCGTTCACTTCTTAAGCTTTTGGGGCGTCAATTTTCAATATTTTGGGTGGAGGATTTAGCCCCTAAAAACGTTTTTCCTCAAAATATACAGATCCCGTGTTCCTTTATTTTTCCGTATTGTCCATACACAAAGTTATGTTGCAATTCTTCATGTCCTTTTCACACATGTTACATACTTCTATTAGCAATTTTGATATTTCGTGATCAAATGTTTGAAGGGGTCCGTGCCCTACCTAACCGTCTTTTACCTTCCGGTATTCCGGTAAACCCGTATTCCTTCATTGTATATCTACAATATCTGCAAAATTTCATTCACTGCGATTCAGTTCTTCTTACCTTTCGGGCGTCAACTGTCAAAATTTTGGGGTGGGTTCTTCTGAACCTAAATCCATTTTTCCGCGGAAAATAAAAACCCTTATTCCTTTATCTTTTGCGTAGTCTAAATACAAAATGCAATGTTGTCTAATTGCAATGTTTCGTTGCAATTCTTCATGTCCTGTACACATATCTGACATGCTGTTACTAGAAATTTTGATATTTCATAATCAAATGTTTGGAGGGCTCCGTGCCCCACCCAACCGTTTCTTCCACGAAAATACGAAACATGTATCCTCATCTTACGTCTGAAATATCTTGTAACAATTTCATTCACTTCTGTTCACTTCATCTTGCCTTACGGGCGTCAACTTTCAAATTTTTGGATGGTGGCTTTTGAATCCTAAAACCTTTTTCACGGAGAACATAAAAACCCGTGTTCTTTTGTCCAGACAAAAAGATATGTTGCAATTCTTCATGTTCTTTACAGACATCTGACATACTCTTACCAGCACTTTTGATGTTTAGTGATCAAATGTTTGGAGGGGACCGTGCCCCACCCATCAGTTTTTTCTATTAAAATACGAAACCCGTATTCACTCGTTTTACTCCTGCAAGATCTGTGCACAATTTCACTCCCCTCGGTTCAGTTGTTCTTGCCTTTCGGGTGTCAAATTTTAAAAATTTAGGTGGGGCTTTTATATTAAAACTTTACATTATATAACTCTTATTCTTTTTTTATGAGATTCTTGTTTGGGGGTGAAGGAGATAATGGTTTCCTCTGATATCTGTTTGTTGCCATTCATATTGTTTGAACTGCTTAAGTAAGATCATTTTGTAACATTTGATGTTATCCAACTCCGTCATGATAATAAAATTGTCATTGTTATCAATTTGTTTTATTGTCTTATTTGCAGTTTGCCACATTGATATATTTGTTACAAAATTGTGGTTTGGTGCAACGCCTTTCGAATTCACAACAAACCCAACTACCGAGCTTTGTGGGTTGCTTGCATTGCAGGAAAGAGAGAATTGCAGGTGGTAATGCACTTTTGGAGTCTGTATACAAATACGTATAGTATCACCTACAAATAAATCCGTATCTTGCTTTAAACGTTGTAGTTTTTTGTGGTATAAGTTATGTCAGACCACCAGTAAATTGTCTTGAGAAACGTTACTAAGTACCATTTTAATACTGGAATATCGACATTCATTGTATGCTTTTACAAAACCGTGTTATGCAAAAGTGAACTAAGCGCCAAACTTTGAAAATCCACGTAAATGCGACGATTGGTTCCTGGTAAGCATTAGAACGTTTTGCAAAATCGAAAAGAGAGGAAAATCAACACCTTTCCAAAAACAGAAACATAATTTCACTTTTGATTACGCCTACATTAATGCTGGACATCAACCTTTATACGTCATTTTCTTAAAAGTATCAAAGTGGCGCTTAGTTCGTTTTCGCAGGACACGGTAATAAATGTAAGACTTTGATACAGTTCTAGCAGTATTTTCACATACGAAGTTTCAGCGTCTGATTAAATCTTTCTGTGATACTGGCTTTATTATCTGTATCCTTTGTAGTTACATGTTGTACTTTGTGATTCCTGATAAACTTTTGCATTGTCTTGTTGGTGAATTCAATTCCTTGATCACTACGTATCACAATTGATTTCTCGGAGTTTCGTTCCCTCCTACATTGTTTATTGCGCTTTTTCTTTCATTCTCTACATCCACGTTTCCTTTAGCTTAGCCAGCAGAATCGTGTAACGTAGGCTTAAAACCATAATTTTTCTTAGGGCTCTTGTGAGTTCAGTAGCTCTAACTTTTACATGAAATTTGATTGAAAACCTTTCGTTTAACATTTAGTTAGTAGGGGCTGCGGTCGCTCAGTGGTAGAGCGTTCACGTCTGGTGCTTGGGGTAACCGGTTCAATCGCAGATCCCACCAAGTAAACTTTGTGGTTTTACAAACACCATGTGCCTGGGTTTCCAAGGAGTTGTCCCGTTTGCCTTTACTTTCTTCATTCCACCATTTTCATTTATTACTCATCATCACCGTCTCCTTTAGCCTAACCGGCATAACCGTGGAACGTAAAACTCAAAGATTTCGCTTTATTTTCATTTCATTTAGCTAGTTGTAGGGACGTACGCAGAGGATATGTCCTTGTGGTTGCTTGATTCCGATATCGTTTTAGACACGTTTATGACTCATACTAGGACCTAGGGATGACCCTTATGTATTAATGAATTGTTTACTAAACACATTACATTCTCAGTGACTACTAATCAATGATGTATACATGTGACGTCATGTTGTTAGTATTTCCATCGAGAAGAGGTCAGTTTCGACTCCAATTTGTCAGACCGAAAGGAATTGAGTATTTTTTATTACACATCAGATATATGAATATTTTAGTTGAAAAATCCTTATATATCTAAGCGGGAATCGAGCCCAAGAACCCTAAATTATGGCCCAAGAATGCCAACGCCACTATGCTAAGACTACTTTGTTTAGTAAGGGTCAAGAAAAACTTCTGTATGTAGCAAATTGCACACGTTTACGCTAACGACCAAACACTCTGATTTCAGACATGATAAGATACTGTAGACGAGAGAATTCAAATTCAAATTAGAAAACGAAAATAGGCATACAAATACGCAAAGTCATGAAGGAGGAACTGGATTCCAGAGTAATTCGAACCCTTAACTGGAACCTGATGACTCAGACCACTTTCTTTTCTAAAGCACCTAAAATCTCCGTAACTTGTCTCTATTATAATTCATAATACTCGTTATACAGTTATATCTAGTAACCTTGAACTACAGGGACACGAACACAGAAACATCGAGGACATATATAATTTCAAAGGAACTCCCAACGGGAATCGAACCCGCGACCGAGAACAGCGACCAGTGAGGGTGGAATACCTGGTTCATTCCCAAGGAAAGTATGCTTCAGGTGGACAACATCGTGCTTCTGGGTTTTCTCAGGATAGTCAAGTTTCCTCCCACTTTCTACTTCCACAAATTTGTCCATAAAAGTTCACTTGCTTTAATCATTGTCTCCCTTAACCTAATTGGCATAATTATGGGATATTAAACGCAAAGATTTCATTTTGAATCGGGTAAAAAGCGGTTGTATTTGCTCATTAACGTGTTCGCACAAAAATACAGAGAGGGAGAAAAACATGGGGAATCGTAATTCCATTCGAATGTACAACAGTAGATTCATAATACCTTAACCTAAAACGAATCCGTTACATATCTCTCGGAAATTTTCCAAAATATGTATAGATATTCCGAAAAGCGGAATATAATGTTTGTTTTGAAACAAACCTGAACCGAATTACGGTACGGTTTCTGAAATAATCCTCCGTGTTTTTATTTATGTGGCAATTGCTCGTTCGTCTGTCTCTGTTTATATCACGCTAGAGGGTGCAATATTTACTCTTTGAACTTGAACCTTTGAGAGTAGAAAGTAGAATAGAGGCACTATGGCTGAAATTTAATCCCTCCCCGTTTGAGCTTCTTGGGAAACTTTTGGTCCTGGGAACCCGTTGTTGCTATGCTCATACTCTTGGACGCCTACCAGATGTAGAATCAAGATTAACATGCCTTTTCATCTTCTTCTTCGTCTTCTCCTCGTGTATTGGCTACAACCGTGAGAAAATTTTGGTCCTGGGAAACCGTTGTTACTATGCCTATACTCTTGAACGGCTACCGGATCTTCATCACAGTCCTTTCAGTTATCACAATCGAAGCTTCCCAATTGATTGGTCTTCGTCTTGTATTGAATTGCTATTTTGAACCCCTTAACCCTCTGGCAAAGAGTATACTTATATATATTGATTGGCGTTAGGCCCCTCTGAAGTATAGCATATGATTGGGTAGTTATTTTAGACCCCACATCCTCAATCCTTTGATATTCAATGATAGAAGCTTCCAAATTGATTGGTCTTCGTCCTTTCGTCTTTTCGTCTTTTATTGAACAGCTATTGTGGATCCCTTAGCCGTCTGGCAAAGAGTATACTTATATATATATAGATTGGCCTTAGGTCCCCCTGTAGTATAGCATATGATATATATCGTTCTAAGCTCTTCATTTTGAAGCACTATAATGCTTCCAAGTGTTCAATGCTCTCTCTCTCTCTTTCATCGAGAATCGAATCCGGAGAAAAGTGGTACTAAAACGTAATAACAAACATAAAAATAACTTTAAAAATACAGTATCGCATTATTATTATTATTATTATTATTATTATTATTATTATTTTGGGGGAGTGAAAGTAAAGCAGACAACTAACCTTGATTGTAGATTCGCTAACTTACGATATAAAGATTCCGTACACAAAAATCCACTTTGGTATTGAGCTGGGATCGAATTTGGTACTTCACGATTTTAGAGTTGAACTAGTCCTTGTATGAAAAAAAATAATTTCACGTTTATAGCATTTCGCATTGATTTTCGTTTCACGACAGAAAGGAATGAATTAACTTAATGTCTTAAAATATTCAATGCTTTCTCACCGAGAATCGAACCCGAACCCCAAGGGTCGTGGTTCTTCGTAAATGTATGGGACATGTATAAACATTTTCGACTGACTTGCACATCAGCGGAGCCTATGTCCCCAGGTCTCCACTCTGATCAAAACTTCACCTGGCTATCTAAAAAGATCATGAAGATATAATCATTATTATAAAATTAAATATGACCAAAAATATGAAACATATTCTCTTAATCTTCTTACTGTACTTTGACAGAAATAGCATTGGGTAGTTATTGAAGCTAAGAACGCAAGCTTTTCATTGCATTCGGAATCTATTTTGGATCCCCTACCCCCAGCCCCCTCCTGTTGCTAAGTGTTAGGCAACATCTGTAGGAAACATTTTTCCTGGGAACGTTCCCTGGATTGCTAAGATGAATATCTGGTTCACGATTGTTTTAAACCGTGATGGATATTTTTGATTGAACATGGTCTAAAAACGAAAGTTTCTCATAGCATTTCATAATGTTTTGACAACGTAAGATGAAAATTTGTATACTCAAGTCGACAGGACCACTTGTGTTATATGTGAAAAGTGTTATATGAAGGACCACATGTTTGCTCAAGACAAAGATCACTTGGGTACATGCTTCCCATAGCAGTTCATAATGTTTTGAAGTCATAAGCTGGGAATCTTAAAGACTCGATCTTTTTTCTGATTAGTTGCTGAGGAGAATATAATGTTTCAATGAAGCTATTTGCTTTATCTAATTTGGTCTTGGGATTATCACGAATTCACTTGTAAGTGTTGATGGGAATAGGATTTGTTTGCAGACTGTTCTTTGATCGAATAGATCTTAGTTGCAAAGTTAAATATCGCATTGCATGATTTTTTTCAAATGTATACAACATTTGAGACTACATGTATGTTTGTTGTCGTTTTCACATACGAACATACTCACGTGCGACTGATGCTAGTGTATTCTGAACGCGAAAACGCTGAGTTATGTGTAATGTAAAATAAGTTTGTTGAAAGATGAGATTTTCTGAAAATGCTATTTTGATACACCTAACGAATAATGTGTGTGAATAAAGAAATGAAACTTCGTTTCAGATGTGGAACTGAATAAGGATATGAAATGTAGTAGGATGAGATAGGGGATTGTATTCACTTGGAAAAATTCATATGTTTCTTGAGAACCTTCATCATAATATGCTCTCTTTACCCTGGCTTCAGATATGCTGTACTTTTTTATATATATAAGTGATCGCATTGCTTCGCGATTACGTTTACATTTAATGTATATATGGGATTTATGAATTTTTTTGTGTGTTTGCGAGATGTCGTATTTTTGCTGAGCACCTTTTTGTATACTCCAGTCTATATCCTTATGTGGTTCATAAAAATACTAACTTATAATGATCATCTAGTTCAGTTTGGTGTGCATTTTTCGTACAATTGAACCGAACATAGCTTATTAATAACGACAATACAACGCTATTTAAGATGAAATCTTTCAATTTAATGTCCCTGAAAAATGTCCTTTTCATTCACACGATTTAAACTTCAATGCTCTCCCTTCGGAAAACGAACTCAGGACCGCATTCACCACATGTCCGTGTCAACTATTAGACAAGTTGGGGATGCTAAAAGAACTTAGTAACAGAAAGAGGGCCAGATGGTACAGCAGCAGAGCGCTTACATTTGGTGTATGGGGGCCCTAGTTCGACTCCCGAATTGATTATCTCATGGAGCCCTAAGCATAATGAGCATAATCGTAGGACATTACATAAGTTTGTGGTGGACAACATCGTGCCCGTTGAATCTCATGGGGTACTTCCGCTTCATCTCATTATATCATTTCATTTACCTTAATCATCCTTTCATCTTAGCCTAAAAGAGATAATCGTGGGTCATTAAACTGAAAGATTTCATTTTTATCGTTGCACAGAATTGTTTTCCAGTTCAACGTTAGTAACATTCTACAATTTACTCGTGTTTGTGTTCTTACGACTTGCTTTGGAAATGCATATTTTAATAAAAAATAAAAGAAACGAAGAATCGTCTTAGACGTTCCTTAATTAGAATTACCTTGAACAGGAAATCTTAATTCTATGGCGAGGGAACGTCCCTTATGATATAGTTCATTCTCGAGACGATATAGAATACTTCGAGAAACAAGATCAGCCGAATCTTTTAAACAAATATATGAGGAGATCAAATGTCGGGCAGAACCCTTATAAAAGTCGTAGAAAAATGGGTTCATTTTGTTTGCACTGCTGTAATTTCAAGCTTTAATGTTCATTAAAATTCGGAAGGTATTCGTTAAATCATGTAATATGACAACTCGACTTGGAAGCACAACACATCACATATAAATTTTGCTTTCCATTGTACATTTCTATAGTTCGCTCCGTATAGTTACATATACTTTCTAGATATTAAAACATAAAGTTCGTAGCCTCGATGAATCGGTATTAAGTTGTAGATCCATGTACTAGTAGTCTAGGTGTTCAGTGACGTCAACGCATCTCTCTTTGTTTCAGACCATTCTCATAGTTCGTGACGAAAATTTTATCACATTTAGGTTCATTTAAACATATGATAATTAGTTTAAATAACTTTTCTCGGTATTTCAAAGTTTGTAAGAAATGTTATACATTGTTTCTCACATAATCGAATCGTAGGCCTTTCTCAAGTTAATAAATAATTGATGTGAATGTATATAGCATTAGCACTTTTTTAGCTGTAAAATTAATGTAATAAATCTTTGTACCCATGATAACCAAATTCTTTCATTACACCTTTCGTTAACTTACTTAGTTGAAAATTTCATTATTTATGCAAATCAGCTTATTTTGTTTACGATTTACTTCCTATGGGATCAAAGAAATGATCTTTGTTCGTGTGATTGGCTAAGACATCATGTTCTCACAACATATTCAGGAAAATCGATGAGCTTGAAATTTTCAATCGTCTGTGAATGTGTTAAGTTTTGTGTCTCACGCACGAGAGTCCTTTATTATTTCCTCATAGAGACAATGAAGGTATCCTGATAATTCTTAAGACAATGAGAACAAGCTGATTTAGTGGTCATACATATAGAATACGTCTTCGAGAGTGAACATATTATGTATTAATTAAAGATTTCATCGTCAATGAATTTATTAACCAAACTTAATGCATCGTCGTTAGTATCTTTTACAAAATTACAAGACTTAGAAATTAATAAAACATATCGTATTGTAGATTGCAAATTAAATACAACATTCTATGGAAAGGTGTTTTGTGTGACATTTGAAGTAGGACAAAAAGTGATTCTACCAGGACGATTTACTGAAAAAGAGTAGAAGCAGATCATGGTGCATTATTAACATATTTGCAAAGTGGAAACTTATGTTTAATATACAAAGGGAAAAAAGATGAATTTAACGGACCATAGCATGCACAACATTGAATTCATTGAGTTGGCCACATCGTAAGAGTATGGACATGTACATGATTATCGACTTTTTCTTCATTCTCTTCCTTTCCCTCTTTCACGTGTACTCATATGTGTATAGTGTATAGTGACAAACATGTGTATAGTGAAATTATTCTGTACTGTTCAGCTATTGGAATAACATGTCCATGAGTATTTGTTCATCTACTATGGTAACTGAGAAAGAGTGCTTGCTGTTAAATGTTCAATATGGACTTAGTTCAATGAAAACAAAATTTATTTATATTGGTCTGGATAGTGATACATTTGAGTCAGTGATTCGTATTGGTAAAGGAATTATGTTTGTAGTGAAATTAAATTTGTCGGAGTGGGAGAAACATGTACATTTGATCCCATTTGTTTCGGACTCTTTAAATTCTCAAGTGAAAATTACATGTATAAATTATCTTGCACTAAGTAATGAACTGCTGATGCGAAACTTTATGGGCAAGAAAATAGTGGTAATAGAGAAAAAGGAACACTTCATGCTCCTCTAAACAGTATGCGCTTAAATTCAAGCGAATGGTTTTATTTCCTGGAAATATTAATGTGTATTGAGCATGCTGTAAAAAAAAAGTAAACTTTGTATTGAGGCGGTACGTGAGTATTTTCATTTATGTACAGTGACTATTTGCAATCATGTAGAATCGCAATGTCTCGACTGGACTTGAGGGAATTTATAAAGGTGTGGATGAACAAAATATTATTAGTGAAATGAACATTAGTTTTCCTAATATATCTCTTGTTTTGAAGAGAGAGAGAGATCTATCAGGTTTGGATTTAACCTTGTACATTTATTTTCAATTTTTACATTTTAATAAAAGTAGAAGAAACGGAAAATCGTCTTAGACGTTCGTTAAGTAGAATTACTTCGAACAGGAAATCTTAATTTTGTGGAAGTTAGGTACCACCCCGGCATTTGCTTGGTGTGTATGAGGTAGACCCAGATAAACCTCATTGAAGGTGACTGGTCTAAAAAGAGTGTTATATTTTCGACCGAGTGCTACCACCGGGAATCGAACCCGGAACCGTCCACACTGAAAGCACATCGTGCTTAAAGTTGTTACAGGAAATTGTTATTTATTATGGATGTTATTCAATATTGCTCAGGCCCACAGTAAATAAATAATTTTTGCAATCTAACTGAAGTATTTTTTCAATGAACAATGCTAACACATTAAAATAATAATTTCAAATGAAATTAATTATTCACTGCGACACTCTGCAGTGCCTAGTTTCGAATTTGTTGCTATACTGTGTTGAAGACAAACAATGAAATGGAAGCGAAACGTGTCATTCTCTAGCTCACGTAACGGTAAGCAAAAGAAACACTGACCTTTCCTATGTACAAAACAACAATATCCAAGAGTTTTGTTCTTGAAGTGATGTTAAAGTTATCACTATAAGTCACAGGAGTCTCCACCTACTGATGTTTTATTTCCTGTACTGAAAGTTATTTTATTTGAGTGTCTAGTTATTTACAAGTAATATGTATACTAATATTAGCAGCGTATAGAATTAAAAGAGTATTATTTGATCACGATAGGATGAAGGCATGAATTCTCAATAAGCTATAGGTCTTTTCATCACAGCAAACAAACAACAGGAATGAACATGAATTGTACCTCAGCTGTTCTGTACGGAATCGGGTTCAATCCCTGCTCCCGTCAAGTGCATTTTGTGATGTACAAACATCGCGTGGGCGTGGGTAACCTTTATATTTCTATTTCATAGAGTTTTCTCTTAACTTCTTCTTATTCAAAGATCAACAAAATAAGTTATTTCTTAATTAAATGTTTCTTTCGTCATTCCAACTCTTTCGTTGTTTCTTAAATCACGTTCACATTATGTCTTATCTAATAACTCCCGAAATATAAAAGTAGAAACAAATGCACAAATGTAGGGATTGAGAAAAGGTGCTGAAAGATCAAAATACTATTACTTGGGTAAACTAGTATTCCCAACAAATCGAGAAGCTTCTCGGTACGAAAAGAGATAAGTCTCAAATCGACAAGTACATTTTTCTAATTCGAAATGATACAGAAACATCCGAGACTCGTAGTATTATCAACGGAAAGAGGCAATTCTCGAATCGACAACTACGTTTGTTTTTGTGTTGTTTGTATTTTTGAATGGAAGTGTTTGTTTTCTTAGGGAACAGAAATGTTCTGGCTCCTAAGAAATTATACCATGTAATACTGAAAATTTCCAAGTGGGTGTATTTAAATTGCAATTTCTGGAAAACAATATTGTAAAAAGTAAGTTTAATTTCTTCATCCATCGCAAGTCCTACAGGCTCCTGATACCTCGCCTCCCCCCGAATATCGATATCGAAATTTCAAAATGATATATTCATGTCGATATATTCGGGATATCGAATGTTGATATATGATAATATAGATATCGACGACAGCGATGTATCGACATATCACAGGCCCAGGTCCGAGAAGTGATGCTTGAAATATACTGGAATCAACAATGAAATTCTAAATAAGTTCTCCATTTCCGTATTCAATGTTGAGGGCTAGGGTGTGAACCCGAATAGAAATTTTAAGAAAAACAAATGTTAAGATAAAAGTACTATAAGGAGATAGCCTGTTTTCATGATATCCGGATGACAGATATCAGGATGTCGGATAAAGTCCGGAAAATAGATTTATCCGGATAATTTATAAAATTGAGATAACGAATAAGATCTTGATAATAGAACAGACGGATAACTGATTCCATCCGGATGACGAATAAAGGATAATATCCGGATAACGAATATGGTTTTAAAAATACCATATAGGAAAGAGACGATCATGGAGTTATTAAAAGACGATCATCGGGCATGGTCTTTATCATTGGCACATTTTTCTTTATAAAACGTTTCCTAGTAACTTTCAATTTTCTTGTTCTTGTTGTGGGGCACGACGGCTCAATGGTAGACCGCTTACTCTGGTGCGTGGGATTCTTATTGTTTCGATCCCCGGCCAAGTAAGTTTGCAATGTCAAGATGGAATACGTAGATTCTCTCAGGGTACTCCCGCTTCTTGCCACTTTTCATTTCATCAATTCTTCTATTATTATTGACTTACTGTAATCATTGGGCGCGGTGGTTCGGTGGCAGAGTGTTTCCTATGATGCGTGGGGTCCTTATTGTTTCGATATCCGGCCAAGTAAGTTTGTGGTGGACAAGCTCGTATCTGTGGGTTTTCTCAGGGTATTCCCGCTTTTCATTCCTCCAATCCCTCTATTATCACTGACTTACCTTATTCATTGGACACGGTTGCTCAGTGGTAGAGAGTTACATCTTGTGCGTGGGGTCCTTATTGTTTCGATTCCTGGCAAGTAAGTTTGTGGTGGACAAGATGGTATTAGTGGGTTACGTCAGGGTACTGCCGCTTCTTCCCACTTTTCATTCCACCAATTCCTCTTTTCTCATTGACTTGCTTTAATCGTTGGACGTGGTGGCTCAGTGGTAGAGCGCTTCCTCTGGTGCGTGGGTTTCTTACTGTTTAGATCCCCGGCCTAGTTAGTTTGTAGTGAACAAGATGATATTAGTGGGTTTTCTCAGGGTACTCCTGCTTCTTCCCGATTTTCATTCCACCAATTAATCTATTATCATTGACTTGTTTTAGTCATTGTACGCGGTGGCTCAGTGGCAGAGCGCTTCCTCTCCTGCAGTGGTCCTTACTGTTTCGTTCCGCAGCCAAGTAAGTTGTGTGGTGGACAGGATCGTACCCGTGGGTTTTGTCAGGGTATTCCCGCTTGTTCACAAATTTCATTCCACCAATTTCTCTGTTGTCTTTGACTTGCCTTAATCATTGGGTGCGACGGCTCAGTGATAGAGCGCTTCCTCTGGTGTGTGGGATTCTTATTGTTTCGATACCCACGCAACTAATTTTTTTGTGGACAAGATCGTATCCGTGGTTTTTCTCAGTGTACTCCCGCTTCTTCCTACTTTTTATTCTAGTAATCCCTCTATGATCATTGACTTGATTTATCATTGGGCGCGGTGGCTCAGTGGTAGAGCGCATCCTCTTATGCTTGAGATCCTCATTGTTTCGATTCCGGGCCAAGTAGATTTGTGGTGGACAAGATTGTATGCTTGGGTTTTGTCAGCCTACTCCTACTTTCTCCCACATTTTATTACACCAAATTTTCTATTATCATTGACTTGGTTTAATCATTGGGCGTAGTGGCTCAGTGGTGGAGCGCTTCCTCTGGTGGCCCAAGTAAGTTTCTGTGGTCAAGATCGTATCCGAGGGTTTTGTAAAGGTGCTCCCGCTTCCTTCCACATTTCATTGCACCAATTCTTCTATTATCATGGATTTGCTTCATTGAGAGCAGTGGCCCAGTGGTAGAGCTCTCCCTCTGGTGGCCCAATTAAGTATATGATCGACAAGATCGTATCTGTGGGTTTTCTCAGGGTACTCCAACTTCTCATCGCTTTTCACTTCACCAATTCCTCTTTTACCATTGACTTAATTCAACCATTGGGCACGGTGGCTCAGTGGTAGAACGCTTCATCTGGTGCTTGGGATCCTTACTGTTTAGACTCCGGCATAGTAAGTTTTTATTGGACAAGATCGTATCCATGGATTTTGTCAGGATACTCCTGTCTTCCCCAAATTTTCTTCCAATAATTCTTTTATTATCATTGACTTGCTTCATTCATTGGCGTCGGAGCCTATGTGGTAGAGCGCTTCCTCTGGTGGTCCAAGTAAGCTTTTGCTGGACAAGATCGTATCCGAGGGCTTTCAAAGGGTACTCCCGCTTCTTCCGACTTTTCATTCAACCAATTCCTCTATTATCGTTGACTTCGTTTAATCATCGGGCTCGCTGGCTCAGTGGTAGAACGCTTCCTACGATGGGCCAAGTAAGTTCGTGCTGGACTAGATCGTATCCGTTGGTTTTGTCAGGGTACTCCCGCTTCCACTCACATTTCATTCTACCAATTCTTCTATTACAACCGACTTACTTTATTCATTGGGCACGGTTGCTCAGTGGTAGAGTTACCTCTTGGGCGTGGGTTCCATATTGTTTCGATTCCTGGCAAGCAAGTTTGTGGTGGACAAGATGGTACTATTGGGTTTTCTCGGGGTACTCCCGCTTCTTCCCGCTTTTCATTCCACCAATTCCTGTATTCTCATTGACTTGCTTTAAGCATTGGACGTGGTGGCTCAGTGGTAGAGTGCTTCCTCTGGTGCGTGGGGTCCTTATTGATTCGATCCCCAACCAAGTAAATTTGTGGTGACCAACGTCGTATCCGTGGTTTTTCTCAGGGTACTCCCGCTTGTGCCCAATTTTCATTCCAACAATTCGTCTATTATAGTTGACTTCATTTAATCATCGGGCGCAGTGGCTAAGTGCTAGAGCGCTTCGTCTGGTGTGCCAAGTAAGTTTGTGGTAGACGTGATCTTATCCATGGGTTTTCTCAGCGTACTCTCACTTCTTCCCACTTTTCATTCCACAAATTCCTCTATTATCATTGACTTACCTTAATCATTAGGCGCGGTGGCTCAGTGGTAGAGCCCTTCCTCCGGTGCGTGGGGTCGTTACTATTTCGATCCACGCCTGATAAGTTTCTGGTGGACAAGATCGCATCCGTGGGTTTCGTCAGAGTACTCCTTTTTCCTCCCACATTTCATTCAACCAATTTTTCTATTATCATTGACTTGCTTCAATCATTGGGCGCGGTGGATAAGTGGTAGAGCGCTTCCTGTTGTGGGCCAAGTAAGATTGTGGTGGACAAGATCGTATCCGTAGGTTTTCTCAGGGTAACCTGCTGATTCCCACTTTTCATTCCACGAATTCCTCTATTATCTTTGACTTTCGTTAATTATTGGGCAGGGTAGATCAATTGTAGTGCTCTTCCTCTTTTGCGTGGGGCCCTCATTGTTTCGATTCCTGGCCAAGTAAATTTGTGGTGGACCAGATCGTATCTGTGGGTTTTGTCAGGGTACCCCCGCTTCCTTCCACACTTCATTCCACCAATTTCTCTATTCCCATTGACTTGCTTTAATCATTGGGTGCGGCAGCTCAGTGTTAAAGCGCTTCCTCTGGTGTGTGGGGTCCTCATGGTTTCGATCCCCACCCAAATAATTTTTTTGTGGACAAGATCGTTTCCGTGGTTTTTCTCAGGGTACTCTCGCTTCTTCCCACTTTTCATTCCAGTAATTCCTCTATGATCATTAACTTGCTTTATCATTGGGCGCTGTGGCTCGGTGATAGAAAGCTTCCTCTGGTGCGTGGGGTCCTTGTTGTTTCAATTCCTGACCATGTAAATTTGTGGTGGACCAGATCGTATCTGTTCGTTTTGTCAGGGTACCCCCGCTTCCTCCCACACTTCATTCCACCAATTTCTTTATTCTCTTTGACTTTGTTTAATCATTGGGCGCGGCAGCTCAGTGTTAGAGCGCTTCTTCTGGTGTGTGGGGACCTTATTGTTTCGATCCCCACCCAAGTAAATTTGTTGTTGACAAGATCGTATCTGTGGTTTTCATCAGGGTACTTTCGCTTTTTCCTACTTTTCATTCCACCAGTTCCTCTATTATCATTGACTTCCTTTATTCACTGGGCGCGGTGGCTCGGTGATAGAAAGCTTCCTCTGGTGCGTGGGGTCCTTATTGTTTCGATTGCCAGAAAAGTAAATTATGTGGTGGGCATTATCGTATCCCTGGGTTTTCTCAGGGTACTTCCGCTTCATCCCACATATCATTCCACCAATCCCTCTATTGTCACTGACTTACTTTAGTTATTGGATGCGCTGGCTAAGTGGGATATCGCATCCTCTGGTGCGTCGGGTCCTTATTGTTTCTTTCCAGGCCAAGTAAGTTTCTGGTGGACAAGATCGTATCCGCGGGTTTTCTCAGGTTACTCTCGCTTCTTTCCACTTTCTATTACACCAATTCTTCTATTATCATTGACTTGATTCAATCATTGGGCACGGTGGCTCAATGGTAGAACGCTTCTTTTGGTGCATTGGGTCCTTATTGTTTCATTCCCCAGCCAAGTAATTTGTTTTGTGGACAGGTTCAAATCAGTGGGTTTTCTTAGTGTGCTCCCGCTTGTTCCCACATTTCATTCAATCAATTTCTTTATTATCATTGACTTCCTTTAATCATTGGGCTCGGCGGCTCAGTGGTAGAGCGTTTAATCTGGTGTGTGGGTCCCCATTGTTTCGATCCCCACCCAGTAAATTTTGGTAGACAAGATCGTAGCCGTGTTTTTTCTCAGAGTACTCCCGCTTCTTCCCAGTTTTCATTCCTTTAATTCCTCTCTTATCATTGACGCTTTAATCATTGAGAGCGGTGGCTCAATAATAGAGCGTTTCCTCTGATGCGTGGGGTCCTTAGCGTTTCGACCTTCGGTGAAGTAAGTTTCTGGTGGACAAGGTCGTATCCGTGGGTTTTCTCAGTGTACTTCCGCTTTCCCCCACATTTATTTCAACCATTTTTTTATCATTGACTTGGTTTAATCACTGGAGAGGTTTTGGTCCCTTGAGCATTGCGGTGATAGAAATCAGATTCGGTCCCAAGCATTTTGTTTGTGATGTAAACCTTTGCTGTGGTTCCATCTCAGTATTTTATTACACGAGAAAAAAACATCCATACAGCTATAAATGTTTTTCTATCTTGAGGAACCAGGTATTGATATTGAGCCAATTCGGATCCTCATTTCTAGTTCCTTGAGGCCAGGAACCGATTTCGGGCATTACGCTGTCCTCAATCGACTAGGATCTTTCCAATGTTTCCATCCGCGTCCAACAACCCTATGTTTAAAAGGGGAATAGAAAGGACTCGCTTCTCAAACTTCGGGACACAGTTTCATGAGGTTCAAGGCTAGATATCGATTTCTGACATCACAATTGTGCTCAAGGGATCAACACCTTTCAAATGCCGCCAACGCCGTTCAACAACTTCATGTTTAATAGGTGAATAGAAGGGACCTGAGGCAATAACGTCAGGACCCCATTCCTTGAACTTCGTGGCCTCGGCCTGATTTCTGATATTACTACTGCACTCAGGGGCAGTGGTAATGTCAGAAATAATTTACCTAACTATGTTAGCGAGTCCTTCCTGCAGGTCTGGAGGCTAGGACGCGAACCTTTGGTACCCCAGAGTGTTTCAATGAATGCATTTTTTACTAATTATACATTTTTTTTCTTAAAAATTTACATTCAACACGTTTCTTTATTTAATACGTAGTCTCTGGTGAACAAACGTTTCATTTCTATATCTGGCGATAGATGCCCTCTCTTCTGTCTCTAGACCCAGTCATGTTACACTTAATAAATGAAAAATTACGATTTTTATCAACAAAGAGAAGCTAATAAAGAATAATTTCATTATTATTATTATTATTATTATTATTATTATTATTATTATTATTATTATTATTATTATTATTATTATTATAAAGCATCTGAATAATAAAGTTATTTTTTCACACTTTTTAAAAATTTTTGTGGGCTTCTCTGAATCTGGATTTGTTGTTTTATAGTGTATAGTGCATAAAGGCTTCAAACAGCAATCTGGCAAAAAGTTTTTTTGTAAAAGACACAAAAGTCTTATCATTTGTTCTACAAAGAACAACTGACCTTGTTTCTGTTTGCATTTAAACACAATATTACGATTTACAAGGCACAGACAAAAGTAGAGAGCAACGTGATATTTCGCCTAAGGGCAGCTTCGTTGCTAAACTGAAGACTAGCACTCTGTCAATATATTGCATAGCTATCGATAAGTCACATTCACAGGTTTTTTTCCAGACGTTTTGGTAAAACAGGTTAATCAAACTACGTTGTTGCAGGTAATTAATGAGACTCTGAAAGACCAATAAGTGTTGGAGCTCAAAGAAGTAGCTAGAAATTTCGTTGCCCGATGCGAAGTAGAATTCTGCGTCCCCCGACACTCACCTTACTAAGCTTTGAGTTTTTCTTTCTGTACTTTTATTTTCAACATTTAAGAGAAACACCTTTTTGTGGTTATGCTGCGCTAATTTTTTTTTACCAAACCGCTTGGACAGACCATTGTAACAGTCAAATGCAATTTTATGTTTTCTTTAACAAATAAGAGCCCCTCTAAAGATTCTTTTATTAGACCTGAAGCTAAACTTGACAAAACTACCATTTGGGGAATAATTATGTAAAAAGCACGAAGTCGATTATTTTACATCAGGGGGACCATGTTACACATGGAGTTGGTGGACGCGAGTGGTAGCGTTGGAAAGGCCCGGGTCCCCTAAGTGCAGTAGTAATGTCGGAAATCAGGCACGGGCCTGGTAGAGGTGGACGGTTCCTGAAAACGTAAACCGCGGTTTCGGTTTGTCACTTAAACCGGTTTCGAACGGTTAACCGAAACCGAACCGAACCGTTTCCAAACCGAACCGAACCGATATCAAACCGAACCGATCCCAAACCGATCCCAAACCGATCCAAAACCGAACCGAAGCGATCCCAAACCGAACCGAACCGAACTGATCCCAAACCGAACCGAATCGTATCGTTCAGAACTGTCCGTAGAACTTTGAGAAACTAAACTATCCAAAAGGTTTGAAACGTGGTTTCGTTTACTGTTGGCTAACCAAAACTTAAGCGAACTCCGTCAAAGCAAATTCAGCTGTGTCCACATGGAGCTGAATTTAATCTTTATCTCACTCGTAACATACGACCAGTTAGCAGATTTGTGTATAATAAAAGAATAAAATAGCAAAGAGCCTGAAAGTACTCATTGCAGTATATATATTGATGGAGAAATGATCCCAATAACTTCCTTCAGATTAGAACCATTTCATATGTCAACGGAATTTAAAAAATCACTGGTAGTGATCAGTCTTTCAAGAAGATGAAATTCGTTGGGTTAAGTTCTGACCTGTTAAGCATCCATTCTACAAATGCTTCACATTCGAAAATGTTATTATTCCCTTTGTTTACCTTCACTTTTAATATTCCCGCTCAATTAGCAGCATGCATGTGTCTCTTCATTTCTCTCATTTTTCATACTTTCATTCGTGATTAATATTATAAGAAAAACGTGATTAACTAACCAGACTCATCATCATCAAAACGCCGAACCCATATTTCAGACTTTGACCGTTTCTGATTTTTACGCTCCTACGTACAATGTAAGTCAATACTCGGCACCTTGTATATCACATCGTTAACAAATCATTATATAATTACTTTCTGTAAATAATAAGTAAAAACTTCTTGTGAGTTTTACTGAAACGTTTGGATTGCGAGCGTAGCGAGCAAGAAAATTTTTAACAAATCTATTTCTTTGCATACCGAGAAGAATATTGATTTAATAGGGCGCCAATACTTTTACGGGGCACCACATCGTTTATTCATTTTCAACACTTCTTTTTTCTTATTGCTTGTTCGGCGCCCTCTTGCTACCATTCCCCCCTCCCCCCGTAGCTACGGCTCTGGGTGTGGTATCTTCTCCGTCAAGATGTAGGTTTTGTACATTTCCTAATCGTACGCATAAATGTCATTCTCTGACAGAAGAATTGCACTAAGTTGCAATCTCGCTATCTTCGATTCTGGACAGTGAACACAATGTTGAGGAAACATCTACCATTTCCCACTTTAATTTATCTTTATTTCATCACCATACGGCCAAGGAGTGTGATTACACAGTTAATGGAGGAGTACAAACGTGAGACTTTGTAAAAGATCTAGGCTTAATAATAGACCAAGGGCTTAGCTGGAATAAACACATTTCTGAACAGTGTATTAAAGCTAAGCGCATCTTACGACAGCTTTATAAATTAAAAGGCTACTTCTCGCAAGAAACAAGACTATTTCTTGTTAACACTCTCATTTTGCCTCTGTTCGAATACTACGATTCAATATATAGTAGCTCTCTCTCCACTCAAAATACTAGAGCAATTCAGAAAATACAGAATTACTCTATACGCTTCTCTCTCAATTACAGAAAGTCTTAGCATATTCTGCCGGTACTTAATGAAAACAATATCCTAACTATGTCCCGAAGACGATATCTCAGGTACTGTTGTTTATTCACATAAAATACCACCTTACTTGCATCTTAAATTAACATGTAGATCAGAAATTCACCGTTACAATACCTGAGGAAGTAATAAACTGAATATGCCCCGGCATTCTTGACAAATAACAGAGAAGGCATTTTCAATTTTGGCAGTAAGAATCTGGAACTCCCTACCAAAGTCAATCACTGACAAACCATACAATTGATTTAAATCATCACTCCAAACATTATTATTTAGAAATCAGTGACAAAGCATTGGCACACATGAAAGATTTACTACAGAATGAAATTGGACTGAAGTTGGTATGAAATTGGACTAGCAGTATTAGTTTTTTTTTACATTTACATTTACTGAGTGTTTTGTTTATATTTAGTATCATTGAATGTACCATGTTATGTTATTTGTATCTTGTATCTTATTTGTGTCTTTGTTTTTTTCTTTCTTTTCTTTGTAATGATGACAAGGGTTAGGTGGCAGAGCAGCCTCCGCTGAAATAAAGAGAAATTCAATTCAATTCAATTCAAATTGGCAGACATTGATCTGGCATACGGGAAAGCGGACGGTAATGGCCGTGTGGCACAACGGTGTACAGACAACAGTTTCCTAATCTTAGAATTCCATACCACGCAACGTTTTCAGGTATAGATCGAAGATTACAAGAAACAGGTTTGCTGGAAGTACACAGGCAAAAAGCAGGACGAAACAGAACCGTATGGACTGTGGCTTTTGAGGAGGAAATTCTTGCTTGAGATCAGAGAAAACCCTCCATCAGCACAAGGGTAGTAACGGTTGAAATTAACACCCATCATCGGCAGGTTTGGAACATGCTTCACGAAAATCAGATGTACTCTTTCCATGTGCAAAGGTTGCATGCATTACAAGCCATCCATGTAGGCGGGAGTTTGTCCAGTGGCTACGCGAACCATGCTAATATATCCCGCTTCATGTCTCGTATTCTCTTCAAAGATAAAGCTATGTTTTCCCATGATGGAGTGATGAACACTCACACTCAACATTTGTGGTCTAAGGTAAACCCATATGGAATGTCAACTCGTGCCCATCAGGAACGGTGTTCTGTGAATGTGTGGGCATGAATCGTTGATAATTCTCATCAGACAGTACCTACTACCACAATACCTAACCGGGTGGGAGTATTGGATATTTTTGAAAGAGATTCTGCCTGAACTACTAGAGACTGTGCCACTGGCTGTTCATCGAAACATGTGGTTTATGCACAACGGTGCTCCAGCACATTTGCTGTGGAGGTGCGAAATTGTCACAACGCATCCTTTCCGAACAAATGGATGGCAGAGAACGACCGGTATCTTGGCCATCTCGCTCATCCGACCTTAACCACTTAGATTTCTTTTTCTGGGGCCATATGAAACAACTAATCTGCGCGACACCTGTGCAATCAGAGGAGGATTTAGTTGCTCGAATTGTTGCTGCAGCGTGGAGCATTCAGGAAACGACAGGATTGTTTCAACGCGTTCGCAACGTCTTTCCCTTGGATGCCGCTGCAACCTTTGCGTAGAAGTGGTAGGTTGAAACTTTGAACACGTTTTGCAGTGTACGTTCTGACACCAATCCTCTTTCCATGTAAACAAAGATTCCCATCTGTACCTTGCTCCCTACAACTACCTTCTGTATGCAGTCCCGTTATACGATTTTGATCCAGAAATATCGACCCCTGTTACAGTACGTACAAACATCGTGAATGGAAGGAATATTTTGTTTCACATTCGTCAGTTTAGAACATTGATTGAAAGAAAACGTACTGTAGTCGCATTTGTGTGATTTACTGATCGAAATGAATGTGCTAAAACAGTTATGTGTATTATTATCATCATTATTATTATTATTATTATTATTATTATTATTATTATTATTATTATTATTATTATTACCTGTATTATGCGTTCTTTATTTGTCTGTAGTTCTTGTTCAATTACTGTAGTTGTAAAGGTAGATGCGTTCTCAAAAGCGTTGCGATATCATTAATATGAGCAGATCAGGAATCGGAATTTCTTTATTTTCTGTTAATTATCGGCTTGTGGCGTACGAATATTTACATTCTAGAAACGTCAAGTTTCCAGTGAGTTCTTGTACAACGACTTTACTAGTGCTTTTTGAGAAGGTATGCAACCACACACAATAATTTTTACTTCATCCACCATCTTTTATCTTCGTGTATGAGTACTGACCTGCCACGTAGTATTATTTCCAGGCAATGAAATGTCTTTTACATGTTGTTATCCACTCAATTTACGTCATAAAATATCAGGGGATTCACTGTGCCGCCATTGCAAAAATCTGAGAACTGCAAATTTGGATAGAACAGGTTAGATTATTTTGTCGATATCATACCGCATCACGTCAACAATCAGTAGTTTGTGCAAAATTTAGCTCTAAAGTTTGTTTTCCCACGCTTTCGGCAGCCTATAACACGTAAACGACAAGCTTTTCGTCCTATGTGTACTGGAACTTTTTTTGTTTGTTTTGCTCTCAGGAATCACCCCTCTGTTTTTGTACAACGAATTTAGCGCCATACTGTGTAGCGTCATCAGAATCAATTTGACTACACTAACGCAACAAAATAACTGCTCTCAAAAACAGCATAAATTTTCTTGGTTACCTGATAATATTACACCACGATATATTCCACATACAGGTGTAAATCATGCCCCCCCCCCCTAGTCATTTCAAGACGAATTTAATGTTTCATTCTAAACGTAGCTTCTCCTGGAATAGCAGCCACCCTTCAAGTATATGCCACCCCTACCACGTTATCTCCTAAATCCGCCCATGCCGTAAAGATGTCTTCCAACTGATATTAAGAGTTTTATTCCAAAATCCAAAGCATCAGTAAAAGTACCCACACAAGTACGACCCCTAAATTGTTTCAGTAATATCGAAATAATTTTAATCCGAATAAAGTTATACCGAAAAACGTAACATTCACCCTTATTATAATGTCTGGGTGGACAGTTGCTAATAATGCAAACTCCATTTCTGTCGATTTCCAATATTGAACAGAAACCGAACAAAATAGTCCTCAAAAAGGGCCCAACAGTTCTTAAACCGAACCCAACCATTCTACAAACCGAATCGAAAACTTTACAAACCGAACCGTTTCAAACCGAACAGAATCGTTTTCAAACCGAACTGAACCGAACCGTTCCCAAACCAAACCGAACCGAACCGAACCGTTCCCAAACCGTACCGAACCGAACCGTTCCCAAACCGAACCTGGCCGGTTTGAAGTCCAAACCGATTGATTCGGTTTAGACTACAAACCGAACCGAAACCGGTTAACCGGTTCTTGGAACACCCTAGGGCCAGGAAGCTCAAGGAATGGAGTCCTGACGTTATGGGTTCGGGTGCCTTCTATTCAAATATTGAGCATGAAGTTGTTCGCCGGCGTTGGCAGCATTTGAAGGGTTTTGATCCGTTGAGCACAATTGTGATGTTAGATATCGATCCCTAGCCTTGAACCTCAAGAAACTTGGGCCCGAAGTTTTAGAAGAGGGTCCTTTCTATTCCCCTTTTAAACATGGAGTTGTTGGACGCGGACGGTAACATTGGAAAGATCCTAGTCGTTTGAGGACAGCACAATATCCGAAATCGGTTCCTGGCATCAAAGCGCCAGAAGTAATGATCCGAATTGGGTCAATCTCAATACGTGGTTGCGCAAGATAGAACAACATTTATAGCTGTATGGACGTTTTTTTCTCGCGTAATAAAATACTGAGATTGAACCAGAGCAAAGGTTTACATCACAACCAAAATGCTTGGGAAAGAATCAGATTTCTGACATCACCGCAATGCTCAAGGGACCAAGACCTCTCCAATGATTAAACCAAATCAATTATGATAGAAGAATTGGTTGAATGAAATGTGGGAGAAAGCGGGAGTACCTTGAGAAAACCCACGGATACGACCTTGCCCACAACAAACTTACTAGGCGGGAATCGAAACAATAAGGACCCCATGCACCAGAGGAAGGGTTCTACCACTGAGGTACCGTGACGAATGACTAAAGCGTCAATAATTAAAACAATTGATGGAATGAAAAGTGGGAAGAAGCAGGAGTACCCCGAGAAAACCCACGTGTACGATCTTGTTCACCACAACTTACTTGGCCCCCAAGAGGAAGCGATCTACCACTGACTCACTACGCGTAATCATTGAAGCAAGGCATTCGGTTCCTGGCATCAAAGCGCCAGAAGTAATGATCCGAATTGCTCAGGCTCAATCTCAATACCTGGTTGCGCAAGATAGAACAACATTTATAGCTGTATGGATGTTTTTTTTCTCGCGTAATAAAATACTGAAATTGAACCAGAGCAAAGGTTTACATCACAACCAAAATGCTTGGGAAAGAATCAGATTTCTGACATCACCGCAATGCTCAAGGGACCAAGACCTCTCCAATGATTAAACCAAATCAATTATGATAGAAGAATTGGTTGAATGAAATGTGGGAGAAAGCGGGAGTACCTTGAGAAAACCCACGGATACGACCTTGCCCACAACAAACTTACTAGGCGGGAATCGAAACAATAAGGACCCCATGCACCAGAGGAAGGGTTCTACCACTGAGGTACCGTGACGAATGACTAAAGCGTCAATAATTAAAACAATTGGTGGAATGAAAAGTGGGAAGAAGCAGGAGTACCCCGAGAAAACCCACGTGTACGATCTTGTTCACCACAACTTACTTGGCCCCCAAGAGGAAGCGATCTACCACTGACTCACTACGCGTAATCATTGAAGCAAGGCATTCGGTTCCTGGCATCAAAGCGCCAGAAGTAATGATCCGAATTGCTCAGGCTCAATCTCAATACCTGGTTGCGCAAGATAGAACAACATTTATAGCTGTATGGATGTTTTTTTTCTCGCGTAATAAAATACTGAAATTGAACCAGAGCAAAGGTTTACATCACAACCAAAATGCTTGGGACCGAATCAGATTTCTGACATCACCGCAATGCTCAAGGGACCAAGACCTCTCCAATGATTAAACCAAATCAATTATGATAGAAAAATTTGTGGAATGAATTGTGGGGGAAGCGGGAGTACCCTGACGAAACACACGGATACGATCTTCTTCACCACAAATTTATCAGGCAGGGGATCGAAACAGTAAGAACCCCACCCTCCAGAGGAAGTGATCCACCATTGAACCACCGTGCTTAATGATTGAATAAAGTCAAGCATAATGGAAGAATTTGTGCAATGGAACGTGGGAAGAAGCGGGAGTACCCTCTGAAAAACCACGGATACGATCTTGTCCACCACAAACTTACTTGCCCCAACAGAGGAAGTGCTCTACCACTGAGGCACCGCGCCCAATGGTTAAAGTAAGTCTATGAGAATAGATTATTTCGTGGAATAAAAGTGGGAAGAAGCAGGAGTACACCATGAAAACCTCGGATACGACCTTGTCCATCAACAACTTAATTGGCCCACCAGAGGAAAGGCTCTACCACTGACCCACAGGGTCCAATGATTAAAGCAAGTCAATTTTAATAGAACAATGAGTGGAACGAAATGTGGGAGGACGCGGGAGTACTTTCACAAAATGCAGGGATACGATCTTGTCCACCACAAAATTAATATTCCCACGAGAGGGAGCGCTCAACCACTCAGTCACCGCGGCCAATGATTAAACCAAGACAGTGATAATAGAGAAATTGGTAGAATGAAAATTTTGAAGAACCGGGAATACCCTCAGAAAACCCACGGATACGATCCTGTCCGCTACAAACTTAATTGGATCACCAGAGGAAGCGTTCTACCACTGAGCCACCGCGCCCAATGATTAATGTAAGTCAATTATAATAGAGCATTTGTTGGAATGAAATGTGGTAGGAAGCGGGAGTAACCTGAGAAAACACACGGGTACGATATTGTCCACCAGAGGAAGTGCTCTACCACTGAACCACTACGCCCAATGATTGAAGCAAGTCAATGACAATAAAATAATTGGTGGAATGAAACGTGGTAGTAAACGCGAGTACAATGACAAAAGCCACTAATACAATGTTGTCCACCACAAATTTATCAGGCAGGGAATCGAAGCAATAAGGACCCCACGCAATAGAGGAAGCGTCTACCATGGAGCCATCGCCCCACTGATTTAATCAAGTCAATCATAATAGTGGAATTTGTAGAATGAAATGTGGGAGGAAGCGAAAGTACCGTGAGAAAACTCACGGTTATGAACTTGTCCAACAGAAACTTATCAGATCGGGGATAGAAACATTAAGGACCTCAGGCACCAGCGGTAGCGCTCTACCACTGAGCACCCGCTGACAATGAGTAAGGTAAATCAATGATAATAGATAATTGGTAGAATGAGAAGGGGTAATATGCGAGAGTATCGAGACAAAATCCACGGATACGATCTTGTCCATTACAAACTTAGTTGGTACACCAGACGAAACGCTCTACAACTCAGCCATTGAGCCCAATGATTGAAGCAAGTCAATGACAATAGCAGAATTGGTGGAATGAAATGTGAAAGAACGTTGGAATACCGTGACTAAGCCCACCGATGCGATCTTTTCTACCACAAACTTACTTTTCCCACGAGAGGAAGCGATCTACCACTGAGCCACCGCGCCCGAAGATTAAACGATGTCAATGATAATAGAGGAATTGGTGGAATGAAAAGTGGGAAGAAGCGGGAATACACCGAAAAAACCAACGGATTCGATCCTGTAAAGCACACAACTTACTTGGCTGGGGAGCGAATTAATAAGGACCTCATGCACGAGAGGATGCCCATTACTACTGAGCTACCGCGTCCAATGATTAAAGCAAGTCAACTATAATAGAGGACACGGTGGAATGAAAAGTGGGAAGAAGCGAGAGTACCGTGAAAAAAACAACTAATACGACGCTGTCCACCACAAACTAACTTGGCCCACCAGAGGAAACGCACTACCACTGAGCCACGGCGCGCAATGATTGAAGCAAGTCAATGATAATAGAAGAGTTGGTGGAATTGAAAGTTGGAAGAAGCGAGAGTAGCCTGAGTAAAACCACGGAAACGCCCTTGTCCGTCAAAAACTTAATTGGTGCACCAGAAGAAGGGCTCTACCAATGAGCCACTGGGTCCAATGATTAAACCAAGTCAATGATAATAGAGAAATTTGTAGAATGAAAATTTAGAAGAAGCGGGAATTACCTCAGCAAACGCATGGATAGAATCTTGTCCACTAAAATCTTAATTGGATCACCAAAGGAAGCATTCTACCGTTGAGCCACTGCGCTCAATGATTGAAGCAAGTCCATAATACTAGGAAAATTGGTGGAATGAAATGTGGAAGGGAGCGTGAGGAACCTGAGAAAACCCACGGATTCGATCTTGTCCATTACAAACTTACTTGGCACATCAGACGAAGCGCTCTACGACTGAGCCGCCGCGTCCATTGATTAAAGTAATCAATGATATGAGAATAATTGGTAGAATGAAATGTGTGAAGAAGCGGGGGTACCCTGACAAAACTCACGGATAGATCTTGTCCACTACAAAATTAATTAGCCCAGCAGAGGAAGCGCTCTACCATTGAGCCAGTGCGCCCAATGTTTAATGCAAGTCAATGATAATAGAAGAATAGTTGGAATGAAATGTGGGAGGAAGCGGGAGTACCCTGTAGAAACCCGTGGATTCGAGCGTGTCCATCACAAACTTACTTGGCCCACAAGAGGAAGCTCATTACCACTGAACCACTTCGTCCAATTATTGAGGAGAGTTAATGATAATAGAAGAATTTGTGGAATGAAATGTGGAAGGAAGCGTGAGTACCCTGTAGAAACCACGGATACGAACTTCTCAGCCACAAACGTACTTGGTCCACCAGAGGAAGCGCTCTACCACTCAGCCAGTGCGCCCAATGATAATAGAGTGCAAGTAAATGATAATAGAAGAACAGGTGGAATGAAATGTGGTACGAACGGGAGTAACCTGTCAGATATTCCATGGATACCCATGGATACCCATGGATACCCATGGATACGATATTGTCCACCACAAACGTAAGAGCCACACCAGAGGACGCGCCCAATGATTAAACCAATTCAATGATACTAGAGGAAATAGTGGTATGAAAATTGGGAAGAAACAGGAGAAACCTGAGTAAACCCACGGATACGATCTTCTCCCCCACAAACTTAATTAGCCCATCAGAGGAAGTGCTCTACTACTGAGCCACTACGCCCAATGATTGAAGCTAAATTGAAGACTAGCACACTGTCAATATATTGCATAGCTATCGATAAGTCACATTAACAGGTTCTTTCTAGACGTTTTGGTAGAACAGGTTAATCAAACTACGTTGTTTAGGTAAGGGATGAGACTCTGAAAGACCGATAAGTTTTGCAGCTCAGAGCCGTAGCTAGAAATTTCGTTGCCCGGTGCGAAGTAGAATTCTGCGTCCCCCGACACTCACTTTACTTTGACTTTTTCTTTCTGTACTTTTATTTTCAACATGTAAGAGAAAAACCATTTTGTGGTTATGCTACGCTGATTTTTGCTAGCATAACTATTGTAGTTATGCTACACTATGCTACGCCGGCACCGTGGCTCAGTGGTAGGACGCTTCATCTGGTGCGTGGGAACTTTACTGTTTAGATCCCCGGCCTAGTAAGTTTGTAGTTTACAAGATCGTATCCATGGGTTTTGTCAGGGTACTCCCGCTTTCCCTAAATTTCCTTCTACCAATTCTTCTGTTATCATTGACTTGCTTCATTCATTGGCCTTGGAGCCTATGTGGTAGAGCGCTTTCTCTAATGGGCCAAGTAAGTATTTGGTGGACAATATCGTATCCGTGGGCTTTCTCAGAGTACTCCCGATTTTTCCGACTTTTCATTCCTCCAATTCCTCTAATATCGTTGACTTCGTTTAATCATCGGGCGTTCTAGTTCAGTGGTAGAACGCTTCCTCTGGTGGGCCAAGTAAGTTTGTGGTCGGCAAGACCGTATTCGTTAGTTTTGTCTGGGTATTCCCGCTTCCTCTCACATTTCATTCTACCAATTCTTCTATTACAACTGACTTACTTTATTCATTGGGCACGGTTGCTCAGTGGTAGAGAGTTACCTCTTGTGCGTGGGCTCCTTATTGTTTCGATTCCTGGACAAGATGGTACTATTGGGTTTTCTGAGGGTACTCCCGCTTCTTCCCGCTTTTCATTCCACCAATTCCTGTATTGTCATTGACTTGCTTTAAGCATTACCTTAATAATTGGGCGCGGTGGCTCAGTGGTACACCCCTTTCTCTGGTGTGTGGGTCCTTACTGTTTCGAACCACGCCCTGATAAGTATCTGATGAAAAGATCGCATCCGTGGGTTTTGTCAGGGTACTCCCACTTCCTCCCACACTTCATTCTACCAATTTCTCTATTCTCGTTGACTTGATTTAATCATTGGGCGCGGCAGCTCAGTGTTAGAGCGCTTCCTCCTGTGTGTGGGGTCCTTATTGTTTCGATCCCCACCCAACTAATTTTGGGTGGCAAGATCATATCCGTGGTTTTTCTCACGGTACTCCCGCTCCTTCTCACTTTTCATTCCAGTAATTCCTCTATGATCATTGACTTGCTTTATCATTGGGCGCGGTGGCTTCGTGGTAGTTCGCATCCTCTTGTGCGTGGGATCCTCAATGTTTCGATTCCTGGCCACGTAAATTTGTGGTGGACAAGATCGTATCTGTGGGTTTTGACAGGGTACTCCCGCTTTCTCCCACTTCTCATTCCACCAATCTCTCTGTTATCATGACTTCCTTTAGTCATTGGACGCGGTGTCTCATTAGTAGAGCGCTTCCTGCCGTCCAGGGGTCCTTACTGATTCGATCCCCACCCAAGTAAATTTGGGGTGGACAAGATCGTATCCGTGTCTTTTCTCAGGGTACTCCCGCTTCTTCCCACTTTTCCTTCCAGTAATTCCTCAATGATCATTAACTTGTTTTATCATTGGGAGCGGTGGCTCAGTGGTAGAGCGCATCCTCTTATGCGTGGGAACTTCATTGGATCGATTCCTGACCAAGTAAATTTGTGGTGGATAAGATCGTATGCCTGGGTTTTGTCAGGGTAGCCCCGCTTCCCTCCACACTTCATTCCACCAATTTCTCTATTATCATTGACTTGGTTTAAACATTGGGCGTGGTGGCTCAGTGGCGGAGCGCTTCCTGTGGTGGCCCAAGTAAGTTCGTGGTGATCAAGATCGTATCCAAAGGTTTTGTAAGGTGCTTCCCCTTCCTCCCACATTTCATTGCACCAATTCTTCTATTATCATGGATTTGCTTCAATCATTGAGCGAAGTGTCCCAGTGGTAGTGCGCTTCCTCTGGTGGCCCAATTAAGTATATGGTAGACAAGATCGTATATGTGGGTTTTCTCAGGGTACTCCCTCGTCTTTCCGCTTTTCACTCCACCAATTCTTCTTTTACCATTGACATGATTCAACCATTGGGCACAGTGGCTCAGTGGTAGAACGCTTCATGTGGTTCGTGGGATCCTTACTGTTTAGATCACCGGCCTATTAAGTTTGTAGTAGAAAAGATCGTATCCATGGATTTTTTCAGGATACTCCCGCTTTCCCCAAATTTCCTTCTAACATTCTTCTATTATCATTGAATTGCTTCATTCATTGGGCTCGCAGCCTATGTGGTAGAGCGATTCCTCTGGTGGTCCAAGGAAGGTTTTAGTGGACAAGATTGTGTCCGTGGGTCTTCTCACAGTACTCTCACTTCTTCCCACTTTTCATTCCAGCTATTCCTCTATTTTCATTGACTTAACTTAATAATTGTGCGCGGTGGCTCAGTGGTAGACCGCTTAGTATGAGGCGTGGGGTAGTTACTGTTTCGATCCCCGACCAGATAAGTTTGTGGCTGACATGATCGTATCAGTCCGTTTTGTCAGGATACTCCCGCTTTCTCCCACATCTCATTTTACCAATTTCTTTATTATCAATGACTTGCTTTAATCATTGGGTGTGGTGGCTCAGTGCTAGAGCGCATCGTCTTCTGTGTGGGGTCTTCATTGTTGCAATTCCTAGCCAAATAAATTTGTGCTGTACAAGACCGTGTCTGTGGGTATTCTCAGGATACTACCGCTACTTCCCACTTTTCATTCCACCAATTCCTTTATTTCCATTGACATACTTTAGTCATTAGGCGCCGTGGCTCTGCGGTAGAGCGCTTCATCTGCTGGACCAAGTAAGTTAGGAGTGGACAAGATCATATCTGTGGGCTTTGTCATGGTACTCTCACTTTATACTTCATTTCAATCCACCAATTTGTCGACTATCATTGAGTTGCTTCAATTATTGGGCTCAGTGGCTCAGTGGTAGAACGCTTTGTCTGGTGGGAGAAGTAAGTTTGTGGTGCACAAGATCGTATCCGTGTGTTTTCTGAGCTTACTCCTGCTTCTTCCCACTTTTCATTCCAAAAATTCTTGTATTATCGTTGACTTGCTTTAATCATAGGACTAGGTGTCTTAGTAGTAGAACGCTTCGTCTCGTGCGTGGGGTCCTTCTTTTTTCGATCTCTAACCAAGTAAGTTGTGTAGTAGACAGGATCGTATCCGTGTGTTTTCTCAGGGTACTTTCGCTTCATCCCATATTTCATTCCACCAATTTCTTTATTATTATTGACTTGCTTTAATCATTGGGCTCCGCGGCTCAGTGGTAGAGCGCTCACTCTGGTGTGTGGGTCCTTCTTGTTTCGATCCTCACCCAAGTAGATTTGTGGTGGACAAGATCGTAGCCATGGTTTTTCTTAGAGTACTCCCGCTTCTTCCAATTTTCATTCCACAAATTCCTCTATTATCATTGACGCTTCAATCATTGGGAGCGGTGGCGCAATGGTAGAGCGCTTCACCTGGTGCGCCGGGTCCTGAACGTTTCGACCTCCGGTGAAGTAAGTTTGTGGTGGACAAGATGGTATCCGTGGGTTTTCTCAGGGTACTACCGCTTCTTTCGACATTTCTTTCACCCAATTTTTCTATTATCATTGATTTGGAGAGGTCTTGGTTCCTTGAGCATTGCGGTGATGTCAGAAATCAGATTAGGTCCCAAGCTTTTTGGCTGTGATGGAAGCCTTTGCTGTGGTCATTCTCTGTATTTTATTACGCGAGAAAAAAACATCCAACAAGCTATTAATGTTGTTCTATCTTGCGCAACCAGGTATTGAGATTGAGCCAACTTGGATCCTCATTTCTGGCGCTTTGAGGCTTGGAACCGATTTCGGGCATTACGCTGTCCTCAAACGACTAGGATCTTTCCAATGTTCCCATCCGCGTCCAACAACCCCATGTTTAAAAGAGGGGACCCAGTTCCATGAGGTTCAAGTCTAGGAATCGATATCTGACATCACAATTGTACTCAACGGATCAAAACCTTTCAATTGGTGCCAACGCCGTTCAACAACTTCATGTTTAATAGTTGAATAGAAGGGACCGGAGCCCATAAAGTCAGGACTTCCTTGAACTTCGAGGCCTCGGCCTGATTTTTGACATTACTACTGCACTGAGGGCAGTGGTAATGTCAGAAATCTTTAACCTAACTATGTTAGCGAGTCCTTCCTGCAGGTCTAGAGGCTAGGACGTGAACCTTTGGTACCCCAGAGTGTTTCAATGAATGCATTTTTTACTAATTATACAAATTTTTCTCTTGAAAAGGTGCATTCAATACGTTTCTTTTTTTAATACGTAGTCTCTGCTGAACAACGTTCTCATTTCTATATCTGGCGATAAGATGCCCTCTCTTCTGTCTCTAGACCCAGTCATATTACACTTAATAAATGCCAAATTACGATTTTTATCAACAAAGAGAAGCTAATAAATAATAATAATAATAATAATATCATTATTATTATTATTATTGTTTCTGTTTGCCATTAAACACAATATAACAATTTACAAGGCACAGACATAAGTAGAGAGCAACGTGATATTTTGCCTAAGGGCAGCTTCGTTACTAAACTGAAGACTAGCACCCTCTCAATATATTGCATAGCTATCGATAAGTCACATTCACAGGTTCTTTCCAGATGTTTTGGTAGAACAGGTTAATCAAACTAAGTTGTTGTAGGTAAAGGATGAGACTCTGAGAGACCAATAAGTGTTGTAACTCAGAGCCGTAGGCAGAAATTTCGTTGCCCGGTGCGAAATAGAATTCTGCGTCCCCCCACACTCAACTTACCAACCTTTGACTTTTTCTTTAACAAATAAGACCTGAAGCTAAACTTGACAAAACTATTTTGTATACAAATCCATTTGGGGAATAATTATGAAAAAAGCATGGAGTCGATTATCCTACATCAGGGGGACCATGTTACACATGGAGTTGGTCTACGCAAGTGGTAGCGTTGGAAAGGCCCGGGCCTTTTGAGTGCAGTAGTAATGTCAGAAATCAGGGACGGGCCACAAAGCTCAAGGAATGGAGTCCTGACGTTATGGGTTCGGGTGCCATCTATTCAAATATTGAGCATGAAGTTGTTGGCCGGCGTTGGCAGCATTTGAAAGGTTTTGATCCGTTGAGCACAATTGTGATGTTAGATATCGATCCCTAGCCTTGAACTTCAAGAAACTGGGTCCCGAAGTTTTAGAAGAGGGTCCTATCTATTCCCCTTTTAAACATGGAGTTGTTGAACGCGGATGGTAACATATGGAAAAGATGCTAGTTGTTTGAGGACAGCGCAATGTCCGAAATCGGTTCCTGGCATCAAAGCACCAGAAATGATGATCCGAATTGGCTCAATCTCAATACGTGGTTGCGCAAGATAGAACAACAATTATACCTGTATGGATGTTTTTTTCTTCTCGCGTAATAAAATACTGAGATTGAACCAGAGCAAAGGTTTACATCACAACCAAAATGCCTGGGACCGAATCCGATTTTTGACATCACCGCAGTGCTCGAGGGACCAAGGCCTTCCCAATGGTTAAAGCAAGTCAATGATGAAAGAAGAATTGGTTTAATGAAATGTGGGAGAAAGCGGAAGTACCCTGAGAAAACCCACGGATAAGATCTGGTTCACCACAACTTACTTGGTTCCCAGAGGAACTGCTCTACCACAGCCACCGCGCACAATAATTAAAGTAAGTCAATGATAATAGGGAATTGGTAGAATCAAATATGGGAGGAATCGGGAGAACCATGAAAAATCCCACGGATATGATATTGTCCACCACAAAGTTAATTAGCCCACCAGAGGAAGCACTCTACAACAGAGGCACTGCGCCCAATGATTAATGTAAGTGAATGATAACAGAGCATTTGGAGGAATGAAAAGTGGGAAGAAGCAGGAGTACCTTGAGCAAACGCACAAATACGATTTTGTCCATCAAAAAAATACTTGGCTAACCAGGGGAAGCGCTTTACGACTGACCCACTACGCCCAATCATTGAAGCAAGGCAATGATAATACAAGAATTGGTGGAATGAAATTTGGGGGAAAGCGGGAGTACCCTGACGAAACCACGGATACGATATTGTCCACCACAAATTTATCAGGCAGCTGATCGAACAGTAAGGACGCCACCCACCAGAGCAAGCGTTCTACCACTGAGCCAGCGTGCTTAATGATTCAATCAAGTTAAGCATAATAGAATAATTTGTGGAATGGAAAGTGTGAAAAAGCAGGAGTAGCCTGAGCAAAGAAACGGATACGACCTTGGCCATCAAAAACTTAATTGGCCCACCAGAGGCAGGGCTCTACCACGGAGCCAACTTGCCCAATGATTAAACCAAGACAATGATAATAGAGCAATTGATCAAATGGAAAGTGGGAAGAAGCGGGGGTAGCCTGAGCAAAGAAACGGATACGACCTTGGCCGTCAAAAACTTACTTCACCCACGAGAGGAAGCGCTCAACCACTCAGTCACCTCGCCCAATGATTAAACCAAGACAATGATAATATAGAAAGGGGTAGAATGAAAATTTAGAAGAAGCGGGAATACCCTCAGAAAACCCATGGATACGATCTTGTACTCTACAAACTTAATTGGATCACCAGAGGAAGTGTTCACCCACTGAGCCACCGCGCCCAATCATAAAGGTAAGTCAATGATAATACAGGAATTGGTGGAATGAAATGTGGTAGGAAGCGGGAGTAACCTGAGAAAACCCACGGATAAGATCTTGTCCACCACAAACTTATTAGTCCCACCAGACGAAGCCTTCTACTACTGACGCACTGCGCCCAATGATTGAAGCAAGTCAATGATAATAGAAGAATTTGTGGAATGAAATGTTGAGGAAGCGGGAGTGCCGTAAAAGAAACTCACGGATATGAACTTGTCCATCACAAACTTATCAGGTCGGGGATAGAAACATTAAGGACCCCATGCACCAGAGGTAGGCTCCACCAGTGAGCACCCGCGCCCAATGAGTAAGGTATATCAATGCTAATAGAGTAATTTGTGGAATGAAAAGTGGGAAGATGCGGGAGTATCCTGACAACATCCACGAATACTATCTTGTCCATTTCAAACTTAGTTGGTACACAAGACGAAACACTCTACCACTGATCCTCCGCGCCCGACGATTAAACGAAGTCAATGATAATTGAGGAATTGGTGGAATAAAATGTGGGAAGAGCGGGAGTACCATTAAAAATCCCACTAATACGATGTTGTCCACCACAAACTAGCTTGGCCCAAAAGAGGAAGCGCTCTACCACTGAGCCAATGAGCTTAATGATAGAAGCAAATCAACGATAGTAAAATAATTGGTGGAATGGAAAGTGGGAAGAAGTGGGAGTAGCCTGAGAAAAGCCACGGATACAGTCTTGTCCACCATAGACTTAATTGACCCACGAGAGGAAGCTCTCAACCACTAAGTCACCGCGCCCAATGATTAAACGAAGTCAGTGATAATAGAAAAATTGGTAGAATGAAAATTTAGAAGAATCGGGCATACCCTCAGAAAACCCATGGATACGATCTTGTCCACTACAAACTTAATTGGATCACCAGAGGAAGCGTTCACCCACTGAGCCACAGCGCCCAATCATAAAGGTAAGTCAATGATAATAGAGGAATTGGTGGAATGAAAAGTGTTAAGAATCGGGAGTAACGTGTTAAAACACACGGATTCGATCTTGTCCATTACAAACTTACTTGACACATCAGACAAAGCGCTCTACCACTGAGCCAGCGCGTCGAATCATTAAAGTAAGTCAATTATATGAGAAGAATTGGTGGAATGAAATGTGTGAAGAAGCGGGGGTACCCTGACAAAACTCGCGTATGCGATCTTGTCCACCACACAACCTACTTGGATATGGTTCTTAGAAATAAGGACCCACGGACGAAAGGAAGCACTCTACCACTGGGCCACCGAGCTCAATGATTAAAGCAAGTCAATGATAATAGGGGAATTGGTGGAATGGAAAGTGGAAAGAAGCGAGAATACCCTGAGACACCTATTGATACGATCTTGTCCATCACAAACTTACTTGGCCGGAGATCGAAACAATAAGGACCCCACGCACCAGAGGAAGCGCTCTTCTCCTGAACCACTGCGAGCAATGATTACGGCAAGTCAATTATAATAGAGGAATGGATGGATTGAAAAGTGGCGAGAAGCGGGAGTACCCTGAGAGTACCTACGGATACGATCTTGTCCACCGCAAAGTTAGTTGGCCGGGGATCGAAACAATAATGACCCCACGCACCAGAGTGATCGGTCTACCATTGAGCCACCGCGCCCCACAACTTGAGCTAGAAAATTGAAAGTTCCTAGGAAATATTTTAAGAGGCAATATATTTCAATGGTAAAGAGCGGTGCCAGATGATCGTCTTTTAATAACTCCATGAGCAGAAAAGACTTATACGTCCCTCTCCTATATTGCCTTTTTAAAACCATATACGTTATCCGGATATTATCCTTTATTCGTCATCCGGATGTAAACAGTTATCCGAATGTTCTATTATACAGATATTATCCGCTGTCTTAATTTTAGATATTAAACGGATAAATCCATTCTCCCGATATTATCCGTCATTCGGATATTATCCGTTATCCGCCATCCGAATATCATCCGTTATCCCGATCTTATCCGTCATCCGTTATGCGGATATTATCCTTTATCCGTCATCCATTTTGTTATCCGTCATGCGGGTGTTGCAAATCCGGATAAGTTTCTGTCCGATATCGGAATAAAAAATTATCCAGATGTGGCCATCCCTAATCATCACCGTCAGGAGTATACAAGAACTAAATGTCTTCAAAATGTGCTACAAAAGAGCAGGGGAGTATCCACGGGGGATCATGGTGATTGCCCCCCGTAATGTAATCTTATTTTATAAATAAGTAAAACCAATTCCAGAGTTTCGAGCTCTTAAAAGTAGCTCTAAGTAGGAGTATTACAAACTACGAGCCCCAAGAAGTCCATCGTAGATCCGCCTCTGGACAAGAGAATGGGGAACACTCATTATTCACATTCAGGTTGCACATCTCAACAAATAAACAATATTTTCATTCACTTCCATCTACTACTGCATTCTACTGAAGTTTAAAGACTTTTTATGTTTAAAAATAATTATTCATTTTTCAATAATTGTAAATGTTTATAAGTTCAGTAACTCACCATGAATAGAGTCAACTAGAAATGTTTTTGTAACGAAGGAATAACAACATGAACTGTGAAATATCTTTTCACAAACTGTTGAGAGTTGAGTGTCGACAAACTTTATTCTTTCTTTTACCGGTTACCTCGAAACCGCGGTAACCAGAATTAGCCCAGCATAGGGAACTTATATTAAGAAAATGAAAATCTCAGGAAAATGCAGAAGTCTGTTAGTCTGAGAGAAAAAAGGAATGAAATCTCTCATTTCTAGTTCTGTAGTCTTGCAGCTCTTAGTCCGTAGCAAAGTACTGATAGAAATATATCCAATGAATTATGACTATTTTGTAGAACATTCCACTTTAATATCACAGGAAATTCATCTTCCGGCTTCCTTGGTTGTCAAAAGTTATAGAGTGAATTGGTATACTATGTGAAGTATGGGTACTGTCGCTGATTTGTGATAACAATCAAAAACAGAAGTAAAAGGTAAATTGCAGTAATAGTTTTCTGTTAATTTTTGTATTCAAGGGGAGACGGAAAACCTACTTTTATCTTAACATTTGTTTTTCTTAAAACTTCTATTCGGGTTCACACCCTACCCCTCAACATTGAATACGGAAATGGAGAACTTATTTAGAATTTGATTGTTGATTCCAGTATATTTCAAGCATCACTTCTCGGACCTGGGCCTGTGATATGTCTATACATCGGTATCGTCGATATCTATATTATTATATATCAACATTCGATATCGCGAATATATGGACATGAATATATCATTCTGAATTTTCGATATCGATATTTGGGGAGTGGCGAGGCATAAGGAGCCCCCAGGACTTGCGATGGATGAAGAAATTAAACTTACTTTTTACAATGTTGTTTTCTAATCATAATATCTTTATTAAAACAAATTGCAATGTAAGTACATCCACTTGGAAATTTGCAATATTACATGGTGTAATTCCTTAGACGCCAGAACTCTTCTGTTCCCTGAAAAAACAAACAAGAAATCACGTGCAAAAGCAAGTGATTCGAACTTTGAACTAGAATTTACCATAAGAAAGTTTCTTTATTTCTCTCTCTTGGAGATTTCCACCCCTTTTGGCCTTTGGGACCGCTCATTGACAAAAGGTGCACACATGATGCTCTTAGGCAATATGCATTTATGCTTTTAGGCAGTCAGAGATTTTGAAAAGGAAACGACTTATAATAATAATAATAATAATAATAATAATAATAATAATAATAATAATAATAATAATAATAGTTCTTCTTCTTATTATTATTATAACAATGGGGTTTACAACTAGGGTCGGATTTCTTTATCTTGCATGGGAGGGCAGCAGGTCTACTACGCTACTGGTGTCTCCTATTCTGAGTTTGTCTCTTTTTCGTTTCTTTTAGCTATTTGTTTTTGTGCTGTTAGGCTTTTATATGAAACATTTATATTATATATTTTTTTTGAGTTTCTTTTTTCGGTGGGGTGGGGGATAGAGAGAAATGCTTTCTTCTTATATGTGATTCTTACCATTCATCTTGTTTGAACTGCTTAAGTAAGTCATTTTGTAACTTTTGATGTGATCCAATTCCGTCACAATAATAAAATTGTCATTCTTAACAATTTGTTTTATTCCCTTATTTGCAGTTTGCCACACTGATATATTTGTGACAAAATTGAGGTTTAGTGCAAAGCCTTTCGAATTTGCAACCAACCCAAGCGCCGAGCTTTTTGGGTTGCCTGCTATTGCAGGAAAAGGAGAATTGCAGGTGGTAATGTACTTTTGGAGTCGTGTATACAAACCTATTAATTTTTAGGTTTGAGGAGTGTGGTGGCTCAGTGGTAGAAGATTTACAACTAGTACTTTGGGTCGTTGATTCGATCACAGCTCGAATCGTAAGGAATTTCTGATGGACAAACACCGTGGTTGTGGGTTTTCTCGGAGTTCTTCCTTTTCCCGTTCATTTCATCTTTTCATTCATTTCTCATCATTACCGTTTCCTTTAGCCTAGCCGGAATAATTGTGGGACGTAAAACTGAAAAATGGGGCATGCATAAACGTTTTCGATTCACTTGCACATCAGCGGAACCGAACTCACCAGGCCTCAAGGCCTCGAACTACCGCACTGCGTTCTAAATTTTAATTTCGAGAAATAAAATATTAAGATATTGTTTCACTTTACATATAAATTTAGTCAAGTTCGCAAATTAACACGAAATGAGACTTCTGCAAAAACCTAATAAACAAAAAGATAACTTTCTTTCTTGATTAAGAATTCAGAACTTTTCCTCAATTTATTTTTGAGTACGAATGCGAAGGAGAAAATCTACAGATCAATCTTTCTAAATGAATTTTCTTTATTCCTACAAGGCAAATATCCGAATAATATCATCATTAGTACACTAATTAAAAAATCCTGTCATATTTAGGTGACTAAACGATCACAAAATACATATTTTTGAATAATAAAGAATTTCAATTTCACCATTATTATTATTATTTTAAATGCATTAAATTTAGTGCTACATTGCTTAGTATAAATAAAAAATATTGCTTTCTTCTTCCTCTTCTTCTTTATGAACAGAAGTCCACTCCATCGATACCTTGAATGTGTTTGCACACTATCAAATAAATCAACCATAACTGAATCTATGAGTTTTTCTTTACAAAACACTTTCATTTCCAATTTTAATCTTTCATCAGCATGTTCACACAGCCGTTCATATCAAGAGACACACTTGGAAAACTGATGTTCATTCCGTTAATAGTAATCATGTTTCATCTTATTTATACACTTACGATGAAGATATCAATTTAATAAATTCAAGATCGTACATGTTACGTCCAGATAAATTAATCTACTATCACCTAACTCAGTATGATGTTCTTTTTCCGTGGCAAATACGAAAACTCAAGGGTCCTTGATTCGACTCCACTTCGCACCGTATGGACTTTGTACTGGACAAACACTGTACTCGTGGGTTTTCTCGTGGCTCTGCCGTTTCCTCCCAATTTCTTCTTCATTTTACCATGGGACTATTGTTCAATGTTAAGATAATCATGTTTGGTGGTCCCAGAGCACATACATCAGGCAGACATACAGACAAACAAACAGATAATCAGTTTTATTTTATTTATATTAAAAAAATAAAGGGATGACTGTTCGCACGTGAGGACACAAAACAATCACTGCATTTGTGCTGTGGTTTGACCGTCTGAATGATAAGGTGTACTTATCTCTGGCGCTTAGGGTCCCTGGTTCGACCACCGAGGAAGTAAATTTATTGTGGGCAATATCACACTCTCTTTTCTCGGGTGTCTCTCTTTTCACATTGTATTTCAGCACTTTTCTTAAACATATGTTCCTTTAGCGTAAGGAGCATATTTGTGGGACGTTAAACTAATATATTTCATCTCTATTTCTCTCTCTCTTTCGAAGGGCATGATCACTTAACACAGTATGATGTTCTTGTTCCGTAGCAAATACGAAAACTCAATTTAGAGTTACGTTCAAAAAGTTCTGATACCTTGAACCAAGATCCAATATATTTTGAATCAAAAATTTTCTTGTATGTCTTATATCTGGACAACTACATAAGGTGTAGCCAGATCTAGATTATCATTTAACTCACTATGATGATCTTATTACCTTAAAAAATACGAAAAGTCGATTTAGGGGGAGCCGTTCAAAAAATGTTGTGATCCCTGATTCAAGATTCAATAATTATATTTCATTCAAAAATTATCTTGTACGCCTTATGTCTGGAGAACTACATGTAGTGTACAATGTTGTTCATTATAAGCTTACTTGTTCGGAGATCGAACTAGGGACCACATCCACTGGGTTGCGGAGCATTGCTCTACTACACTAAGTATCCATCTGAAAGAATAAGTCGTTGCTTTACCACTGACCCACACATACGCTCACATGTTTCTTACGTTTGAAGCGTAAGAAAATATTTTAGTTTAACGTACCACGTCTATGCCTACTATGCTAAGGGAGACGGATGATTAAGGCAAATGAATGATTGAATAATTAGTAGAATGAGAATGTGTGAGTAGCCCATGAAAACTCACGGACACGATGTTGTTCATTATAAGCTTACTTGTTAGGATATCGAACTTGGGACTGCATGCACTAGATGTAACACTCTACCACAGTGCACGACAATTAGTAATAAAAAACTTCTTTCAGCCTTTCTCGCTGGTCTGCGTCACATCTCCGTCCTTTGTGAACGAATACAGATTATTATAATCACACACTCAGAAACGAGACAACGCAGCCGGAAATGTTATGACATTGCATCCTTCTTCTTCTTTCACACATATACACATACATGTACATACACATACACTTTCTCTCTCTCTTTCTTTATGCAATGTGGTAAAACTAGGAATTAACATACAAACCTCTTCGTAATCTTGAATTCTATGCTTGTCTTTTTTTCACACTACAATGCAATGTGAAGATTAACTTCCAGACTATGCAATGCAATGGAAAGCCACATGAAATGGCCATGTCTATCCGTCTAAATGACTGACTGAAATTTTGATACTTTAGTGATTAGTGCAGATGTCTAACTAATAAAGCAAAAGGATGCTGATAACTTCTAGATAAAATCAGGGCATACATTTTGTACTAACATTTTCAAAACGAGACAAGATGACAAAAGATTTTTAAGAATACTTCGAGAATCAACACTGAAAATGTTAAAGATCGGGAATTGGATTCTTTGTAAACAATTCACCGTTCCAAAATAAATTATGTCATCTTTTTAATTCTTTTCAAATTGAAATGATAGAAATTATTTCTGCTTTTAACACTGATTATCATAAAACGAAATGATAAGATCGAGAACTGGTCTCTTTGAAAACAATTTATGGTTCCGAGAATAGCCTATGTCGCATCACCTCTCTTAAACCTCTTTTCAAATTGCTAATGATAGAAATCATTTTGGTTTTAACGTTAATCGCCATAAAGTAAAATCGATAATAGATAACAAGAATTCAGTTCTGCAATAATATATTTAATCCGATCCGATCTTTATTTTTCCGGTGGTCTTTACATAATGTAGAAACATATTACATTTTAGGTTTAAGGAGTGTGGTGGTTCAGTGGTGGAGGGTTTATATCCAGTACTTTGGGTCCCTGATTTGATTACAATTCGTGCCGTGTGGACTTTCTGATGAATTCAAAAAATCTACAAACACAATGTTGTTCACCGTAAATGTACGTTGTACCGTGATCGAACTAAAGACTGCCGCAATAGAGATAAGTGTGCAGCGTTTTCTTAGTAAAAAAAGACGTCCAGACTGTTTCTTTTCAGATCAAGCATTCTAAATGAAGTTTCTTAATTCCTAAAAGAGAAGTATCGGAATAACACCAACATTAGTATACTAATTTAAAAATCCTATCATATTTAAACGTATTAAACGATCACAAAATAAAAAAATTATGTGAAAATAACAAAAGATTTTAATTTCGCTATATTATTATTATTATTAAATGCACTTGATTTACTACTACACTGCTCAGTATACATGAAAAAATATTTTCTTCTTCTTTATGAACAGAAGTCCACTTCATTGATACCCTTCAACGGAAGAGTATCACTTTCCGTCAAATTTGACTGTGTTTGTACACTATCAAATAAATCAGCCATAATTGAATCTATTAGTTTTTTGTTTGTAGTCCGAAACAAGTGGAATCAAATGTACACAGCATGAATCACTTGTTCAAATGTGTCACTATTCAGTCCAATACAAATTAATTTGGTTTTCATTGAATTAAGACCATATTCAACATTTAATATGACAAGGAGGAGGAACAATCATGTTTGATCTTGTTTATACATGCCCTATACACTTACGATTATGATATGAATTCAGTAAGTTCAAGATCGTACATATTACGTCCAGATCAATTATACTTCATTCCTTTATATGTTAAACATATATTTCCATTTCTCAAATACGATGCTAATGCACCATTATCAATAAAAGCCCTGGAGGATATAATAATACAACATACCTAATTATTTGTATAAATACATATTGTTTTGATAACTTTAGAAAATGTACATGTATTTTTACAGTTATATACAAAGAAAAAGTATGTAATGGAACTTTATTTAAATTTCACTTCCAATTGTATTGAAAGGTAAGTTTCTTATTGCAACTCTTACTAACATTTTTATGTATATCATCATTCGGAGCACTACGAAATACTTGCATATCAGAGTACTTTTCCTGTACTCGTTTAATAAACGCATATCCGTTCTTAAGGTGAAGAAATGAACATTTAGGAAACCATTTTGCATGTTATACCCATGGAACATCGTTATCAGTCCAATCTTTTAATCCGCCAGCAAAATAGAAGCATATAGTTTGATCTCTTTTGTTCCTGTAAAAAAATCCAGCATCACTCGTTGTTTTGATGAGACAGGCCAATGTTCGAACGTTCTTAAACGTAATTCCTTTGTATAATACTGATTATAATGAGGGGCAAAACATTTATATGCACTAAAATATGGTAATTCTGGTACTTGTTGGAATAGTATCCTTTCAGATACAGAATTCGGTCGCAGTTCCATTCTTAATCTCCCACAATTCGTATTTTTGTAATCGTTTACTTAAATGAAATCCTGCTTACGTTTCTATGTTCAATTATGTTTGAAATCTATCAAAACAAATATTTCCAGTTAATAAAAGTTGGTTAATATTATAAAGTAACTTATGATTTACATAGCCATGTTACTTCAGTAGCTGATCAACAGAGACTAATGACATTATGCATACAGATATCTGTGCACGCAAACACGATGGAGGAAGGAGAAGACGAAGAGGAAATCATGTTTCATCTTGTTTATACATATACCATATACTTACGAAGACGACGATCCTTGGGGTCCGGGTTCGATTCTCGGTGAGAAAGCATTAAATATTTTAATGCATAAGTTAATTCGTTCCTTTCTGTCGTGATAACGAAAATCAATACGAAGTGCTATATACGTGAAATTGTTTTTTTCAGGCAAGAACATATGCTACAGAAGCTCAAATCTTTTTTTCAACAATATCACTATTTTTTATTTTCATCATCATTACATTATTCAATCATCGGCATGCACTCAATGGCATATGGCAAACAACATATGTGCGGCACAGAAAACGACACTAAGACAAACTTAATTCAACTCTAGATCATGAAGTATCAAATTCAACCCCAGTTCCTACCAAATACTAAGGGACAGGGGATCCAAAATAGATAGCCAATGTAATGAGAAGCTTGCGTTCGTAGCTTCAATAGCTACCAAAAGCTAGTTCAGTCAAAGTACAGTAAGAAAGTTAAGGGAATATGTTTCATATTTTTGGTCATATTTTATTTAGGTCATATAGATTACTGGTCGAGCGTTTGGACCACTGAATCACGATTACTAGGCTTTAATTGATTCGTCTTTAGTTTGTTTACGAGTATAATATAGGCGCCATATTTTATTCTAAAGAAAGGAAATTTGTATTTTGTTTGTAAAAAATCTGTAATGTTGATAATTTAATGAATATAATGATATAATGCCCTCAGATTCCTCAATTACATATTCCTGCCTTTCGCCAATCAATTTCACTATAAACAAGGTACTGTTTTGAGCGAACAGAAAAGGATCATTGTTTAGGCCAGGGAAAATAAGTAACGCTTTAGATGGGGGTTAGCGTTGTGGTTTCTTAATCCTGATGTCCGGGCTCGATTTTCCCCTCCTTTTGTATTCTTTAAAATGTTTCATTTATAAGGCTGACCTCCAGTTGGATGCAGTTAAATGGAAGACAATGTCCGTTGGAAAATTTCAGTGATGATGTAATCCTGAACATAAAGGAAAAAAATTGAATGGAGAAAATGGGTTACAGAGTTAATTCTGTTAGTTGTTCTATATTTGATATAATCCATTAATTCCGTGCATATATAAATTGTTGTTTATTGACACTATAGTCTCCCGTTTTCTCATTGTGCCTCAATTTGTAAATTCTCACAAATATTATACAAATCAGGAACCCTTATTTATATTTGCAACCTAAGGGGTGATGCGCTTAGTACGGATAAGTTCTCCCACTTGTTTGAGTGTTATCGAATTTTGCATTTTTTCACATTTACAAAAAATTATTGTATATCAATATTTAGAATTTAACGAATAAGTAAATCGGACAAGTTCTTCTTTCGAAGTAGTATTATGTGTCAATCGGTGGCGCCGGAACCTAGGAGCTCAGGCCCTGTTAGACCTCCAAACTTTTCATCGGGGGCTGCGTTCTTCCCTCGAATGATCCATCCATACTTTAATTGATTTTCAGGTAGGACTACTGTTAATAGTTTCAAAACTCAGCGCAAGGCTTTGTCCTTACTTTAAAAATTAACCTACTACATATGCCGAATAATCTATTGGTATGCTATTTGATAGGCATATATGTATAGTTATTTGAGGTAAGTTAACTTGTTTATATAATTCCTGATTTGAATAAATTATAAGAATATTTAAGTCCCCCGACTGTTATCTTCTCATTTTCGCCTCTGATTTTCGTATATTTTTTCTGGTAATGTGCTGTGTACTATAAGTACTATTTTCCAAAGACTTCCTTTTATCATTTCGTCAGCCAGCGTTTAGACTCACTCCAGCACAAAACCACTATTTACATTTTGATCTTTAGATTTAATCTTTTGATTTCATGCTGCTGTTCTACCAGGCGTAATTAATCTTGGAGTTGGCGTTAGTTTGGCTGCCTAACTCACTGATTTTGTACCTCAAAAATTTATGTGGCCCACTGTACATGCCCATATAACCATATAAAGTGATATGGGACTCATCAAAGGGGATAAAATACGTCAGGGTATTCAAAATTTGTACTTTTTGCAACTGTTTTACCCACAAAAGAGAACAAGATGGACCGAAACTTACAGAGTTGCATACCCTGGACCTAAGCTATCATACGTAATTTTTAGATTTGGAAATTCCCAAAATTTAAGGAGGATGGTCCTATGTACTTCCGCCATAATTCCGTGGTTGTGCCATAATATCGAGTGGTGCTTCTATGTACCCCTCGGTCATTGACCCAGGGCCAAGGGCATTGACCTTTGACCTATGGCATCACAAGGTGGAAAGGTAACATAGTCCAAACCTCGATTAGATGGGTGACTTACTTGTGGAGCTCATTCACATTTGGTTTAACACTTTTTTCTAAGGCTTTCTATTTGGACATTTGGAGGCAAATTATGATACATATGCAAACCAGAAAGAAATAAAGCAAAGATGAAAAATACAGCATAGAACTTTCTTTTTTTGTTTTCCCACTTATATAGGAACAACGTTACCAATCAGTCTTAATCTCGGATTGATTTCATCATTAGACCTTTCTCCCTAACGTCATCCTTAATCATAACGATCCATTTCTTCTTAGTTTTCCTCTACAATTCTTATCACCACAAAACAACTAACCTCGCAGAACCTCTATATTTAACCACTCATATGATTTTAGGACATAGTTATACGCTGAAGGATACAGCATACAGTCAGTGACAAATGTTCTTTCCGTTTGTTAAAACCTATTTTGGGGATAACGGCGGTATGTCTGAAAGCTACAACACTGATATGGCTGGACCATTCGGAAAATTATATTCTTTTTAATTTACTGAAAACTCTATATTCAAATTGTCCTTCCATTGTGAAATTATTTACGACAATTTCATCAAACGGAAAGAACTTATGTCGCTGAATGTATACTAATTTCTGAAATCCTTTTAAGCATTAAATATAGAGCTTCTGGTAAGTACATTACATTTTTTAAAAAATAAATTTAAAAGAGTTTTAAAATAAAAGAGTCCTAACATTGGGAATCAAAAATGAAACAAATTAATCTAAAAAGAATCCTTTTCCAGTGTCATAGTATTAAAAGAGAGAGAAGCTTGAGCAGAATTAAATCAGTCCTGGCTACATTGCTTGTCACGTATATCTTTAGTGCATTTGCTCGAGTCCCGATATATACAGGACGGATTAATTATCTTGATATACTCTCGAAATCGTTTAACTAATGGAAAAAACTGAAATTTTGTACTGTACAAATACAGACAAGAGGATACTGCTTGCATACCCAGCGATAATATACGATTTACAGAGTTGCAAACGCAACATAAAGTTTAAATTTTCCAATGCTTCTATGTAGGAAAAATGCTACAAAACAACTTAATCGTACAAAGGCGAACTGAAGTAAAAATAGATTGAAATGACGATTAAGTTTATTTATTTTTTTCCTTAACTTTAAATTTTTTGCTGATGTCTTAGGGTATACCTTATTACAATACCTAGAGCTAATTTTCATGTTTTAATATTTTGCAGCATTGCATTTAGAAATTTGGATGTTTGATAACCAAAGCGTATTTTGCTTACCTGACATCTGTGTGTATTATTTCCATGATACAATATATAATACAATATATGTCACAAATTTATACTTACAGCTTGCATATTGAATATTTCTCATCTACCGTTGAATTCATACTTTCCCGAAAGGAAACGTTTGAAAATGATAGGCGGTATTGAAAAAATAGGTGTTCCAGTCTTAATATAATATTAACATCAAACTTACACTTCAATTTTTCAGTGATAGTTCAGCTGTCAGGAAAAGCAAAGCCGATACGCCCTACGATGAAATATAGGAAACCGTCACTTGTAACAACTTAGAATTCTTGAAGTGCAACTCCACGAGGAGTTGTGTCGCTCTTCAATGTTGCAACGAAATATATTATTGCCTGCTTCATAATAGTTCGCAAAGCAAGGCAAAGTTGTTTTGTTTTCAAGTAACACAAAAACACACCCATATTTTTTGAAGTTTTGTTTTATAAGATTCAACGGAAAATAAGAGAAGGAAGGACATGGAGAGGCATCATCAAGGACCTGGTTTGAATATGGTATTATCTCAGAATTTACATACGTTCTTTTTTAGGAGGAAAGACATGTTTATTTTTTCTTTATTTTTCTGATCTACCTGTTATTGCGTAACTAGAATTTCTACAAAAATGTTTGTAAAGATAATAAAATTTAGAGAAGTTTAGGTAATCCAAAAAACTTACTCGTACCGGAAAACTTAATTCAAATTATTGATCATTGAATTTCCTGGAAGAGACCATGACCTTTTTTTCTCCCTGTCGGGGATTTCCAATAACAGCAGATTACTCTTTCAACATTATATTACAATTAGACAGCATCTCGTACCTCAAATTGATATTCACACAGTTCTATAAACACTTACACACTTATTCAGAAATTCTATTTCCACGTATTAACTAACGTACAATAGAAGCTTCTGACTGGAGTCTACGGTGAGTCAGGATGGCAGTGGTGTAACGTTCTTGAAGATGGTGTTATGCAGATACCCTTATTTTAAATTCATACAACAAAGAAGTATTAGATACATTAATTTAACAACTATATTATGAAATACAAGTGTATAATATAGTATTACAACACTTTTCGTCATATATTCGACATCATATAAATACATGAAGTCTCATATAGCCTTGCTGCTAAAAAGGGACGTTAAGCTCAAAATCAAATCAAATCAAATCAAATGAAGTTGTAACTGTACATTTTATATTATGCTGGAGTCTAATATTTTAAAATTAAATTACTGTATGTAAAATTAAAATTAATTCCATTCTGTATTTTCCAACATTCTTCTTGGCTTATTTTCTTACACATACACATACAGGAATGTCGTTATCGGAAATATGGTTTCTACGTGTTATATTAATAAAACCTTCATTACTCAGTACCTACTACAAGAAATAACTCAATACTATATTCAGCTAGTTTATATTATGAAAACTAAATAAATCGAGATTACTTTTATTTCAGAGAATACTCTATCATAAACATAGTTTCAGTTGAAAAATTGAATGAGAAATTAAGAGGATACTTTTCAAAGATTTTAATTTTGTATTACTAAATATTTAAAAAGGCACATCTTAGCGTAAACACTATTTACGTTGAACCTGTTAAAAGTTATCCGCTGCTGATAAGCATCTAGCCTGTAACTAAAAAAAATCAATTTCCTAGGGTATATAGCTTATGATGGCTGTTCCTTTCTGATAATTTTTTTTTTGTATCAAAACATTCGTAATTCATGATGCGGTAACAAATGTAACATTTTGATAGGAATGTATCAATTAATTATGAAATCTCAATATTTCCTCTGGTAAGATAATGAGAGTATAAATTTTAGTTTATGATTCTGATGTTTAGATACTAGATACTAGATGTCACAAGTATCTAGTAGGATGTTATGTTCTGGTTCTTATTTTAACATGGCAAAGCTAAACGTTTTCAATGAAATCCTAAGATTTGCCAATTGTCATGAGACCATTTATGAATAATCACTTAATTGAATTGTCATTTGTATTTTATTTTACGTCAAGTTTTTTTCCAAATATTTGAGAATACATTTTAGTTATTTTACACTATTGTCATGCAGCAGTAACCTCCGAATATGGGGCAAGTCAATGTTTAATTGGTGTTTCTAGGAGTGGAATTAAGTTTAAAACTTATATATTTATCTTATCATTTTATTTACTCGTTGAGTCTTGACAACTATGAGAGCATCTAATCTATAATCTTCTTTTGCGATATAAACATGAACTTGGCGTTTATCACATATTGATTATATAATCTCTCTTGATAGTGCGGAAAATGCATAAATGAAGTGATTTTGTAATAGTTGTAGTACATTTTGGCTTAACGATGAAAGAAATTTGGATACTTTTTGCGATTGCTTTTGCAACGTATGCTCAAAATAATCCAGTAGTGAATATTCCGGGACTCGGGGCTCTCAGAGGGACAACTCTATTGACCAGGGGAAACAGGACTGTCCTGTCTTTTCTAGCTATTCCTTATGCAAAATCACCAAGTGGTGAGAGAAGATTTCTGGTGGGTACATAACAATTCTATTGAAGCTATCGACTTAACACTACATAAGTACAAATTTTGTTATACTCTTTCGGAAAACGTAATTAAGCATTTCTATTTTTATTAGTGTTCTTCGGACGATTATATAAATAACTATAAGAATGTGTATATATAATATCATTAGCAGCAGTTTGATATCCAATCACTGAAATCGTAATCTTATATGTTTTGTATCTTAGTGGTTTTAGGTTTAATTTTTTGTGCACGTCTGTTTCTAAATACATTCTTTATGGCAAACATTTTCTTATCTTATGCAATGATTTATTAGGACAATTTTGTTATTCTACCAAGAACTTCGAAAGTATTATACACTACATTATACAGGGTGGCCCAAAAGTAGATATACAGATCTGCATTTATCAAGTATGACCTTTTTATTTATTAAAATAATGCATTTATTTGCTTCGGTCTGTCCCGATCTTTAGGTATGAGTAACAAGAAATTAAGAACAAGTAATGAAGAAACTAAATCAATGCTTCTATGGATAACAATAACTAAATTATATAAAATGCAATGAGCCCATTAGTACGGGACTGGATGCCTATTTTGGGGCCACCATGTATTATGTAGTTTCTTTACAAACGTCTACATACATTTCAATTCTGAAAAAAAAGAAACAACAACGTCATAACTTGTCAAGAGCATAAAGAGTTTAACGTCATTTATTTATTTATCAAGAGATGAACCTTTAACGTAGCTTGATTCAACTTTTCAGCCACCAGTTGACGTCGAACCCTGGGATGGCGAATTGGACGTGTCGAAAGTAGGAAAACAATGTCCCCAGAATGGCATTACTGATACAGAAGGAGACATTGAAGATTGCTTAACATTAGATGTATATACACATGAGGTAAATGGCTCATCACTTTAGAAATAATACATATATATCTTCACAGAGTTTGAAGTTCTTAGTTAAACATTTATAATACTTAATATCAATACTGGTCTTCCAGAATTGGAAAATAGGAAATTTATTGATACTTGAATCGAAATATAATATAATACAATAATAGAATTCAACTTCAAATCAATTATTGATTTAAAATTAAATGAAAGATTCAGTTTACACAAGCAGTGTATTCATTAATAATTTCAATCATATTACTTTGATAATAAAAGAACATGCATTTGGTTCAACATATGTTCATAGTATAATAATGATTTTATCTCATAGATTTTATACTAACAAAATTTCATATCCAAGTTGCTTTCACATAATCTTGCAGTCGCTATATTTATTATGGAAAGAAAAAAGTTTGAGCTTTCTTAGAACTACGGATGATAAAAAAATCCACTGAATTACGTATGACACATTTTCGATTATGCTGAGTTATTGGCTAAATCATGCTACTTGGAAATGTCTAAGATACACAATTTAGCAAATCTTGAGGAATGTTTTATCTTGTAGTCTAGAACATATTTTCTTCTCTCTAGAGTTTAATGAATTGAATCATCATTGAAATTCTTTGTGTCGGACATAGTTCCGAAAACGTTTGAAAAGAAACAACATTTGGTTTATTTTTAGTCAATATGGATATAAGTTCCCATTTTCAAAACAAACACCATAAAAATCATAGAAAATGAATCTTCAATTTGATGTTCTCCAAGTTTTCAACTTACTAATGTAAATTATGTTTAACCTAATTCCAAGATAAAAGAATCTCACGCCAATATTGGGTCATTATTGACACATGGATATTTATCGTTATAAATGAAGTACTTGTTCAAATTTAAGGTATTTCAGAGTATGGATAAGGAAGAGACTCATTAATTATAATTTTCCGATTTTTATCCACATAGAGTGAAAGTTGTGGTGTTTGCCTCACCGTTATCGCAACTTCACTAGTACTGACTAGTGCAGTCAGACTCACGATGACGATTAACTTAAATAAATGCATTTAAAAGGGATGCTTTCGTTGGCGTTTCCACCTCCTTGCAAAATTGAAAATATTGTAGAGTGCATATCGTTTGACAAGAGCCATGTAATCATTTGGACGGAATACAACTGTTTTTAACATAAAAGGATTACAGAAATTTCAGTAAATGACAAATTCGGATTAAATGGATTATTTTATTAAAATATTACAAAATAAATGCACGATATTAGCGTTTTCCCTTTCGGAAAAGTATTTTGGAAATATAGGTGAAGAATACACATAATCACTCCTGTGCGCACTGATCAAAATATGAAAAAATAAAAATTTGATGTCGTGTCATTTCACTCACCTCTGGCGTCCCGAGTAGCATATTTAGATATTCTTTTCTATTATTTTAAGAACAACAATCAAATAATACATTTATTTTAATCACTTCTAAGGGAATATAATCCAGTTTGTGTAAATCAATCTGCTAAATTGCTTAAATTACATTTAATGTGTAATTATTTTCTGCTTTCGATTAAATTTCAAGGTGATTAAAATATACCTTCATGCTACACTTCTTAACAAAAATCCTTCTAAGAAACTCAGGATAAAATTAAAGGGACAGAATCATGTGCCTGGTTCACTATGATGTATTTGATTCTCAAAAATATTATTTTTAACACTACTCACTTCATTTGTTTAACATTAAAATCATATACAATATTGCTCAAAATAAAATGCTACAGATGCCAGTAGTTGATATATAGAACCAAGGGTGAGCATAGAGATGTTCTATCCAGTGATTTACTAGCTTAATTTCGGCGCATATGAAACATATAAAGGCTATTCAAAATGTCTTGCAGAGGGAAGCCACGCTCGAACGTGAATTCGTTGGTCAGTCGTCAATGACAGTACGCGCTACTACCTAAAAAAACACAGCCACTTCACGAAGAAAGACACGTTTCAGGGACAGGTACATGAGGGTGTAGATGGTCTCCAATCGAACATTATAAAATAGTAACAAGGGATTGGGATATAGGTTGCAACTTGGCCACTCGACCACCGTAGCAAGGTTGGAAACTTATTGTTTAAGCCAAGACTGAGTTAACTTTGTACGTATTATTGACTGGAATTGAATACTTTTGGAAGACTCATTTGATATTGGGCAATGAGGTATGAACATGTGGTTGATATTGTGAGATCCTACAGCAACCATCATACCAGTGACTGAGTTCTTTGCAATCTAGGAAGAATTGGAGTGGCTCCGATTGACAATGTTACATTCAGACGTCCATTTTTGGAATACAATGTACCCCCTAATGTCTATCAAATATTGTGTGGAACAAATTACATTTGAACCACATAACTACATACTTGCCCACTTACCTTTATGATCCTGCTCTACTGTAGCTGCAGCGTTAAAAAAGTCATCTGTTTGAAAAACAATAGATTATCAAACAGTATCTGGAATATGTTCTTCCGTAATGTATTTCGTTGCAGTCCAGTGATTATATTCCTGATGACTTGAGAAGTCCTCGGATGATCCATGGTAATGAATCCATACTGGCATATACGTAGTCCGGTTGACCAGTAGGTGAATAGCTCTGATTGGTTGAATAGGTTTCAATATGCCACTTAAGTTCTGACTTTCCTTAAACATATCAACAACTATCCCATTCTTGTATGTTTATCACCGGAACTGAAAAAAAGAATCAGAACTTGTTAACATATTGAGGATTCAAGCAATGAAACTCTACACTATCTCAGCCAAATGTGTCGCATTTTTACAGTATACCTGGTTACTTACAATACCGACCAGTTTGTCTTGAGAATTTTGCCTAGCAGTATTTGTTTCTTAAAGATAGTAGTAAATAAATATTGACCTTTATTTCTACACCAGTTTATTCAAACTTACTAAAATTCCTAAATGTTGGCAGAACCGCTAAGCATTAATTCAGTAACAGTAAAATAGCTACAGAAAGATAGGTTAATTACGTAGCAAAAGAAAATTATGTCGATTGTCCAAAGAAGAATAGGTTTTATATGCGTACATGAAGAATATGTTTTATATGCGTACAGAATAATATAATATTACATGAAGAATAGGTTTTATATGAGTATGAAAATCATAAAGATAACTTATAGGTGTACGTGAGTAACTGATACTTAAATATAGCAATTATAAACGTATAATACCTCAAATAATTTATTCTAGGTAATTAGTTTTGTATGTTCTTGTTCAATTTCAAATTAACTGATTATTAACTACGCCATGTCAGATGTGGTTACATAAAAATTATATAATGCAACTCAAGCTACGTAAACTTCAATAGAGAGAAATTAACTAAATTGTGGAATTCAAAGACATGAACGCTAAATTTATAGGCTTTACTAAAATCAATATTGCGCCTGCATGAAAGAATGGCCAAATCTATCGACTTGAAGATAAACTATATTTTCCTTCCAGGTGTCTAATGATTCAAATACTCCAGTGTTGTTGTACATACATGGAGGTGGTTTTTATGCTGGTTCCAGTACAGGAATGAAACATGACTTTTTAATGGACGAAGAAATAATTTTAGTTAGCATTCAATATCGACTGGGACTTCTAGGTAACTTTATTATAATCATTTATTTACCAAGTTTAAATAAATATTATAAATATTGAACTCTAAAAGATCTCTTAAATTGTAATATATAAAATTACGATCTCTAATGAGCAATGTAATATATGGTACAATTTTTCAGTTGTGTCATTGTTTCTTAATAATTGAATGTTCTAAAATAGAGTTTTATTGATATATATGCTATAGTATTCTTGTGCAAAGGTTAGCATTTAGTTGAACATGTTTTCTATCTATAAAGTAAAGTTCGAGTAGAAAAAGTTTTGTCTATGAGCCTTCACGTCGAGAATGGTTTGATACAAGGTGATACCTTATCCCCATTATTATTCAACTTTGTCCCAAAGTACACCATAAGGAAAATCAAAGAGAGTAACGGCCTAATTAGAGTTGAATGGTATTCGCCAGGTTATGGCGTGTGCTGATGATGTAAATTTAATAGGGGATCATAGGAAAAATAACCGAAGGAAATGCCGAAGTCTTATTAAACGCTTGCAGGGCCATTGGTTTAGAAGTAAATAGAGAAAAAAACTAAATACGTGGAAGTTCATCGGAACCATAATACGGCAAATTATGGATGTATTAAAATATCAAATAATACTTTTGATAAGGTGGATACTTTCAAATATCTAGAATCAATATTAACAGACGAAAATCTTATTCACGAAGAAATTAAATGTCGACTAAAAGCAGAGAATTCGTGTATTATTCAATTTCAAAATTTCTTGCCGTCGATTGCTTACTCTGACAAAAGAACGTAGACTGAAAGTATTCGAGAACAAGATAATGAGACGAATATTCGGACCCAGGAGGAACAGGAATGAGGAATGCCGTAAACTACATAATGAGCAACTAATAGTTTATACGGTTTACCAAACATTGTTAGGGGCATTCAATTTAGGAGGCTCAGGTTTGCAGGTCATGTAGTCAGGACGGAAGAAATTAGGAACGCTTTCAAAGTCTTAACTGGAAGACCAATCGGAAAACGACCATTAGGAATTCTAGGCGCAGATGGGAAGACAATATTAAGATGGATCTCGCAAAAATAGGAATACAAAGTAGAAAGTGGAACCAGTTGGCTAAGGATAGAAGTCAGTGGAGAGCTTTAGTGAACGCGGCGGCATTGAATCTAGCGGTTCCATAGGCCATAGAATTAGTCAGTTAGGTATTTTCTATTCTATGTAGGTCAAGAAGTAAAATGAAATATTTTAGTTTAACGTCCCACGATTATGCCCTTTAGGTTAAAGGAAACGATGATTAAAGGAAGTGGGTGATGACGGAAGGATTGGTGTAATGAAAAAGTGGGAGGAAACGGTATTACCGCGAGAAAAGCCACGGATACGATATTCTTCACCATAAACTTACATGGCCGGGATCGAACCAGGGACCGTACACACCAGAGGTCAGTGCTCTACCGAAGAAGCCACCGTGTCCCCTCCTAAAATAGCTCAAACATTTGGCATGAAATCGTATAAATAAAAATTAAAAGGCTTAGTAATTTAATTGATTGTTTTCTTTTCCAACGGATTTTATTCAAATCTTTGTATGATAATAACAAAATAGTCTGTTTGCCATTAATGCACTTCCTTTGGTAGGAATCTGAATACTTCGGTAGATCAATATCTGATGGTAAGTAACTGTTCGTTTCCAAGGACAATATAAAAACAAAAATATTTAACTACACAGCGGTTAAGGGTTTGTAGATTTCTCAAGTATTTTAACTCTTGTTAAGTAAAAAGCAGTTGGTATTTTCACATTTAAATTCTCAAGTCTTCATGAAATACGTGTATCTCCACGCTATCTAGCAGTTTGGTATCACTGGCAACTCAACATTAGAAATGAGAAAATAAAATTGAAAACTTTCAATATATCATTCAGTAGAAATTAAATATTGAGAAGAAGTGTTTACGTTGACTCCAAGTATAGAATGGTCCGTTGAACAGTGTTGCCATTAACAGAAGAGAAAATTTGAATTTTGAAAAGATACAGTAACTTGAAAAAGTCACTAGTGCAGCATGGTTTGAAACATATAATGCAAGTTGGTAGAACATGAGGAACAGTACTCTGGTTATTTATGTGAGATCGATAAGTCACGTACTGACTGAGATATTCGTTATCCTGTTAAAACTAAGAAGTGCGATTTGTAAAAGATGGAAACAGTGCGTTGGCCAACGGCGTTTATATTTAATACTTGTTTCACATTATTTCTCGAAAAGTATGCATCACTGATCTGCATTTACCATTTCTATTGTCTTTGTTTTCATTGTTGCTTCCAATTATGACATCCAATTTAGGTCATTCGATTTACAAAAACATAATTTTCTCTTGGGTTGAAAACACTCTTCATCCGCTGATATTCGTTAATACACGGGTAGGTGTCCTCCTTTCTCTACTTCCTTCGTGCAAAGTTTAGTTTCTCTGTCTCGTTTGGTTTCTCCGTTATCAAGGTAGATCCTTCTAAATTATAATATAAAGTCGATACTTCATTTCATGATTTTGTCATCACTTCAGCACAGATTATCGTTCTCGCACGGAGCTGCTATTTCACTAATGCGTGTTTACTTTCACATAGAATGCATTTCGCGGGTGTGCGTACCGTACCATGTAATTACCCAATATTATAGACACCCTTATATCTATCTATCTATCTATCTATCTATCTATCTATCTATCTATATATATATATATATATATATATATATATATATATATATATATATATATATATATACCATAGTGGTCATACAGGTTGGACTCCCAGATCAACGCAGTTGAATTCTCTAGATTTTCGTGTTTGGGGAAACCTCAAAAAACGTTGTTTACAACCAGGGCCGTGCCGGGATACTAACGAGGGCGGTGGACAAGTCTACCAAAAGGGCGCCCATACAAACGTATATATATATATATATATATATATATATATATATATATATATATATATATATATATATATATATATATATATATAATGTGTGTGTTATAACTTAATTAATGTCTTAAACATTTGGAGGTGTTTCCTGTCCCCGAGATAAAACGTAAAATATAGACCAACCTGGGTGTAGAAATGCCTCGGTGCTGTGAACACCCGAAAATTTTCGGAAAAATGCAAAAACAGCCATACTCGAGAACAAGAGGTCAGATCGAAATTGGGCAAAAGAGAACGTTAATTATATTTAATTATGGATTCCATTAGTATGCAATCGTGTGTAGTGCAATGGCGGTACAAGGGTGACACCCAAAGAAACTGGAGTATTCCTTCGAGTAGTTCAGCAAACGTTGAATAAGGAAATGTACAAAAATCAAGTACAAGATTTCAACAATCAAAATTAATAGCTCAGAGTTCAAATTAGAACACTTATGATTAGAATTAGAAAGAGAAATAAACATGTGTAATTGATCTATTTTGTCTCAGCACAAAATAAACTCTCGGGAGAAGAGTTTAAATGAAAAGAATTCTTTAAGCATCGCAGTTATATCTTCTAGGCTAATGGCAACGGTTGACAAATTAACTGCTTCCTGTCCAAAGTAAGAGTGTGTGAAAATGGAAAAAATAATTTTTGATCCAGATTAGGTTTATAATGACTGTGCATAAGACAGTCAGACAGCAAAGATCATGTATGATGAACGAGAGTGCAAGGGATTCTTCACATGACAACAGTGGTTGTCACAAATTATGTCAACACAATTGGGGCAAAAGTAAGCTGCATTAAATGATTTCCCCCTTGTAATACGTAATTCTGTGGAAGATAATAACTCCGAGCACAGAAGCAATGAAACTCGACGAATCACAAGCTGTTGCGTTTGTTGCATAATGATACAAAGAAATACAGTTTCAAATTACCGATTTATTCTGTTTCGTACAAAGTAGGATAATTATGAAATACTCAGAAGTACCTTGTACAGTACCTAGGTATTTGTGCAATGCAGTATGTGTACACGAGACAGATGTGAATAATAAGAGTTCACAGTCTCATATTGTGGACCATTGACCGTATTGCAAAGATGATATCGGCGAAGAAAATTTTTCCGCATGCGGTGAAACACACCTGAAATTTCGGAGATGACTGCCGCTGCTGTAATAACCCGAGCAACAAATTCCTCGGCTGTTGTAGCTGGTGTTGCATACAAAATGCGTTTCAATCATCCCCTTTAAAAGGAATCAAAGGGGCGTCAAGTAGGGTGAACGAAATCGTCATAACACAGGTCCTCCCCAGTCTAAAAATCTGGAATGTTTCATTTAGGTAGCTCTGCATATTTTTGTTAAAATGTGCAGGTGGTCTGTTATGCTGGGATCACATCTGCTGCCTTATGTTCAAGAGCATGTTCTAACAATTTCGGGAGAACATTGCGTAAAAATAAAAATACGTCCTCCCACACAGGCGAGTCCATAATAAATAAGGTCCTACCACAAAATTATCCACCATACTGCACAGCACGCTCGCATTAAATAACTGCTGCTGATCGTTCACTAGAGTTGCATATGGACTTTTACGCCCTACACTTGGCTACTGCTAGTTTCAGGACGGTCTCTGATCATTCCAAGTTCGCTGTCTTCAAATTCAACTGCCCACATTGTGCGATTCCGATTTCACGTAGGGGAAATTGAAGAGACCTTATCTCTCGAATACGAATATGGACGCCTGGAAAAAATACAGGGAAAATTAGTCTCCTTTGAGGGCGACGGTCATGATATAAGCGAATCCTCTGGGCTATTTCACTTTGCCTCTCCATAAATGAGGTGCGTATCTGCCAGCTCATGGATAGGGCAATCTGCCATTGTGCAGGCACACACAGATTAGCACAATCAATTTTGCTTAAACATCAACGTCTACACTTTTAAACGACCGTAAATACCCAGACACAACCCTCTAACGTTGAACGCATCGCTTCCTATTCTGTTATACAGGAATTCCATCGGACTAAGTATATCAATCAAGTTGCGTAGATGCCTACTAAAACACAGCCACGCTAACTGACGCTATTCCACAACAAAACTGCAGAGAGCCACTCGTAATTGACACACAAGGGACGATAGTTCCGTAGTGTGCGACTAAAGTATCATGCCCTTAGTGAAAGTACTATAAGCTACGTATGTACTGCTACATGTACAGAAAAGTGCCACATTCTCTTTCTTCCATGTAGGTATTCCATCGAGCTACAAGGTACATTAGAACGGCAAAAAAAGATTTTCGCCCATTTTTGGATGTAATTTCAACGAGTTTTCTTCTAGAAATTTTCTACAGCAGTGACAAAATCAAAATGTAAGTGAGCTACAATAGGACGCGATTTTGGTATATTCGGTATATTTGGTATATTGGTATAGTTTTTCGTAGCTCATGGGTAAGGGGAGGTTTGCCAACTCCAAGGCAGGGGAAAAGCCCTTCGAAAAAAGTATACCTGGAAGAATATTTATCTAACGGATAAATCAAGTATACTGTCCCAGTGCATTTCTTCGTATCGATATGTAACGTGTACAACATCTCGTGTTTCGTCTATTTTTGTTGCTTCTGTGCACAGAAATAATATATACCACGGAATTACATATTACGAGGAGAAAACCCTTTAATCTAGCTTACTTTTGTCAAATATATATTCAGGAAATATTTGGGAATCCTTGTGTTATATGGAGAATTCGTTCGTCGCTTATGATCTTTGCATTTTTGGATACTACATGTTGTGTTTATTTACATTCCACCTGACTGTCCTATGCACAATCGTTTTAAACTTAATCAAAGTTATTTTTTTCATTTTCACACAATGGTAACTTGGACAGGAAGCTGTTCATTTATCATCCGTCACCATTAGCCTAGAAGACATAACTGTAATACGTTAAAGATTTCATTTCATTTAAATTTTTCTTCCGAGAGTTTATTTTGTACTGAGACAAAATACATCAATTACACATGTCTACCTCTCTTCCTTTCGAATTATAAGTATTCTCCTAACTTGAACGATATAGGGTCTACTATTATTTCGGCTGCATGAAATTGCGCACATTTTTCCAGTTTTATCAGTTTTATCTGATAAGCCGTTGACAAGCTGTCATAATGTACAAGATTGCGCACAAAAATATTAAGCAACGTTGTCAGCTGGAAAACATTTTCTCTTTTGGCATGTTTCTATATGTGTGTGACTTTATTGACAAGTGTAATTTAGAAAATACAGAGGAATTAACACATAAGCATATGAAGAAGTGCAGAGAAGTGATTTACTGTATTCGAAAATAAAACTCACACCAGTTCGTCCGAGAAATATTACAGAGGCTGTTGGACAAACGATTGAAAGAGAAGATGAGTTAAGTCATGATGGAGAAAAAGTTTCTATTTGCAAATCAAGAAGCTAAGATTGTCGTCCTTGGCTAGTAGTGAGAAGTATGCCGTCTATATAATTATTAATAATAATGATAACTTTGAGAACGTCATCATAATGGTTTGCTTCGTTTTATTTAGGTTTCCACCTAGAATACGGGCTTCAAAACCCTCAGTAGCTTTTCGAACGACGAATGGGGCGGAAACATTTCATAAGCATTACAATGAACAAGTCTATTCACAGGGTCCAAATATTTATTAAGTGATCATCTTTGCTGCATCGTTGTTGAAGATGCAATCAGAAACAAAATTGAAATTAAGATCATTTACGAAAGGATATACCAATACACAAAGAAAGGAAGATTTGAGGAGACATAACTTAATATAGAAACAGTATCAAATACGTAACGGGTGATACATATTCAGAGTATCAGACAAGAAGAATTAAATTTCTAAAACTTGTAGGCTTAAAATTGCAACCGGGAAAATTTTAGCATGTGGATTATAAATATGAAAACTTGGTTTCCGAGATACCTCGACTTGTATTTACTGATCAAATTATATTTAATTAAGCCTCAATATAATTTTTATTTTATTTCTAATTTCTGTTTCTATCCTAGTATGGAGGAAAACCCTGTTTGCGTACAGATTTTAAAGCTACCATTGTGGCAATGTTTTACAAAAATCTGTCTTCAAAAAGACCAACAGATTTGTGCGCAATTTTGCATCTAGAGTGTGCGCAATCCAGTCGCTCCCTATTATTTCTGATTGACGAAATCTTGAATTTTATTCATTTCCCTCACTCAACGTTTGATAAAATGCTCAAAGAAATACTCCACTTTCTTTGGGAGTCACCCTTGCGCCTCCATTGCACTATATCTCATTGTCACTAGCTGAATCTAAAATTAATGGACATTCTCTTTTGTCTGACTTTGATCCGACGTTTTGTTCTTGAGTTATGGCTGTTTTTACATTTTTCCACAAATTGTTGGGTGATCAAGGTGCCGAAAGGATGCATTTTTACACCCAGCTTGATTCATATGTTCGTTCTATCTCGGTGGCAGGAATCACCGCCTGAGGTTTGTTATAATTAAGTTACGCCCTGTGTATATAGGACGCCATTTATGTTAAATTCACTCAATTTATTTAGTAACGTAAATAGCTAAACCGTGAAAACGTCTTTATTAGAGAAACATTATTATTTCTTCTGATAAATTTTTTGTCCAACAAAATGAAGCTAAATGCATACAAATATACATATAAAATTTGTATATACTAATAAATGAATATAGTTATATTTTAGAAATAGAATAGGCACTGATTGTTCGAACATTGTTCGAAAACACACAGGAACAATCAAATTTGTAAATAAAGAGCTTAAAAGAAACTTGAATTGTATAAACTGCGCTATGTCGATTACGCTTAACTTCTGAAACTTTTTTGACAATAAATGAGTAGCAGCACGAAAAACTCCTGCATTATGTTATCACATAGATCTGCATGTTAATTGCTTTACTGGCTTTATACATAATTTGAAAAGTGATTCTACCCTTTATCTGTTCTCTCTCAAGAGCAATTGTATGAATGCATAATACAAAACTAGTATACAGAAGAATTAAAAAAAAAAAAAAAATATTTCGTAGGCCGTCTTTTATAAGGGCGAACTATATCCTTCGCAGGATCTTTACCAACAGTCACTATATTAATTTACTATAGTGAAATGGTATGCTACAGAACATCTAAAGCCACTAATATATAATGTTTCGCTGGGCGCTCTGTGTGCAGGGCGCACTGTACCCTTCAAATGAGTCTTAATCAACAGTAAAACTATGTATTCATTGTACAGAACTATGCCATACAGAAGAATAAATAAAACCGTTTATATTTGATGTGGTTTCGCAAGGGCGCAGTGTACCCTTCAGAGGTTCTTTACCAACAGTAAGAGTATGTATTCATTGTACAGAACTGTACCATAGAAGAATAAATAAAAGCGTTTATCTTTGATGTGGTTTATCTTTGATATGGTTTGATATAAAGGGCGCAGTGTACTTACCACAGATTCTTTACCAACAGTAAAAGTATGTATTCATTGTATAGAACTGTGCCACACAGAAGAATAAATAAAAGCGTTTATCTTTGATGTGGTTTCGCAAGGGCGCCTTATATAAAGGGCGAAGTGTACTTATCACAGGTTATTTACCAATAACAACTGTAAGAATTTATTATACAAAAAACTCGTCCCTTTATTTATAATGTGATATTTCGGAGGGCGCACCGGGACATGTCCCGGTGTCCCGGTGGGCCAGCACGGGCCTGTTTACAACTCTCGTACTGACACACACTTGCCGACTCACTAAAACGCATTGAAGATGCTTGTGAATAGTCACGCAACACACACTGGGAGTGATGGAACGTATTCCCAACTCATTACAGCTACGATTAGCACGTTGCATAGATGTGAGGGGACAGGACTTTGAACATGTTCTGAACATACAAACGTTTTCGGTTGCTTTGCGGCCAGGAATTGTGATTTCATATTTTTTTTTTCATTTTTGGCCATTACTTTTGAGACACACAAGATATATATATATATATATATATATATATATATATATATATATATATATATATATATATATACAGGGTGTTAATGAACTATACCGACAAATGTTAAGAGGTGATTCCTCACATCAAAATAACAGAAGAAGTTTACATGGACCTATCGAGAAAAAGGGCATAGTTTCAGAGCTAGGGCTGTCCAAAATCGCGAAAAAGCCAACTTTCAAGAGGCCCCATTTCGAATTCCGGTGACTGGATGGTGGTCTCTTATCAGCATAAAGGAAGTTACGCATACGCAATCCAAAAATGCATCTTTCATTAATGTTCAATAGGCGTACAGATTATTCTCTGCAAGATGAAATTCCAAGACATACCATAAATCAAATTTTCAGATATGCTCTGATTTTATGATTGGTCGAAAGTAGGCAAACGACAAGCCTTTGTAGCAGTGAACACGGAATCCTTTGGCGGAAGTGTTAAATATCGTCAGCAGCACGGTTTCTCGTACTCGGGAAAACGCATGGTGCGATGTTTTCTTTCTCCCTTATAAGTGAAGAAATCGTGAAAAATACAGCGTGACGAAATACATATCATCACACGTTATTCCGATCACAAAGAAAGATGGAGCTGCCGGTCCTAACACTTCCGCCTTCCCTCCGAAACATTGGATGTCCATTGTTGTCAAGGTTTACCTCCTGCCTACTTTGTATCCTTCTTGAAATCAGGGTATCTGAAAACTATTGAAAACATATTTGAGAATTACACCCTGTAGGAAATACCGTGTACGCCTATTGACAATTGGTGAAATTTAACGCTTTTGGATTTAACGCTGATAAGAACCACCATCCACACTTAATGGAATTTGAAATAGGACCTATTGAAATGTGTCTGTTCACCGATATTGAACAGCCAGCTAGCTCTGAAATTATGCACTTTATATATATATTATATATATAGTGTGTTCTAGAAATGGCGGCCATGGACTACAGAACACTATTCTACAAATCAAAATGAAGCGAAAAATATATATAATTGTATACCTTTCGGGTCCTCGTCTGAGGACGCAAATTCCACTATGTGGGAACATCAAAGATAAAAAAAAAACATAGAGTAGATATACAAATTTATTAAATAGTTACATCGATTCTATCCTGATGGCAATTAAAGTTCCAACCTAATTTGCGACGTTGCCACATAGTGAATTTTTGATTCCCCATAGCTACTGAAAAGGCCTCAGAGCGTATTCCATTAAAAGGTATTTTCACTTTGTAGAATAGAGCTCTGTTGTCCGTGGGCGACGTTATCAGCGTTTTTTTTTTTTTTTTTTTTTTTTACAATTTTCATTTGTATAGCAAATTGCGATACAAATTGAAATTTGTATAGCCATTTATAAAGTTTGTGTCACATTTTCTGTACTATAATGAGTAATTATAAATTCATAAATGATGTCCAATAAATGTGAAAGTACTTCACAAGTCCATTCATTATGAATGAAATTGTGAATTAATTTCGTATTTTCTGGATATTTTTCATGAATCTATTATTATTATTATTAACTATAATTACGCGGCAATAAAAATAAAAAAAATGTAGAATCCCAAGCAGTTGATGGGTTCATTGCAAGCCTAATAAGCATGGAAAGTAAAGTATCAGAAACATAGCAATAAAGTAGATAAAAATTTGAAACCTTGTCATTTTAAACAGTCCTTGCAAATTACAGCAAAATGCATGCATTACTATTTGCTGACCAATAAACTCCTTGACAAAAATACAGCAGGAGAAAATTATTGACTACGAAACATGTACCATACTTCGTCACTTGATAAATCAGCTGAACTAGTACTCGGTCTTGAACCATACGGAGCAGTTTTTAGGTTACATGGATATATACCGAACGGGATGGTGGAAGTGGTTCTAGTGGAAGACCTTCAATAGAAATTCTCACCAACCAGTCAAGTGTTTCATTTCTGAGTCGTTTCGTTTTCACGCGCTTCATTGTTGAGAATGCACAATCAATTTTGGAACTGGAGAAAGAGAACAGCCTCAAAATATTTATCAGATGAACAAAGTTCGGAGAATGTTCCCCATATTTCTTCACAACAATTGTCCGAAGTTTAATTCCCAACAAATGTGTAATATTAACGCGCCAAAGAATCTTGAAGTCTGTCCATTCATGAAGCATTAACACTTGATTTTTAACTCGTAACCTTTGATAGTGCCCCAAAGTTCGAAAGTTCACTTTCCTTTCTTGGCCACACTTTATCGAATACGATTTTCATACCATTTCTGATCAGATTATTTTCGTGCAAGTCCGAAAACCTACGGTGAACAATGTCGTGCAGATTTGTCCAAAGATCTTTATAATTTCTTTTAAAGGTTTCAACAGAAGAAGAATTTGTCAGCGCTATCCCTTCAAATTCAAATTGTCTGATTCCCAAGTCCCTTCAACTGTTTCAAAGAGTAACATTGTAAGAAACGAAGAGAAAGTACTAGATTTCGTCATTTAGAGAGGTGTATAAACGTTTGAGAAGTTTCACAGCGTATAACATGTCAATTTCATTCCCTTGCGACGCATGAAAGAGCTTGGAGAAGTCATTAAATATTTCTTTTACAAAAACAGTATCCACACAATAAACTTTGCCGATTTAAGTTTTCGAACCAGCCACACTAATTTATATCTGATTTCGTGAAATGAATTTTGAGTAGCAATTGTCTCGAGTTGATTCATAGTAACCCCATAATTTTTTGTCACAAGCAGTGTTGAATTCAGGCATGTTCAAGAGGGGCATGAGCCCCCCTAGAATATAAATGTGCTTCCCTTTGAATATCTATACAAATGAATTCAAATATTTACTTTTTCTGTTTCTTTTTTTAAATTAAAGAGTCTTAAAAACAGATTTTCATTTTTAAAAGAAAATTAGTTTCTTCTCTTGCAGAAACTAACTCTTCTAATTAACAAATTTGCAAGCGGTCCCAAGTTCCATTCCCGTTGGGGGCACTCGGTCGAAAAAGCGTAAAAAGCTTTTTCAGGCCAGCAATTCTGAATGAGGTTATCCTGTGTTTTTCTCATTCACACAAGGCAAATTCTGTTGTAGTACCTAACTTCTAGCTCCTAGGGCCCATTCTTCCTTCCGCAATTCTTTCTTACTTTTTTTTTCCTGGATAGTGTGCTCGCCCAGGGACATAATCCCTCATACATGACAGGGCTAAATGGCCATGGGTGTCGTAAGCTCAGAAATCTCAATTCTAAACCCTAATTAACAAACCGCGTTCTCATATAAAGTCGAAGTTAAATTAAAACTTGGAAATTAGAAACACACAGAGACAAACGCTTTACAAAGTTACTTAGGGAAAATGGCAGTATGTTGATTATTGCAACCGACCAGATATAGAAAAGTTCGGAGGTAGAACTTGGTAAAAAAAATGAAACAGCCTCGAATAAGGTTCAAATTAGCCTTCATCTTCCTGACTCATTCTCCACATAGACCTACGTATTGCGTAAGTTTCGAGAAGTGATGTTTTAGAAGCCTTCCTGCACTGTTGGGAGCCAGGAAGGAAGGCAAAAAGTCGGAAAAGAGAGTCTCTCAAATGGAGGTGTAATGTGAAGGATTTCCGCACTGGATTTTAAAGAGAGATTTCTGTGTTTTTTACGTTTTGTGCATTTCGGCATTCGCCTCGTGGCACTAAGAAAATCTTTTGGAAAATTTTGGGTTAAAGTGGCCTTGCCGCACCAAATCCGGAAGTGTTCTTTTAATGTTCCCCCTTAAATTTTGATTGCCCCCTTGTACAGAAGTCTGAATTCAACACTCATCTAAAGATTCAGGGCCTGCTTTTTTGTGAGAAAACCATCGAACCCCCTCTATCCTAGTCAGTGGCACTGAACAATTTTCAGCACCTACTAATACAGCCAACTCCTGAAACTCAGCTAAACGAGTGTGGCTTTTACGGTAAACGTCATGTACGTCATGTAAAGAACTAAGTATTTCTGAAAGGCAGTTCGATTTAATACACTCCTTAACCCTTCAGTACACATGTTTTGTCTGAGAAGCACGCAGCAAGCAATGAGATTATATTTTTCTGTTTTTTCAATAGATAACACATAGATACTATTGTGCCACTAAGTGTATCTTCCATTGTGATTGCCGAGAGTCAATCGCTCATATTTGTATAGTTCGTGCTTGAGTTGTCTGTGAGCGGGATGGTATTGTTTTTGTTGTGTGCCTGTCAGGCACCACCCGTGTACTCGAGTAACATAGGAAACATTGATTGAAAATTTCGTTGGAAAACTCGTAATTTGTGTTTTGTAGTCAATGTCGAAAGAAAGTGACTGTTTTCGGTCAAATTTCTCGTTTCTCCTACAGTCACCCGTCCGAATTGGATTTTTCGAAAGATGATTCGGATTCTGACCCTACTTTTCAACATGCTAGTTCTCACAACAGTGAAACTGAGCTTCAAAGCTGCCAGGGTTTTTATGTTCCGAAGAAAGGAAGAATTCTTACTTTCGTCAATGCACCACCATGACAATATTGACAGTGAAACCTGTGATAGTAGAAAAACTGAAATTATAAGATTTTACGAAAGGACGAAGGGGTAGGTATATGCAGCAGATGCAACGTGCACAGAATACGAAGTAGGTAGAAATGTACACAGACAGCCACTGTGTTTGTTCTATATACTGATGAACATTTCTGGAATAGACGCCTATATTGTGTTTCTATCAAATATTAATCAAGAGAACTCTATATCAAGAAGGGAGTTTCTCAAGAACTTAGAACTTAATTACCGAATAAATGAGAGAACGAGCTCAGCTGCGTTATCTGCAGCGACACAACAGGAGCCAACTGCAAGAATATCAGGTTTTATACCAGAACAAAGGAAGACCCACTCCAAGAAAAGACACGAGATGCTGCAAGTGCAAAAACAGTGTAACATCATGTTTTTGTAAGTTGTGCCAAAAGTAGCTTTGCCCCAAACACTATGCAATGTTATGCACGGAATGAATTGAAGACAATTTGTATGAATGAAAATGACAACTTCTTGACCTGTGGTTCAAACAATACACCGTACACTTATAAACCTCAATATTAAACCTTTGTTTATGTTAACACACATTCTTCCTAATATTTCATGTGTGCAAGAAGATGCAATTTCTTCGAAGTCTAACTTTACGGCGTAAGATTTGATTGCATGCGTTATTAATAAGATAAAGCAAACAAGTTTAATTAATTTCGGAAAATAACATAAAAATGTTCAGTTTCATGTTTTGAATATTATATATCAACACATGTATATTGTGAAACTTAAAGGTAGTTTATTTAAAAAGTATTTTATATATGTTTAACTTAATTATATTTTGTAGTGCCTCACAGACAAAACCCATGCACTCACGTAGCAACAACTTCACTTGTATACTGAAGGGTTAATACTTAATTCTAAGCGATGACTGATGCAGTATACTGTAAGTAACCAAGGGCAATTTTTCTTCAATTCTGCTGTTACACGCTTTCTAGAGCCCAGGTTAACAGAAATCCAGATTGATGGGAACACAGCCACTCTTTTACGCCATTTTTCACAAGGATGGAAAGAACAACTAAGACCAATAATTTGAGAAGATCTATATGACAGATGATCGTCTCTATGAGATGGAGGGGTCCTTTCTCTGTTAAAATCCCGTTACTACAAAGAACAAGAACTCCGTCATTACTAATCTAGATGCGAAAATAACTTCGAATTGGAAATAAGAGATCAATGGGTTTAATTTTGGGGAGTGGTTATAGGGAAACTTCAGAATTTACTGTTTTTCTTGGAATTCCAAGCTTAATGCTGGACAAAGTTTATATTTTATTATACTGTTTGTCACGTTCAGCGAAATGAGAGTTTTACCAAAGCAGCAAATTCAACTTAGGCTCAGAGAAACAACGCAGAGGCCGTTCTTTCTTCTCATACACACATACACATACAAAGAGAAAGAAAGTGTGTGTGTGTCCCTTTCTATGTTTTTTGCGTTAGGTTCGTGGCGTATCGCGAGGAAAACCTTCCTAATATTTTATATTGCTTTTAACAAGGGATGAAGGGATGTATCAGTGCTTCAAATGAGAAGCGAAAAGAAAAGAGAAAGACAAGTGTATTTTTCTATATTTTCGGCATGCACTTGACGTGATCTACTGTACGCATTTCTGCGTTTATTAGTCATATCCAAGCCCCATTTATGCTACACCATATATCGGCTAGGTTCAATATAGTTCGAACTTGTTTTCTCTCCTGCCAATGCGCCTTTTTTCAAGGATTTTTTTTATTACATACTAAGATAAAAGGATAGGATGACCTGAAACCTGAGAAGGTTTAGAGGATGATCCACTATCAGCTAACCGATAAAGTGAAGGAAAGACAGAGTGAAAAACTATTTTGTAACCCAAAATCGAGGCATTTTTTTCTTCCAGCAGCAGACTCTTCAAAGAAGTTTCTTGAAATAATAGAAGTATTTTTCACCTTACTCCTTACTTTAGCTTCCGTGGTAATAATGAAAGAGGCAAAGCTGCATCGCAATTTGCAATAGATTTTTCAATTTTTATCCCATTTCCATGTTTTAGCATCGCAAACTGTGATACAATACCGCTTAAAAAACGCTGATATATATATATATATATATATATATATATATATATATATATATATATATATATATATATATATATATATATATATATATATATCTTGTGTTAATGAAGTAGATCCAGAAACCGAAATAGGTGATTTCTCACTTTAAAATATGGAAATATTTCATATGGACCTAGGGCTAATTCCCGCAAAGATATTTTTCGGGAAGATTCCCAAATATATGACTATTTCGGGAATGTATGTACAAATACAAAGAAAATTGCATTTTATGACTGTGATTTCAAGGTGAAATTCGTTTTCTTGTCACAGTATATTTATTATTGTTGTATCCAGATGATTCTTTAAAATGTATATTCTGAACGGTATTATGTTATTTTATTGATATTTTTTTATATATTTAGAGAGTACGCTTCAATGTATATTTACTTACAATATATTATTAGGTTTACGTTGAAAAAAAAACATTTGGTATAGAAAGTCCGCATACTTTTACACCGCTAAACAGTTTAAATGTATATGTTAGTTGATATCCTGAACAACCCAACTACTACTATTCTAAAATTGATATTATCCCATTTAAACCCAAATTATTTTTTTTTGTCGAATTTAATGTTGGTTCCTGCCAGATTGGTAGAAATAAAGGTAAATAACATATTTAAATACATTATGGTTCAGAAAAATGTCATGGACTCCTAATTTGGTAATGTTCCATTTTTGGAACAACGGGCCTGAAAGGGTACAGGTTTCTGAAAGAAAATATTTCAATTTAGCCAGGCTAAAGTACTATTTCGTTAAAATTTTAGGATACAGATTTTACAATAATTTGCAATATTCATTAGATAGAATGTATACAAATATTGAAACATGTTAATATTATGCATATCCACATAATAACAGATTTTTTTCATTATACTTATTTTCCAATACATCACATTCTTACTACTGATGGAAGTAAAAGAAGCACTTCCATGTTGTGTTGCTTTCACTGTCCACATCTTGATTGTCTTCCTGATTTTACAATGAAATGTCCTTGTTTGTCATACCTCACTTCATTTGTTGCTTGTTTGTTGACTGGTCGCAATAGGTCTCCCAACAATTGCATGTTGCTGGGATTACATTTCTTATGCGACTTTGCAGAAGGCTGACTTTCATTACATGTAATAGGTTTCGGAGTTTCATTATCCAACAAACTCTTATCTATAAATTAATTTCTCAACTGGCCGTTTTGCATTACTGTAAAAGAAGCTACTCCCTTAGCGAGCAACTGATTTCTAGATAGCCTCTCTACATCTGTTTTCTTCTTCCGAGAACTCTTCATTTTCTGGCGGTGTAATGACAATATCTGCAGCAAGAATATCTTCTCCGTTAGCAAGTATATTAATAATTTCGTGAACAGTCAATCTGAAATAGGGAGGGCATCTGTGGGCATGTTAGCCCGTCACGTTTGACACTCGGCGAGAACACTCTCCAGGGAAAGGGAAGGAAGCAAGAGTTGGGGAAGGAAGGAAGCGGCCTGTGACACATATGTTAGGTACCATCCCGGCATTTGCTTGGTGTGAACGAGGAAAACCCAGGAAAAAGTCATTCAGGATGGCTGGGCTGAAAAGTTTCTTATACTTTTTCGACCGAGAGCCCGCACTGTGGATCGAACCCGGGACCGCTCGCACTCTATCTGAAATAAAACAGTATTTCTAGAAGTAAGTAAAATCCACATGAAGTTATGAAATACACATTTAAAATATAAAACAACAAAATATTTATTCATTTACAAGCTACCAGATACAGCTCAAAGGCCATTTTACACTGGAGTGATCAACATAATGATAACATTGGGGAAGAAAGTGAAAGGAAGGCGGCCAGGGCCTGTAAAATTGTGTAGGCTGCTAATGATTCCCAAGCAGTACATATAACTATATAATATGCCTTTATCTATGTCTAAAATTTACTGTTTTTATTTCACTGCAGTAAAGTGAAATCAATAATAAATGTTACAAATGAAATCAGGCATTCCTAACAACTCCTACATATAGGTAAATAAATGTACGATCCAGTGAATGAGCGATCGAGACACCTGCAACTCTATTTGGCTGTCATCTTTCAACTGAAAAAGAGCTCCTTCGTGGCTAAGCTGTTAGCGTACACGCTTTTGGCATGGGAGACCGGGTTCGATCCCGGCGGGAGTGCATGTGGTTCGGATTCAACTTTAATGAGTAGGCCAATTCTTATATAGCCTCGCTGCTGAAAGGAACGTTAAATTCACAATCAACTCAACTCAACTGAAAAGCGTACTGCGTAGGTGTAAAAATTAAATCAATTTTTTGTGTATAAATTTCCCCTCCTCCATGAGATCAATAAATTCCAAATGCAAGCGCAAAATGCCCTCAAAAGCGGCACAAATAGCATCAAATAAAAATACGTTCATAAAATGTACGAAACAATTATTAATTCATGCAATGAAATTAACATATTCCATAGCTTTATGGGTACATTTACGCAAGTTGTTCCAATAATAGAACAAAGAAAATGCAAACTTCATGTACCCGTTCGACCCCGTTGTTCCAATATTGGAACATTCAAAATTACAACACGTTTTTATTAATACCAATCATAACCAATTGTTGCATTTCACATGCACTGGAAACTTAATACTTCTCCTACCTAAATAGTATTATATAGGTAGAAAATTCATAAACGAACATAAAACTCACCTCCTTTGAGACACCATAATTTGTTCTTATTCAACGCAACTAATATCGACAGTACATATCGTTCGCGCCAATTCAAGACAAAGATATGTCATTTGCTAAACCATTGGTGCCAAATGAAGAGGTCCATACAAAAATTGTTTCCTTTATTCACGTAATATGAAAAATAAAAGTAAAGTAAAAAATGTTCCAATTTTGGAACAACGTGTTCAAATGGGTTATAAACATATTAAATTTTTAAATGTCATAAACGAATTAGATTGGGTAACTGCCAGAAAAAAAAAGTTTCACCATTTTGCCAACGTTTGCGCATACATACTTACGTCCGAAATAATTGCTAGATACAAATTTATCTTTATAATTTCGCATGTAACATTGGCACAAACGACCTTTCTTCCTACCAATCTCTGGAAATGCGTTAATTCACATGTGAGAGAAGTTCGAGCATCTATTCAGAAATTCGAGTGACAGACAGCAAACAGACCGGCGGCTGTTACTAACGGTGGTTCGGGGTTTATTGATAGTACTTCATCTCTATTTCCACATAATTTCTCATTACAAACTGATTCCTTTTTATCATTTGTAAATTAGTACTTCGCTACTTTTTATTGCAAATAGAAATAGAACTTAAAAGATCATATTATTAGTTGTATATATTGCAGTCAACGAATTTTATTTTCTTTCAACCTACAAATCATTGAAAACCTATTAGTAAATGATAATAAATGAAAATAAAGTAATTAGTCATGTAGTTATTCTAATTTAGAAAGTAAAGAAATTGAAATAAAATTCTTCCCGGGAATTTATATGCCAGGGAAGAAACCGAAAATATTCCCATTTTTTATTTTCCTTCCCATCAGGAATATTTCCACTGCCCATCACTATAAGTGCATAGGTTCAGGCTAGGGCGGTCCAAAACGGTGGGAAAATGATATTTGATAGTAAATGTGTCCAAAACTATGCTCTGAGCTCACGCCGCATGTTACTGTCTTAGACTTGTAACCTACTAAATCCAAAAATGCATGATTCTAAATTGTTCAGTGGCGGCGAACACAATTGAAAAAGAGATTGAGAGTTTGGAGATGTGTGAAATAGTGTGATGGAATTCATGTGTCATTACAATATATTACGGTAATCGATAAAATATAGTTGCGAATAAATTTACATAGGTATGCTGAATAAAGTTTGTACATCATCCATTTACTGTAATGTGATTATAGTATACGACTAGAAACGGCAGTTAACAGTTTCAAGTGTTTATTATATTTAGGTTTTATTAGATTCGAGTAATTGTTAGATTTAGATTGTCATATGTTATATATCTGGTAAAATGTGTACAAATATTTTCATGAAATAAATAAATACCAAACTGGCAAAAACGAAGTGAATTCTACTGAGTTTTGAACTTAGCTTTTCAGTACAAAATCTTTAATACCATAAGAACTAACATGTGTCTATTACACATACTATACAAAATGCAAAGTGCTTAAGTTTGGAATACTAAATATTAAGCTTTACGTTATACTAATACTGTCTGACTTCGAGCTAAAAAACTGTCTCTTCGAGCGAATATTTATAGAATGAACCAATCTCTTAATATTGCAGCTTTTAACGGATATTACCTTCTTTTTAAAGGTTTCCTTTCGCTTCAGACGGACGAAATTCCAGGTAATGCTGGAATGCTGGATCAACTGAAAGCAATTCAATGGGTTAATCAAAATATCCAATATTTCGGTGGTGATCCTAATCGTATTACTATATGGGGACAAAGTGCTGGATCAATGAGTGTCCATTTCCACTTAGTCAGTCCATTGTCAGCAAGTAAGTTTACCATATCTCAAATAAAGTATAGGAATTCATTATATATATCTAAAATTAATAATTTTGTAATTTTTATTTACTAATATCATCTTACTTTGGAAATTAACTTGCTCTTTACCCCTTGTTATTCTTAATTAAATCAGTGTATACCTTTATTTATTCTGCTGTAGTTCACACATTCAATGTCTTAATACCGTTATTGATTCATTCATTTCATTACTTTTAGCATATTATTCTACAAAACGTCTACCCTACCATGACATATAGACTATTATTGTATTAAATATTGGAATGTTACCGTCTCTTCCTTAAGGAAGCTGGAATTAAAATAATTTTCAACTGGGTGAATAGATCTTTTAAAACTATGTGACACGTATTTCGTGATCTTTAAATTCCAAATGTATTTTTCGAGATATATGGTTTACTATCAACCTCAGGTCAAAATCGATGACTTTTTTATGATATTACAGAGTCATTTAGGAAGGTAACGAAAATTGCTTGGGAAGAGAAATGGTGACGACAATAAGCAAATAAAAATACACAAAATTGGAATAAAGAAAAAAATGTAATTTATGTTACTTCCAACATAAAATTTATGAAGACATACTTGTTTAATTGTTGAGACAGGATAAATTGTTGTGGCGTTTACGAGGTGTACTATCCATTTCTTCGTGCAGAAGCATCTTTTCGAAATGCATTTCTTCTTACAAATGCAACGCTCAAAATCTTGTTTCCCAATGTCGTATTATTAACTTAAGAATATCACAGCTTTCATATTCACTCTTTGGAATATGTGTTTTCAGCTGTTGTGTTGAATAGATTCTCTCTCTCTCTCTCTCTCTCTCTCTCTCTCTCTCTATATATATATATATATATATATATATATATATATATATATATATATATATATATATATATATATATATATATATATATATATATATATATATATATATATACAGTTATATACTATCAAATTTAATTTACTTTGATATTTTGATCTTTGTGATATTTCATGAGATACGTAGAATTTAATATTAATTTTTTACCAAAATTTCGAATGTAAATATACTGTATAATACACCCAATAGCTTAATAAATGTTCTGTGTACTGTTTGGAAAAGTTATTGTATTTACTACATTGTAATAGCTAAAACTGATGTGTTTCAGTCTGTAGAAAATAGTGCAGGACAGAAGGAGAAGAAAAGGAGTATTCATATAGTTTCTCAGTCTTATTTGAGTGCAAATAAATTTTCCTTCAAAACTATTTTCTGTAAATGATACTTTATATCATAACCTAAAGAATAGGTAACACTGAGTAAAATGAGTAACATGAAACTTTGATATGATACCAGTACAGACGCAATTTGTCAATATTCCCTTCAGCATGCACATTTAAAAAAAATGTTATTACATATACAAGATAAAAACCTAACTGGCATATGATTTACTTACCTATTCATCCTTCATTTCAATCTTGTGGTAGACATCATATTTTTCTACTAAACACCTATGGCATTGCGAATGTACATCTTTCCTCTGTTTACACTAGTATAACCTTATAATCAATTTCAATTGGTGGATAGATAGGATCAGAGATACCTTTCACTTATTGGCCTCTTTCGAAAAGTTTTCGAGAGCTGCTCGCCTCGAAAATGTAATGTGATTCGCACTAGAAGAACTGAAAGCACTAGAAGTAGTAAAAGTACATTCACAATGATTGTTGATTTTGTTTGAAAAGGAAATCTTTGTTACATCAATACTAGTGAATCTACATAAAACAATAAAAAATGTTAAAAATTGAGATTGAAGTACTTTCTTGTTAACCCTTCAGAATTCGCGTCCTAGTTTCGTAACTGAGAGTTCGCGCACGGTCTTTTGGGCCGTACTGCTAAAGCTAAACTTAAACGAAAACAATATATTGAAAATACTATTTATATTACCTTTACAGTATTTTTTAATGCGTGTGAAGTTTGTTTAATGATTTATTTTTCTTTCATACAAGAAAAAAAACAGTAATTACAGTTTCCAATAATACGTGAAGAAAACCACCGGATTTTCTGTCATTTGTAGTATGGAGTACATAAATGAAATTCACTACTTATGAAACGTTAGTATGCTAGTACTGTATTAATTTTCATTAGCATGTTGGATACTTGAGTGACCAATATTCTCATTAATAATGACAATATATTTCAAAATACACACACTTAAAATTGATTAGGTTATTTGAAAAGAAAGTCAATAATATAATGATTCCTTATTACTATTCCCTCAATAAACAAACAACAACTAAAGGGAAATGATAGGTTGCAGGGTTCAGTGGTAAAGTAATTAGGTCTGGCAAGTGGGCTCCCTGGTTCGTTTCCACTCCTGGAGAAAGGGCTTTGTGGTTTGAAAACCCGTGTGGTCGGGTTCTCTGGAGTTTTTCTCGTATTCTTCCACTTCCGTGATTGTACCATTATTATTCATCTTATTATCACCACCTTCCTAAGTCTCGATGCATAATTGTAACATGTGACACTCAAAAAATAAATAAATAAATAATAGAAAGTAATAGTAAGCACAAAAAACAGTTAGTAGTATTGAATATATATACTACATTTTGATCACAATTTAATATCTTGATTTCTTTTTATTTCACTAGTGGTCAGTTTCAACTTCAGAATCATTTTCAGACCGTTTTACTCTTTCACAGTGATGATTTTAGGTGTTGGCATTGCAGATTAAAGTCCCCAGGAGCAGTGAAATTTACCCGAGATATGTTTATGATTGAATTGCAAGTAGATTTCCAGTACTTTTGTAGGTCTACTTTCATCCCTAGTTTATTCAAAGTCACTACCTTGAGTAAATATTTTGAAATTACAATTGCACTTGGAGGTCGTGTGCTCTCTACAGATAAACACACTGATCGCAATTTATCTCCGGTTTCCTGTTTTTCTTCCAATGACAATGGTACCATTTTCCCGGAGCATTTCTGTCATTAGTGGGTGGTGGAGCTGTGTTAATTCTGAACTATCTGTTATTTTGTGAAGCGTATGTTTTGTGTTCAGATGAAGTATTTTATTTAAAGATGTCATCCCAAATATTCACCGTAATTTGTTTCAAGCTTTTTCACAAATTATTTATATTCCAGTTCACTATTCTGTCCAAGCACAATAAAACTATTCAGTCCAGTGTTTAGTAGACTAACAAAAATAGTATTGTCCATCGTTTCGATGTTCTACTCACTGAATAACGTCCTTTGATCTCGTCTACAATGTCCACTGCTCCTTTAGTAGAATTATAAAATGTAAGCACAGAGTGTTTTCTTTGCTCTTCTAATTGTGGGTCGATTTTCTCGGTTGACAACAGCAATACTATTTTATAAATCCTTTGATTAGTATATGGATCTATTTCATACAGCATAGATTTCGTAAGAAATACAGCACATGCCTCAAATAATGTATTTGCTGCATCTTCTCTCTATTTCACTACAGATAAACGACATGCTAAATTACATTCGCTTGTCCTATGAGTTAGGGTAGGATACGCACGTTCTATAACGTTTTGTCATATTTTCCTTTATATTAGAACAGATAAACTTGGGTAACCTATTTCAACATGTGTGTTGTTAACTAATTCAATCATGATATCTTCTTCTACAATATCATTTTCATCCTCAGAACCCAACATAGTTGAGTTCTACTTCAGACAGATCATTTAAATAATAATAATAATAATAATAATAATAATAATAATAATAATAATAATAATAATATCCTTGAAATCGGCTACACTTCTCTATAGCTTACAGAAAATCCAGAATTTTGTTCACTTGAACCAGTACGTTTACGGCATAAAATTTATTTGTCAACGTTATCTAAGTGGCTTGTATTATTTTTCTTTTTCACTCATGTATTACGTTCATTCATCATTCAGAAATACCACTAAATTCACAAAGAAGGCTGCAACACATTAAAATAAACTAACAAGGTTAGAAAAGATTGTTACAAAACAGTACTATTTTTACGTAATGCGAGAGGACGCTCACCGTGATTTCGACCAGGTTACTTTACCTCGAGGAATCGCGCACAGTCGAAAAGACCAGTTAGTGAACAAAAGCTTTATTACGTGGAACTTATTAGAGCTAAAGGGAAACAATAAGTTTGTATATTTAGGGGACGAGTTCACATGAAGGTATAGAAGGTGATAGGTAGATGGGCACAGTGACCTGTAATCTATGCAACATAATTTTTCAGCACGGTCTTTAAGACCATGACGCGACCTCTGAGGGGTTAATATTTCCAAACTATTACTTGGATAAGGCTTAAGGACACCCGGGGGAAAGAAGATTTGCACGTACGCAGATACCTTTCATATAACAACCTCTGCTCCCGTGGACCATGAAGAAACTTATCAAATGTTGCAAAAGTATGGGGAACATGTTTATTCTATGACCATGTATTTCCATAACACAGGTGTTATAGGGAGAGACGGGAGCCAACTGAAGACAAAGAATATCCGGGTACAGCAAGGACAGTGAGAACCCAAGAAGTGATGTAGAAAATCAGGACACTCCTTACGGAAGACCTAAATGCGACATTGCGAATACTTGCTGAGGAGTTATGAGTGAGTAAAGAAACGACGCAACAAGTAATAACTTACGATTTCAACTAGAGGAAAGGCTGTGATATTTCGTATCTCATTCCTTAATAAACGACCAAGAAAGAGACAGGGTTGATCACTGGAAAGCACTGATTGCTACCGCCAATACGGACCCTTACTTCCTCTTAAATATTGCTACAAAAATGTGGGGGACAAATTCCAAAATCGAGTTTTGCTCATTGTTTCTTGCGGTTGTAACGGCATTGTGCATAAGGAATTTGTGCATACTGGAAGACAGTTAATATCATAATTTACCTTCAGATATTGAAGAGCTACTGCAACATATCAACATGTGAGGCTCTAGTATCAAGATGATGTTCAGTGGCGTCTGCTCCATTGCAATGCCCTAAGTTATAAGTCACATGGCAATGATTTTGCAAACCATCTTGTCCCAAAATAAATCTGTGTGTTGTTCTACTCTCCCTATTCAACAGAAAAATGCGATTATTTTATGTTTCCTAAACTCAAATATTCACTCAAAGGTACGTACTCTGATGATATAACGACTATAAATAACGCTACGACAATGGTTTTCAACAGCATTCCACAAAACACCTTCGCAATCATTCTATACAATAACAGTCATGGCGTAACAGTGCATACATACAGGAGGGTCGTACTTGAATGATTCAAGGTAAGAAAGTTTCTGTGTTTAGTCTCTTTTCCTTTACAACTCCAGTCTCGATTTCAAATTGCCACAATATGTTTGTAAAAGGTTTAGCAAGGTTCATAGGAGTAAAATCAAATTTAGCAGTTTCACAGTTCCATTAGAATGCTTTACTGCATTATCATTTACAGAATAAAATATTCATTTCATATACTTATTTGTATCAATTCTATTATTATAGTAAGCGTAGTAATTTCTTTGACTTTATTTAGCATTTAAGAATTGAATGCAGCGAATAAGATTTACTGTCAAGGGACCATTACTATTTGATGAACTCAATTGCTAAAAATGGTTGCTAGCACTGTATTCAGCACCAAAAGAAACAGATAAAAAGAGGGTGTTTAGTGGAGGACCGTATACAGGATGGGAAATAAATGAGGACAAAGTGCGAAGATAGAACGTAGAAAATGTCTTGAAATGTCATGTTAATTTTGAAGCGAGTGGAGGGTTTTGAGGGGAACCGGTCAAAACCCCCACAGCCAAAACCCCCAAACTCAAGAAATGTCAAAACGCCCACACAAACGGTCATAACTCCCACACAAATGGACAAATCTCCCAAATACACGAACGGTCATAACCCCCACAGCCAAAACCCCCACACTCAAGAAATGTCAAAACGCCCACATGATCGGTCATAACCCCCACACAAATGGACAAATCTCCCAAATGCATGAACGGTCAAAACCCCCACAGCCAAAACCACCACACTGGTAGTCGGCCATAACCTCCAACGGTCATAACTCCGATACAAATTGACAAAACAGCCACACATAGCAACGGTTACAATCCCCACATAAATGGACAAAACCCCCACACAAATGGACAAAACTCCCACATGCTGAAATTGTCACAACTGCCACACAAATGGTCAAAAACCCCACACAATCGGTCAAATCTCCCACACTCTGTAATGATCCGGTTGTATGTCTTGCCCTTGTACTTTTTAATAACATTTTTTATTCCACTTAAACTGATGTTGCAACTATTTTTCTTGCAGTGGGCGTCGTAAAGAGCCGCAACAAAGACGTGCAATCACGATAATTTCAGAGTGTGGAGGATTTGTCCGATTGTGTGGGGGTTTTGTCCATTTGTGTGGCAGTTGTGACAATTTCTGCATGTGGGAGTTTTGACCATTTGTGTGGGAGTTTTGTCCATTTATGTGGGGATTATGACTGTTGCTATGTGTGGCTGTTTTGTCCATTTGTGCGGGAGTTATGACCGATTGTGTGGGCGTTTTGACATTTCTTGAGTGTGGGGGTTTTGGCTGTGGGGTTTTGACCGTTCGTGCGTTTGGGAGATTTGTCCATTTGTGTGGGGGTTATGACCGATCTTGTGGGTGTTTTGACATTTCTTGAGTGTGGGGGTTTTGGCTGTGGGGGTTTTGACCGTTCGTGCGTTTGGGAGATTTGTCCATTTGTGTGGGGGTTATGACCGTTTGTGTGGGCGTTTTGACATTTCTTGAGTGTGGGGGTTTTGGCTGTGGGGGTTTTGACCTAGACCCGGATTGAGATCAAATGTTGGATATGAGGAATACATGTAGAGTTCCACTGAATAGGCATAATGTGGACAGTGTTTCAACTCTCAATTGTATGTAAGTGGTTGTGAGAAGAGTCAACATGTTACAACCGACACGTTTTCTTGGTGGGGGATCAGAATGCTGAATTGGACAGGTGTCTTTGTCCAAGGAACCACGCCAGCATTCATCCAGGGGAACTACTCATTCCGTTACACGTTGCAAACTTTCCTCTTGATGTTCCAGGATTCGATTCTATTTCTACCCCTCGTGCATGCAACGTCTCATGGACCATACTGCATATGTACAGGGTCTCTAGTTCTTCATTCACTTCATCTTTACGATAGTATTGGTACATTACCATAGCGTGGAACGCCTCATGTTACGTAGGTTTCAAACTGTATTGGCCACTATTGATTTCAATTGACGGTGTGCGTCAAGAGCTATATGTCACCGTACCCCTTTCCAGTATACGTTCTTCTTGCGCTGAGTTCAACACGGGAGGTTTTCAAATGTCCCCTTTATTCATATTATGCATAATTAGTGGAGTTCTATATGCATTTCTTATATACAACATTTGAAATCAATCCCTCTACTTGTTTCAAAATTAACATGGCATTTTAGACGTTTTAAACGTTCTATCTTTTCACTTCGCCCTCATTTATCTCTCACCCTATACACGGTCTGCCACTAAACACCTTCTTTTTCTCTGTTTCTTTTGATTTGAGTCCGATGCTAGCAAACATTTGCAGCAAATGAGTTCACCAAATTGGAATGGTCCCTTGAGAGTTTTATTATCATTTTTTATTAAGAGAGTAAAAGTGACGGAAACTATAACTAATTTACCGTTAAATCCTTGAAAATATATATTACGTATTTTTCAGATCTTTTCCATCAGGCCATTTTAGAGAGTGGATCAATTCTTACTGATGAGGCGATTGACAGGGATCCCCGTACAACCGCACTGATTATGGGAGACATATTGGGTTGCTCGTCAGAGAATCTAACATCCTTGGCTGATTGTTTCCGCTCTGCTCCTGCTCTTGATCTAGTTGCAGCTCTTGGGAAATATCAAGTAAGTGAAAACATATCAGAATTATCAATAAAAGCATTATGCATATTCAGCATCCTAATGATAAAGAAATTCATAACAACATGCATAAATTGTACTATTACTTTATATACACATTTTTATTTTTCAAATTAGAAGTTTCAATGACTTGTTACGTAAATTTAAGAATCATATTTAGAAACTGGCACCAATAGAGAATAGGAGAATTGGGATATAAAATCTCAAAATTTGTTCCAAATATAATAGCGTACATACATCACCATCTACTTCACATGCAGAACATACTAAACTGTAATCAACTGCAAATTAACTAAATTAATCTCTAAAGTGGTGAAAGTGATACGAACAATTTCTATCATGTGTTTGAAATTTAGTTAAAATACATTTAAAATACATTTAGTACATTTATAAAATACATTTAGTTAAAATACATTTACGTTCTTCGATAGATAGAATTACGAGGTTTAGTCGCGGAACCGAACCAAAATTCTCCATGCATATTATTCATACATATGTATTCATACATATTCGTAAGTATTTATACATATTATCTTCTTTCAGTGATAAAACAACGTTTATAAGTCAACAATGTTGGATAATAATGTATTTTGCTATATACATACAGTACAAAAATAAATAATGTCTGGTTTCAGCAAACTAAAAACTCTGAATCATTATTTGGAACGAACGACACATTTGTTGGCCCCAAATAGTTTTTTTCGTTTTGTAGAAACCTATTCATGAGAATTTATGCTTACACATGTAGTAATGTATTCTACGGACTGATATTTGCCTTGTGTTTAGAAAATATTTCAATAAAACAATAATTAACATTTAAAAGTTTAAGTTACATGTTATTAATCACATCAAGTTTTTTTTATCTAGTCACACTGAAAAATGAAAATAAATTTTTGCCGGATATCTAAGTATCCAACACGTGTTCCAAGGCAATCCCAGCGTGCTGATTTCAAATATGGAAACCGTTCATCTCTATCACCCAACATTTTTTAGATATAAGGGAATAATCATCTATAAATTTTCAAAGTGTGGTTCCGGAGGTAAAATATCCCCCCATTCGGATCTCCGGGAGGGGGATGGCTTGAGAAGGACTATTGGACGAGAAAGTAATAATGGAGAAAAACAGACAGAGAAAGAACAACAGGGAAGAGCAAAAGGTTTAGGATAGGGACATGGAACGTACATACTATGTTACAGGGAGGAAAATTAGAAAATCTTAAAGAAGAAATGAAACAAAACAACTTAGATTTGGTAGGCGTTTGTGAAGTTAGTTGGGAAGATAATGGGGTATTGAACACCAAAGGATATAGAATGTTTTACTCAGGTAACGAAAAGGGCGGTCATAATGGCGTAGGAATTATTCTTGCAAAGCGCTTAAAGGAGAAGGTAGTGAAAGTAGAATTTACTAATGATAGAGTTATGATGTTAAGACTTAAAGGGAAAACGAAGGATCTAGTGGTGATATAGACATATGCACCGATGACTTCGCATGCAAATGAAGAACTAGAGGAAAATTATGAGAAAATAGAAGAAATTATAGATAGGGAGAAGAAGGGTGCATGCATAATTCTAATGGGAGATTTCAATGCAGTTGTGGGAGAAAAACAGGAAGGTAGTATTGTAGGCAAATATGGTTTAGGCGAAAGAAATGAAAGGGGAGAGGGACTGATGAATTTCTGTAGACTAGTAATTGGGAACACTTGGTTCAATCAGCACAAGAGAATAAGATATACATGGAAATCACCAAAAGACGGCGAAAGATATCAGATAGACTATGTTATGATTCAGAACAGGTATCGGAATAGCTTGAAGAACGCGAAGACCCTTCCCGGGGCTGATATTTTCTATGATCATAATCTTGTGATGGCCGAAGTAGATATTCAACTGAAAAATGTAGGCAGAAGAAAAGTAGGTAACAAAGTGTTGAATACTGAAAAGTTGAAAAACGAGAAAATAAGAAATCTTTTCGTTGAAAAATTCGAAGAATAATGTTCAAACGCGGAAAGGATAGGTGCAGGTAGTAACGCACGGTGGGAACATATTAAACGTTGCTTACAGCAGGCTGCAGAAGAAGCAGTAGGTTACAGGGAACACAAAACTGCTAAAAAAACATGAGTTACATATCAGATGTTGCAGAAAATGAGGGAGAGGAAAATGTGGAAACAGGTTGATACAAAAGAAGGCAGAAAGATGTACAGAAAGTTAAATAATGAATTACGAAAAGAAACAGACAGAGCGAGGGAAGAGTTTTACAAAAGAAAATGCGAGGACATAGAAGAATTAGAAAGAATTGGGAAATATGATGAAACGTACAAAGAGGTTAAATCTATGGAATTTCGGAGGAAACAAGGGGGTATTATGATGGCAGTAGAAAATAAGAATGGGAAGGTAGTCAGGGAGAGAAATGAGGTCTTAGGAAGGTGGAAAGAATACGTTGAAGACTTATATGAGAGTAGGGATAGACTGTGTAGCCTAAATGTTGAAGTAGAAAATGAAGTAGACAAGGATGATGAAGGATTTAGTATTCTTCGGGATGAGTTTGAAAAGGCTATATCCGAGATTAGGAATGGAAAGGCAACCGGAATAGATAACATACCAATCGAATTCATTAAAAATATAGGAGACAAGGGAAAGAAGGATTGTTCCGACAATGCAATGAAATATATGAAACAGGAGAATGACCAAAAGACTTTCTGAAAACAATCATGATACCGATGGCTAAGAAGTCGAACCCAAAGAGATGTGAGGATTATAGAACTATTAGTCTCATATCTCATGCAGCTAAAATTCAGCTCCGAATACTGAACAGAAGGTTATATGGAAGAACAAATAAAGATGTTGAGAAGGAGCAGTTCGGGTTCAGAAGAGGCAAGGGCACAAGAGATGCTATTGGATTATTAAGGGCGATCGGTGAAAGATTTATAGAAAAAGGCAGAATACCTATGATGATCATTCTGAATCTTCAAAATTGTATCAATGAAAATAACTCACAAACTCTATTTCACTAGAACACTAATTGCTACCTGGAGCGCACAAAAACTCGGCTTTGCCTAAATAAATATTGTAAATATGTCACATGTAACCTAAGTATATTGTAACATTTTGAATAGTACACAAATTATACAAATACATACATATATGTATAAAATACATACATTCTGAATGCCCTTTTTAGTTTATGGTTTGAATTTCTTAGCTATAGCTTGTGCTGAACATTTGGCATGTTCCGCTGACGTGTCCAGCAGAAGTAAGCATGCATCGCTGCACTCCATCGACCCTGGTAGCGTGACTCCATCACTGAGATATCCTGATGGTGGAATTGTTCTCCATGTTCATCGCTGACTGAACTTAGGTTCTCGGGGAAAAAGTCAAGGTGTAAGTTGAGGAGATGAATTTTTTAGAGACATATTGCAAACAAGCTGTTTATACACACTAATACACTTTTGCACAACATTCACATAGTCATGGGATTTATAAGTTCCAAGGAAATTTGCTACGACTGACTTGAATGCCACCTACGCATCTCTTTCAGTATCACTTAGCAAGTCTTGGAAGTTGCTGTCAGTCACGATGTTTCTAATTAGTGGACCTATGAACACACCTTTTTTCACTTTCGCATAACTTAACTCCGGAAACTTGCTGCACAGGTACTGAAATGCATCTAATTCGGTATCTAGTGCCTTCAATTTTTTTTTTCATGAGCAAAAGTTTAATGTGGAGCGATGGCATGATAACCTTGTCACGCTTAACCAACGCGCACGAAGGACGTTTTTACTTCCTGGCTGCGTTCTCTCTCTGATCGGCCAATCCTTCTTTATATAATGATGATTCCTATCTCTGCTAATCCTCCCGCAGAGAAAGCAGCAGCACTTGGTGAACCTGTACATAGGAACTCCGAATGCCAGATAGTTGTTCTTTGTTTTCCTTATCCAGCCACTCAAGTTGCATGCACAAGATAAACAGATGTACTGTTCTACCCATGACTTTCCACTATTCACCTTGGAATCAAGGTATAGTTCATATGCTTTCTTCAGAAACGGTGCAAAAGTCTTTCGATGAGAATTGTTGGTGAAATAACCGCACATGTAACAAAATAAATGTAGTGAATTTGTACAATCTCTGGACGCCATAATATCCACTGTCACTGAAAATAAAAAGAAACAAATGAAATTATAGTAACGCAATCATGACAGTGTGTTTCAATTATTACAAAAAATATATACCTAATAAATGGAAATGTTTCATTGAAATTCAGTCTAAATACTAAACAAAGTTTAGAAAGAATAGTTTTGAAACTGTTTGTTTGACTGTATTCATAAAACCACGTAGGTATTAACATTTTTCACAAATCCTATTTTGCCTTTAATCAAACGTGATTATTCAACTTATCTAACTAAAAATTAATGTGAAATGTTATGAAATATAGTAAAACATTCCTGCACTGTACCCGCATTCCACGAATGCAAAGGTTTGTTTCCAGCCTAAGTAAAAATACTTTAAATAGTATAAATTTGAAGTCGGATAGCTCTGTCGGCACAACTCATCCTAGATTGTCCACAAACCGAAATTTCCTGCAGTTAAAAACGATCACATGTTGGCTTATTTACCACCAAAGTAACGTGAAATATAGAAAGACATATATGTACCGTACATATATAGAAGCATGAGCAGTACTCATATTCCGACTAAAATAGCAAATAATTCCAACATATATATATATAAGCTGCATGGCTCTACCTGCACAATTCAACCCATGTAAAAATATTTCTAGAAACCTAGATTTCCTGCAATTAAAAATGACCACCTGCGTGGCTTGTGGTAGAATTTCACATCATTTACGTATGCGTTAGTGCAATGTCTCAATACAGCAAGTGGGAAAACTAGATTTCTTTACAATATACAATACAGAAAATATACAAATTTACTTAGGTGTAAAAGTTTCTCCCAATTGTTACAAAGAATAATGACAAATTTCCGACAGAGAAGCAAACACAATGACGTTATAAAGGCACTTGTTTTTCTGCTATATAGCTCCAGACTTTGTTTTAACTTTCATGCACTGGCAGTAAAATAAGAAGAATCATTTTTCAGTGTGGTTTGTACATTTATTCAATTTTCGCGGGATCCAAATTCACTTCTAGCTTAAGTTCGTCGTCAGGACTGTGACTACTGTTGCCAGCACAGTAGATTAAATTTCCGTAGTACGACTTCTAGCTGGTACACAAAGAAATAAAATAGATACTGGCGTTTTCTTTCTTTCTTTTTTTCTCTGTTGTTTCTTAAATCACCAATGTTGCTTGATGACACAAAAAAAGGTCTGTTATATACAGGGTGCGAGTTAAAGGGCATTTTACAAGCGGGATAAAGTTTATGCCCAGAGAATTTACATGGGGAAATTCAAGACATTTTGAGACACACCCAGTTCCACAGAGGGAAATTTCCTCCTATTCCCGTAGTAATTCGGACATCGGATATCCGTTCTTAATACGAATACAAATTGACAAATTTCCCTATAGGTTCATATTAAGTACTGTTTTCGGAGAAAACATTTATTCAAGCTTGCCTCTGGATTATTCAATTCATAAGCCCACATTTTTGTACGGCTGGTTGGAATTTTAAAATGGGTGTAGCGTGAAACATGGAAGTTCGGCGATATCTTAATGACCTAATGTGATAGAACAAAACGGTTTCCAGATTTGAATTCCGTATGCCAAATTGCATTAGAAAACTTAAATATTATTTCAGATATCCATAGCTCGTTTTCCAGTGTTATTAGCGCAATGAGGAGTTTAACGAAGATATATTTCAGCAACTGTTTCATCTCAATAGATATGGTGGTGTGAGTCTTGTACATAATTAATTTTCATACTTAGGAAGACAGGTTTCTCAAATTTCTCGGAAACTATGCTGAGCTTTTAACTACGCATATATTTTTTTCAGTTTATTATTATTCATTCTATCGATTGGTATATTCTGCATCTTTATCCAATTTCCCAGTTAAGCCATACGTATGTGAGTGAGGGTATACAGTGTACCCGTAACCAGCTTTCTTCGTTTTCTTCAATAAACAGTTGGCTACATTATTGGACATTAAACACCTTTCTAATAGAAAATAAATGTCATGTGTGTTGAGGTTAAATACATAATTATTCAGGAAGCCGTTAAATTATTTAGCCGTTCTGAAGTAGCTGGGGATACGCTATACTTGTTAGTATTTGTCAAAAATATGTTTAGCTTTTCTTTCAATTTGAAGTGTACATTTTTATATCTGATAGTAAGTTTTAATTAAGTATAAACTTTAAACTTCCTGCTATAGGCCTACTCAGTTATGCACTCTTGTACTTTATTATTAAAGGTTTTATATAAACATATTGCATTAAATATAATAAAATCATTTTCAAACATTTTTATGATGCTGTTGATTATGATGAAAATAGGTTATATGCGGACTAGATTTTAGCTGAGAAGCCTCACTAAGAGAAATAACAGATGAATACATGTCGAAAGTAAAAACACTTTACGGTGAACGCAGAAGAAATATATTTGTTTCTGACGGGAACTTATTTTGATATCTTTCTTGAAAAGCAAAAGACTTAATTTCTGCGTACATATATCAGTTACACTACCCAAATACGACTATTCGTCTCGATTATTTATTTTATTTGTATGTTTTTTTGGGAGTTTCTAAAAGTGAAGCTTTTTTCATAATACTTTGCGTCTTATTTATTGAAATAGTTTAGTAAAAAATAGAATACAAGTAATACCACATATGAGATCGATATTTTGCAATATTATTATTATTATTATTACTACAGCACCTAGTAATATTAATAATAGTGCATACATCAGAAATAAGAATTACGTTTCTACTACAAACGTAGTAACAAATTAAGTATAACACCAAAAAGGAGAAAAAACTCTTATATTCTGGTAATTCAAATTACTGTAAAATCAACCTTTAGAAATCATATTCAGGAATAAAGATTTACCAATTTTCCCTTCTTTGATGACTTATCCATACACGTAAAGTTAATAATTACCTCATTTTTGTATTTCCAAAATAATAATATCTTCGTTGTTACTTTCATTTTTCTGCATTACCTAACAATGAAAATATTTAAAAATAAGACATATTTGCATTTTGATTTCTGGAAGAGAAATCATTAAAATATTATATCTTCTTAATCACTCACTCAGGGGAAAATGCTCTAAAGACCACATTTATAAAAGGATATAATCAAAAGTGCAATTAGTAACTAAGAAATACAAAATATGTAATGTGGGTTATCTGATAATCCTACTCGTATACTTGTGTTACGATATAGGACACCTCCACTTAAGAGTTAAAATCTATGTTGGATTGTGGATAATAAAGCTTATCTAACGAAAAATTAACAAATGCAAATATGAGAATTCGCAATAGTAAAAATATAACTCTGAATCCCATATAATTTATATAGTAGAAATTTCAGGTGAACATAATGCGAGATTTGATACTAAATGTTGTCCGTGTTACAAAAGCATAACTTTTGGTCTTAAAATTTTATATTTATCATTATTAAATACAAAAGAACTAATATCACTTGAATTATCAAAATTTATTTACACAAATTTGAGATAAATTTTGTAAATTCAAAATTAGTATGGCTCGTACTGAATGACGTTGAAAAACATTTAAATTAATATAGCCAATTATCGAATAATTCATTAAATAATTTAATATTGTGGGGCTATAACAAAAGAGTGATAATATAAATTTCTATTACAATATTATTACAATTTAAAGGTAAAGCATTTCATGGGTGCGTGTAAAATCTTACGCTAAGTTTCCAAAAGAAGATGATTATAAATTTAGAAATTAATGCTCTGCAAGAAGCACTGCGCTTAATAGGGTGAAACTGATACTCAAGTACATGCTCAACAAGTTCTTTATCATACTAACAAAATGACAGTAAGTGTTATAATTACTGAGATGTACTAATATCACTATTATTTAGCTTCCATTTCACTAAAATAATGCTCAAACTAGACATCATGTGAATAAATTTGAAATCGAGGCAGGAAGTTTCCTCAATATGTGACGCTGCATTGCAAGTGAGCTGTGGTGTAAACAAAAGAGGAATGTTTCGTGTGGGTGGTGAGAGGTATTAATAAGCCCTATCATAAGTTCAATATGTAACTAAGATCGAATATCAACTGTATGTGCATCTGAGGAAGACTGCTGTAGAAACTTATGAAATGTTGCAGTAGATAGAAGGAAAGACTTGTTTATCCAGTTCGCGGGTAAATGCATGACGTAGGAAAGAAAGTGAAGTGTATTGAATATGACATATCCGGATGCAGTAACATCAGTGACTACATAGGAATTGTTGGAGAAAATAACACACTGATCATTGAATATCAAAATGCCACACTACGAATCCTTGTTGAGGAATTACACATTGTAACGGACGTCTCACGTAGGTGCATAACGAACTACAGAACTTAGTCGTTAGTTTTCATCTTGGTTCTTACTTACTGCTAGAATCCAGGGAACGGTATTAATTATATTCTCATTTCGATCATTCATCAGGTTTATTTTACAAATAAACAAATAAATTTAACAATGGAATAGACATACATATATATATATATATATATATATATATATATATATATATATATATATATATATATATATATATATATATTCACAAACAAGTGAATATCGAAAGGTTTATTTTGAATTTTCAACGTTGAGTATAGTCGATTTTGACGTTGCACAAAGTGGCGCATATTGAACAATTTGACATAATTTCAGGTTATTAATTTTGTAAAGATTTGTCCAGAACATAAATATCATAAAACGATTTACCTACTATTAAGAGATAATGCATAAGCTAAAAGAACACGACCATATGTTTAGTTTAACCAAAACTAATATTTCAAAGGGACCGAAAACTACAAGAAAAATGGTTGAGTAAAATATAATAATTAAATAAATATTCTACATAGGTTATCTTCCTATTCTCCATAATACCAAACACTCTTACCAACATTTTTACATCTTTGTATGACTGATGAATTACAAATTAAATAGTACACTGCAATTTAATATAGCATTGAAAAAAAACCGATGTTGACAGAATTACCTAAGAAATATACACCGAAAAACGGGTTGAAATTTTAAACATTAACTCCCATAGATTTTAGCACTATACAGTAACTCCTTTTTAGTCACCAAGGCACCTGACATCTACAGCAAAGCACTGAATTAAAATGTCTCCAGTTGTCATCTGTCCTTTCTAATTATTATTAAAATTCTTTGCGTTGGGAACTGACGCTTAAGCCACTACTTTAAGACATCACTGTTCAGGAAAAAGGAAAAAAATCGATGTGCATTCATTTCAACAAATTGCACACTTTTATGATTCAAATGTTGTAATAATGACGAAACCCTCTTACTTCAGGCATGATAAAATGGCAAAATGTTATGTAGGAAGAATAGTCCAGAGAATTCAACTTTAAATTGAAAAACAAAAAGACGAAATACAAACGCACACGGACATGAAGATGAACCTGATCTGTAGAGGGTTCGAATCCTTCAGAGGCATTCCGCCTGACTCGTATCTGATGTTCCAGAGCAATTTAATATTATTTTTATAGTTAACTAATTTAACGAATGTACCTCAGCACCTTATGTTTCCTGTTTATGTTTGTTTTACTTAATTTTACTCCTTTCGGTCACTTTTACAGTTTAGGCTATGATCAAAACCTTTAGACTACATAGTACCCTAAATTTTTTGATCATCATAAGACAATAAGTGAATAAGTCCCGAGATCAGTGAACTTCGCGTTTTAAGAACATCTAAAGTGCCAGGTTGTCGGAAAAGTCATGCCGTATTTTGGTAAAAGATGACAAATGATGATTTGTGGGTATACCAGACATATTCGGATTCATGCAATTGTTATATAACGAGTAGATGAGAGGTTGAGAGTCTTGATTATTAATATGTCTTTTTGGTTGATTTGGTTTTATAGATTTTTCAACACACAGGGATAAGGACAGAGAAAGACAGAGAACAGTTAAAATCACGTAGAATGCCTCTGAAGGATTCGAACCCTCTACAGATCAGGTTCATCTTCATATCCGTGTGCGTTTGTATGTCGTCTTTTTGTTTTTCAATTTAAAGTTGAATTCTCTGGACTATTCTTCCTACATAACATTTTGCCATTTTATCATGCCTGAAGTCAGAGTGTTTCGTCATTATTACAACATTAGAATCATAAAAGTGTGCAATTTGTTGAAATGACGGCACATCGAATTCTTTCCTTTTTCCTGAACAGTGATGTCTTAAAGAAGTGACATAAGCGTCAGATTCCCAACGTTTGAGTCGCCACTTAGATTCCCGCCAAGACAATTTAATTTTTTATCTGATATATTGTTCTTCTGATAGGTACTAACATGACAAATGTTCAATTTCTCTGGATCTTTGAGTTGAGACGACTTTCTTCACAGGTGAGAAACGAACAACACAAAATTACGTCATCAGTATCAATCTTTATTCATACTGTCTGAGAATGTAACGTGTATATCCAATAATTGATGAATATATAAGGTTTATCCTTACTGCTAGTATGGACCAAAAAGTGTGGCTGATCAAGAACACAAGCTGTTGCTTCGTAGTACTTGTGGATTTGTTCCTAACGCAAATAGCAAATAATGATCGAAGTTACAACTCTAGTCACAAGAACGATCCGATTTAAGATGCCATTTCATTTTCCTAAGCAGAAGAATGGCAAAACATAAATCATTACTGTTATAAGTTAGCAAATATTTATTCTGCATTACTTGCTGTTATAAAATGATAATTCTATATGTAAATTCATAAACATAATAATATTATTGCAATCACGTGTAAACCTGAGAAACATCTGACATATATCTTATCTGTTGCCATCAATAGCCCTTTCCCCTTTTTGTAGTTACGATAAAAATAAATAGACTGTTTTCGTCAAAATCCTGTGACTTTCAGATCTGTAATGTAGAGCAGTGATGGCCAAACCTATGAAGCTTCTCAGATACAATACAGTTTTTAAATCCCACGGTAACCTATCAACCAAAAGAACTAACAATTTAAAAAATACATTTATTTATTGCCTAAAATCTTACTTTATCCACAAATGTAACGCGATCTATCGACAATGTCCCCGCGAGCTAGTAGTTTGTCGATCTCTGGGGTAGACGTTTTTCGACGATAACACATTTGGCATAGCTTACTTAATAAAAATGCGATCCACTAAGTCATATCTCACAGTTTAGTCTGTAATAAATGGCAAAATTCCTCTCATTAATGTGCCTACGAAAGTGAAATGTTGTGTTTATACGAAATTTAGTTTTCTCTTTTGACTGATAACTAAAAGACGTATTTATCGTGGAGCAGAAAACAAAACATACGGCATGAGCGCTAACATATGTGATCATCCTATGAACGCGAGTCCACGTTGTTGTCTATTACACCACCAATACGTATTATTTATCGAGACACATTATTTTTCACATCGAGTATTTTTCCTGTTTCATTTTTATCCTGCTCACTCTGTGTTTTTCATACAATGTATGAAAAAACTCACGTTTCGCTACAGTATTCAAGAACGTTGTTCCAACTTATCAAAAAATAGAAATATATTTGCGAAACGATATAGGGTAATGTGTAGTATTTTATTTTCATGCCATCGATAGCAGTGAAGGATAGATGATACTATCCGCAAAGAAACGCATCTAGTTGTTTGATAGAAAGTAAACAATGTGGTGCGCAAACGTTCGTGGTCTCGAAAAGGCCGTTTACCTGAAACTACATTGAAAGCAGATATTCATTAGAGAAGGATGCTGTCAGTGCTATGGTATTTTATAGAAATCGTGTTTTTGATCTTCTACTTCTGAACACATCAATCTATTTCGAAGAGTACTCTCGGTAATTGCAGTTTGAATGAAGTCATAATTCAGAAACGGCAGAACTCGTTAATAGTAAAGAGATCCCATTCCATCACGACAACTCGAATACACAAACGTTTGGTCACCCGTTAAAAAATTCAGAGCTTGGATGAGATGTGCTGCCACATCCACCATACTTGCAGATCTTGATCCGACAGATTGCCCACTTGTTTCGCTCTCTTCAACAGTTATTGTGTGGCAAATTAAGTATTATCTACATATGCAAGAGCTTGAAATGAATGTAGTAGTAGGACTATATCTACTCATATAATGGGCATAATTATCATTGATCGTAAGTCAACAACTTCAGTAACCTATTCTGTAACATCCAAGTCATGGAATTTTCTTACACTAACAAGGGGAAGACAAACTTGGGCAAACGGACTACGGGGACATCTTTCGCGACATATTATCCCACATTTAAAATGTTAATATTACAAGCTGAGATACGGTAATAGCCAGAAATAGCGAACAAAATGCATGTCAAATTTTCCGACTCGCCGCATATATGATGCAACGCGTTAAGTGACAAGGTCGCATAGTGAGGAGCATCTACACCACAAGTGCAAAGAGTAACTCGTTAGATTCCCACTCGAGTAATCTTTTATTGTTTACTTTAAAAATTCTATCTAAAAATTAACAAGCAACGAAATGTAACCTATTCTATAAACATATTGTTATCACTATTTATATTACGGTTACCGCTGTCGTTGGGAAAAAATGTTATTGACGCTTCGTTCCTATGTCTTTGGACAGTGTGTGAATTACAAAGGGGACCAGATTTTGCTTCAGGGAGCAAGAGCATCAGCGTTTTGTACTCACGTTTTGAACTAGTATATTAATAGACTATCAACTAAAGTATATATGTTCCTCAAGCTCTTCCGGATGGGGGTAATTGTTCCCCTTTGCTCCAATAGATAACGACCCTGGCTAAAATTGTCATACTTTGGCATGCTTTATCATCTGAAATGACGCCCTGGTTATAGCATACATCAAGTATTATCGAAGGGGGATTTCTCCTCATCCCCTTGCAATTCACACACTGTCCACAGATGTAGGCCCGAAACGTAAAGAACAGTTTTACGCAATGACTGTGGGAACCGTAATATAACTCTTGTTATTAATATATTTACAGAATAGGTTACATTTCGTTGCTAGTTAACATGGAACATTGCAAGGTTTTACAACTGATTTGAACATTTCTATTCTTTTATGCAATATACACATATGGTGAATTAATATTTTAATGGTATTTCAAATGGCTACTTTAATAATTAAAGTAATAAAGGTTGATAAGTCATTAATTAAAATTGACTCGAGCAAGAATCGAACCTGGGACACTGTGCACGTTATGTGTAGATGTTCCTCACTCTGCCACGCATCACTTCATAGCTAAAAGCGTCTGATCATATATACGACTAGTCAGAAACTTTAAGAAGCATTTTGTCCTCTATTTCTGGAAATTGCGCTCTCCAGTTTGTAATATTAACATTTTTAATATGCATTACTGCCTCCCGATAGATGGCCCCGAAGTTCATCTATCAAACTCTGTTTTCCTCTTGTAACATGTAGAGACTCGTACTGCTCTTATATTCGGAAGGCGCGGTGGCTTAGTGGTAGAGCGTTCACCTCCGGTGCTTGAGGTCCCTGGTTCGATCCCATCTCGCGCCGTGTGGACTTTGTGGTGGACAAACACCGTGCTCGTGGGTTTTCTCGGGGTTCTCCCACTTCCTTCATTCCACCATTTCACTCATTTCTCAATATCACCGTCTCCTTTAGCCTAACCGGCATACCCGTGGAACGTTAAACTTAAAGATTTTTTTGTTCTTATATCAAAATATTAGAGTTCGTATAGGTGGACTTTGGTAAATTAAAAACCAAGAAAGTCTCGAGCGGAAATCGAACAAGAAACCTTTTGCACGTGAGATATATATTCTCCTCAGTCTGTCACGCCGTCATTTGATAGCTTAACGCGTTGTATCATATATGCGGCGAGTCGGAAATTTTAAGATGCATTTCCTTCTCTATTTCTGGCTATTGCGCTCTCCTAGGTTGTAATATTAACACTTTAAACATATAATACTACCTCGCGAAAGATGGTCCCAAAGTTCATTTACCAAAGTCTGTTTTCCCTTAATAAGATGTAGAGGCTCGTTCTGTTCTTAGAATCAAAGTATTGTATAATTTGTATATTGGAAATAGATTTGAATGAATATGATATACCTTTTTAAGAGAACGCACATCGAGGTTGAGAAATTGGTTTACATGAAATATTTTGGGTGAGTTGGTTTAATATTTAATAACAAAAAGTATAAATTATTGTTAATAATAATAATAATAATAATAATAATAATAATAATAATAATAATAATGGAATAACAGAAGTACAATACCAATTACGTAAAACAATAAATTCCAATAAAGAAAGAATAGTTCCCTCTACGGCACTCCACCTGGGCCGATACCATAGAAGATTCGTTCTTTCACACGAAGATAAGAAAATCAATTAGTAGTTACGGAAGATAAAAATAGAACTTTCTCTTTCTACACGTATTGATAGAATTCGAAGAATGTGAAATTACTTCTGCGGTCTGCTCTTCTTTGGAAATTGGAAGTTAAGGTCTGATATTTTCCTCATTGAGGAAGGTACATAGAACTTTCTTTTCTTGTATTTCGCCAACTTTCTTGGTTTTTTGTACCAATTATATTTTCACTTTTCTGCTTTTTTCGCCTGATTTTGAATGTTAGTACTGTTTTGGTTTTTATACAAGGCTATGAGTGCAAAATAGTAACATTAAAACCGAAGGTGAGTCCATTGGACCCTTATACATTTACCGAGGATTATCATTGTTAATATTACTATCTAGGTGTTGCAGCACTGGTGATTCACAGAGCTGGCAACTTTGCCTGTAATTGGAGTTGGCAAGAATAAGATCGTTACCTGTAGCTCGTTTCCTGCTTCTTTTCTTTTTGTCTTACATTTCGTTCCACTGACAATACAGTTGTTGACAAAGTTTATTTTCTTGTTGCACAATGCCGATAAATTGCATTCATTCAGAATAAATTCCTGAATTGTTAGACGAAGTTAGTGACGAGAACATGTACTTCGTAGATTTTATGGTAGAAGACGAGAACTATGTTCCTAGTGATAGTAAAAGCGACTTCAGCAGAGAGTAGAAGTTTTGAGTCGGATGATGCTGGAAATAATATATCAGAAACGAGTAATTTTTACCGAAGTAAAACTATAGAATGGAAGAAAACGTGTTCTAATTCTAGTAGGATTAAAGTTTTTTAAATTCTAAAATCAAAACTGAAAAAAAGTTGTGTTACCTCCGTCAAAGAAAGTAAAGACTCAAGAAGACGTCCCGTCAAAGGAAGTTTCCAATTATTTTTCGGGACAGACATCATCCAGAAAATTGTTCAGCACACAAACGAGGAGAGTATTAGAGTACTGATTGATAAGGCAGGTATATGGAAACCATGTGAGTCAAAACAAATCCTTGCTTTCGTAGGTTTGCTGCTAACAGCAGGATCAGTGAAATGGAATAACTTAGATGTAAGTATTCTTTGGAATTCAGAACTTTGACTTCCACTCTTTCGAGCACCAATGAGTAGAAATAGATTTCAATTACTTTCGAGATTTCTGCGATTTGATGATAAAATTACTGGGAGTGAGAGAAGGAAGAAAGATAAATTTGCTCCATTTAGGGATGTGTGGGAACAAGTCAATAAATCGTTTGGAAAGTATTATTTGCCTGGGGTCGATATTACTATTAATGAACAATTGGTTCCATTTCGGAGACGATGTCCGTTCAGACTGCATATCCCATGTAAACCGGACAAATACGGCATAAATGTATGTTGGGCTTGCGATTCGGCAACCTCATACCTAATAATGGGTAAGTTCACGGTAAAATATTTTTCGAGAACATTCCCCAAAATGGGAATGTTCCGCGAATTTATGTACATATACAAAGAAAATTACTTTCTATTACTATATTATGATTTTAAAATAAAATTCTTTTATATTACTGTATATTTATTATTGTTGTCTCCAGAGGATTCTTTAGAACATATATTCTGAATGGTATTATGTTATTTTATTATTGTTTAATGCTATTTACAGATATGTAACAATTTCATTTTAAAAGTGTATGTATTTATGACTACGAAGATTTCTTTATTCACTATCTGATTCTTTCTGAGAGAGCGAAATTCGAATCAGAGACCTCAGACAGACCGACATCTATTACTAACGGTGGTTTGGAGTCTATTGATAGTACTTCATCTCTATCTCTACAGAATTTAAGATTAATTTATAAACTGGTTCCTTTTGATCATTTATAAATTAGTGCTTTGCTACTTTCTATTGCAAATGGAAATAAAAATTAAAAATCATATTATTAATTAGTTATATAAAGGAGTCAACAAATTTCAATTTTTTTAACTTCCAAAAAATTTTAAAAATAGAAATAAATGATAATAAATGAAAATAAAGTAATTAGTCAAATGGTTGTTATAATTTAGAAAATAAAGTAAAGAAATGGAAATAAATTCCTTCCCATGGATTTATATGTCAGGGAAAAGCCCGGGAATGTTCCCAATTTTTATTTTCCTTCTCACCACTGCCCATCACTACTCATACCTTCTCAAGGGCATTCCGCACTTGGAAATAGAAAACAAAGGCTGAACCAGAACTTGGAACTCGGGTGTGTACTCAGTTTATTGAACCTTACTAAAGTCATAGAAATGGGATTTGTGATAATTATTTCACTGATTCCAGTTTGGCAAAAGACCTGTTAGAAATGGAGTGACAATGGTGGGAACGGTTAGAAAAAAACAAAACATCTGTACCTAAAGAATTCCTTGCAGAGAGGAAGAAAAAGGAGAATTCTTCACTGTTTGGTTTTTATGAAGATTTTCCTCTTTTTCCCTATGTTTCAAAAAAAGGAATGTGTGTTTTATTAGTATCTTCCATGCATCATAACGACAGTGTGGTAGTGAAGATAGAAAACAAACCAGAATTAATCCTATACTATAATGATACGAAAGGCGGTGTAAACAAATTGGATCAAATGTGACATGAAAATTCCTGCAAGAGAGAAAACAACCTTTGCCCTTATGCATTTTTTATGAACCTGATTAATGTTGCTGCCCTTGCCGCATACGTCGAGTGGATGAACCTCAATCCTGATCGGGAACAACCCAATCCAAGCCAATCCAAAATACTTATACTCGTAGTATTGTACTTCTCAGGTGCTACCACATTCATAATTTACAAAGGTTTTTTAGTGTAAACTGAAGTTCATCTAACCGAAACTAACCTAACATAATCTGAACATTGTAAAGCTCTAATATTCTATAACAAAATCCTTTAAGAAAACGTAATATCATGTATTGATAAGTATGGGTCCAGCGGACCCACCTTGGGCATTTCTGTATGTAAAATACCTCGCTGTTTCTAGCGTTAACGAAATCTCATGTAAATCATTGTTACACTCACATAACTAACGTTTCCTTATACGAGCATTGGTTTCCTGTGTATAGTCTTCAATTAAACGACTTTAAGTAGCTAATAGTTTGGGTGGAAGATGAAGTTCAGCGGTAGATAAGTGGTTAGCGTATTGAACTTCTGTTCGGGAAACCCTGGGTCAAATTTGCTGCCAGGTTCAAACTTTTTGGAATGTTTCAATATCAACTTCAATACATAGTCAGTGTGGCAAGCTAGATCTATTGTACAGAATGAAAAAGATGTTGGAATGAGAATACTTGGAGAAGTTCTGTCCATGGTTAGAATGATTTATAAACATATTTGTTCGAGACTTGATATTTTCGTCTACTTTCAGGCATTTTCTGACTCATGCATTGTCAGTGCTTTTATTTCTCTGAACCTACTTTATATAATGAAAGGATACATTATATACAGAGTCATATTGAGACTAATGTACGGTGTTCATTGGACAACATGATCTGAACCATAGAGATTCATCTCAGAGTGGAGAACAGTTTCGTGCGACATCTACTGACAATTGTAGTTGCATAAAGACCTGAATAAATACTACCAAGTGCTGTAAGTGCCGAGAACAGTTATGTGTAAGTAGAGTTGTATTTTTCCAGGCGTTTTACAAACTGCAAATGATCTGGAGTCCAACTAATGAAATTAGAGCATTCAGCAGGAAGATACTTATGCTGGTGGTGTACTTATGTGAAACAGTATGTTAAGGTTCCTGGATTGCATGCACTTTGCTTGATATACATCGGAATACTATTTTACTCGTACAATTTCAATTTTAGAAAAGGATTAATGTTTCTATCATGCTTATAATTATTATTTTCATATTTTGTATTTCATGATAATAATTAAAAAGACAATTCCATTTAGAATGCTTTTTGTAATACAGAAATGGCTAATTCGGTTTATATTTCAGGATGTACAAAGTCGTCTTGGTTTGAAATCTTCGGCAGGCAGAGTTGTTATACAATCTGCTGGAGACGTTCAGTTTTTGTATGAGGATCCAGTCGAAATGTATAAAGTTGGATTTTTCAATCACGTGCCAGTGATGGCTGGAACAACGAAAAACGAAGCACTGGGTACATTCCTAGGTGTGCAATTTTATGAAGTAATATTTTTTTTCTTTAGTACGTAAATGTTGAGGTATTTTCCGAAGGGGCAGAGCGAAAACTTAACATGAATGCTTTACTTTTAGGGATATTTTTGTTATCATTGTGATTGCTTCTTAAATCGTAGTAGCCAGAGCTCTACTAAACACTTTAAAGCCCTGCGTAGTAATGCACATTAGATATTTTTGTAAAATAATCTACATGCCATATATTTCAATTGTGTACATTTATATGCCAATTTTTGCTACCCCTAGCTAATGCATGTGTTGAACGTACGGTGGAACAAATTCTGCTACTACGTTTCTCGCATCTGTGGCTTCTCAATCTCTGATAATAATCCTTATAGTTTACATGACAACTTTAAAAATTAGGAGCATTTTCAAAATCTTTATATAATTAGGTAGCCTTTGGCTAACTGGGGGCTCCGCCCCAGACCCTCGACTCAACCACTTCTATGGCCTTGCATTTCTTATCTTTGCATCAACAGTGAATTTCCTGAACTCGCTTTTTATATTTCCTGAACTCGCTCTTTATATTTTCTGAATCTGCCCATCTGGGAGCTTCGCCCCCACACATTCTCTTTGCTCGGCCTACGGCCTCGTAACTCTTGAACCCATAATTCTATCGTTTCTTTTCCTATTTCAACTATCTAAAAGATAAGATTTTGTATCCCAAGAAAACTCCCATTTAAATACTATGGGAATTTCTTCATCCCCCTTTAGACCTCTAAAAATTTAAAACTACTCACTTCTGGTAATTTTCCTGTCGGTAAGTCCTGGAAAGCTAGAATCATGCCAGATTTCATCATTCTAATCCTGCCCGAAGTGCCTAAACATTTTGGGGTGTACAAGACGCCCCATATAAATAACATGGGAGAGATTTTTCCGTTCCCCATAAAACCACTCTACGGTTGGAAATTTTTATTTCTGATGATTCACTTAGGTAACGCTATCGAAAACGTACAAGCATACCGAATTTCAAGTTTTTATTCCAAGTATCTAAAACATGAGATTATAGGTTCAAAAAAAGTCATTTGAAATAACATGAGGAAATTCTTCATCCCCTCTTTAGACGCCCTAAATATTAAAAATGTTCACTTTTCACAATTTTCCTATGGATTTGTCTAATAAAGCAATAGTCATGCCAAATTTAATCATTGTAGCCTTTAAGAAGTGCTCAATAATTTGGGGGTGTAGAAGATGTTCCATATAAGTAACATGGGGAAGATTTTTCAGCTCCTTATAAAACCACTCTAAATTTGGAGTTTTTTTATTTTTACTGATTTACTTAGGTAGGGCTAATGAAAACGTACAAGTATACCGAATTTCAAGTTTTTATTTCAATTCTAAGTACCTAAAAAATGAGATTATAGGTCAAAAAAGGTCCAGTTAAATAACGTAGAGAAATTCTTTGTCCCCTCTTTAGACCCCCCCTAAATTTAAAAATATTCACTTTTGGCAATTTTCCTGTGGGTTGGTTCCCGAAAGCTACAATCATGCCAAATTTAGTCATTGTAGCCCTACAGGAAGTACTCAATAATTTATAAAAGCTCATATAGTTTTATATATAGTTAGAATATCTTAAATACAGCCAGTAGAAATACATAGTGTTATTGATTATTATATCAAGAATATCGATTACATCGTAAGATAACGTTTTCTTCTCCAAAATATTTTTCTTTTTAAAATTACTTCCTTAATATTATTGAAGTCATACTGTATACTCACAAAGTATCCGATACAGGATTTGTGTGTTTAAAAGTTGTGCTCTCACATTTCTTTTTTACTTCTGTATTAAGGAATTTAAACAACGGAATTATTATCATAATAAACATCTGTCAAAATAATGCTAAATGAACTTAGTTAAGTTTCAAAGGAGTTAACGTTTTGTAGACTTAAACAGATGTTTCTAAATAGATAAAATGTCCAGAAACAATCTAATAGTGTACTATCGTACTGAATACTTTTAGGGAATAAAATATTGCGTAACAGATCACTTAGTGTAGTATATGGCAATTTATTTTGATACAGAATAAGGAATATAATTTTCAACAAAAAGAGATTGTTCAGGTAGTCAACGCATCTTATATATTACACAAATTTATCAATTACAAAACTAAGAAAAAAGACTAACTACAACGAGCCTTGAGGGAAAAAGTGAAAACTTTAATTTTACGTCCCATGGTTATGTGGTCCAGACTAAAGAAGACGGTGATGATGAGAAATGAAGGAAACGGTAAAATGAACAAAGTGGAAAGAAACGTGAGAATTCGAGAAAACCCACGTACACGGTGTTAGTCCATCACAAACTTCACTTGGTGCAAGCTGGAATCTAACCGAGGAAACCATATACCAGAGGTGAACGCTCTACCATGGAGTTACCGTAGCCCGAACCTAGAGGGAATCGTTAGGACGTTTGATCGTTAGGACTTATGTTAGCTCATTCTCTTGGACTTCAACTGCGAAAGTAGTCTAGATTTCGTGGGAGAAAGGGTACATCTTCCCTACACGAAATAAAACCACTTCTGTGTCACCGCAAGATTTAACTAGGTGTTTGATTGATTGTTTGGAGTATCCTACATCTCTCAATTCTCCGCTATACGACTAATGTAACTGGGTACTGCCAACATTAGGAACTTGTAAATAAAACTACAATTGAGGAATGTGATAGTGAAACACAGTGGTGCTATTGTGCTTCTGAAAATCCTAAAGACAGTAAATGCTGAAATTGATTACAACACAATTATCCTACGTGGTTGAATGTATATATTTTGGTGAAAATTTTTTATTTACCTACCTTGTAATTTATTTAAGCATATTAGGGAGAATATTACAGTTATGTGTTTTAGAATAAAAGTGAAAGTTAACACTATAATACAATCAACATAAAAACAATATCGGAAAATGAATGCTAATATTCTGCTCAGTATAGCCGTTAATTTATTTGCTCTATTAGATCATATAGATACATTTCTCCTTGAGTAGTTACTACGTTTTCTTTACAAACTGTAAGTTTAAATAAAAAAAGAACACACATAAAGTGAGCGTAAAAACATTTTTGTATAAAGATGCTACATTACAACATTGGTATATTTTGTCATACTTCATATACATGTTAGGGACACGGTGGTTCAGTGGTAAAGTGCTTATCGCTGGTGCGCGGGGCCTCTAATTCGATCCATGGTCAAATAAGTTTATGGTGGGTAGCACCTTGTCCGTGGGTTTTAGCTCGGTAGTCTGGTTTGCTCCCACGTTATAATTCTACAAATTCTTCCAGCATAATTCACTTGCTTATACCATCCGTCTCCCTTAGCCTAACGGTTATAATCGTGGAACATTAAACCGAAAGGCTTAAATTTTTAGATAGGAGTTGTCAAAATTCATGTACTTAATACAGAACACGTACAAAACGTTATAAATTAATACCTACATATATCACATTTTAGGTTATGCCAATGATTATCTGGAACCCAATAATTTTACTACAGACGTTCAACTTAGAAAAGATGGTTTAGCGGAAGCTTTGCTTAGACAATGTGGTGAGTAAAATAACTGAAACTTACCGTAATTTTTCAATGAATTATGAATATTATATATACGTATGCATGTCTGACCATATGTAGATAGAAAACGTACTATTTGAAAAGATAAAGCTTAAACCACAATATATTATAAGTATTTCAGAATGAGAAACTTCCTTGAGAATCACGAAGTGTAAACGTTATCAAATTTGCGGTGAAAGAATTATAAGTGAGCGGAATGCTTATAATGATTTTGGATAGGTTGATGTTAATATGGGGATGGGATTCAATTGCAATCTATTAAAATTCTTTTTTTAAAATTTGAGAGAAGCTTTCATCTTCATCTTGTAGATGAAGAGAGAAGCCTCTCTGAAATCAATAAATAGTTGATGTACCGAGATATTGCATTCCCACTTCTTTTCCAGTATTTGTCGAATGATAAATATTTGGTCGATAGTTGATCGATTTCGTCTAAAACCACACTGATCATCTCTAATAATCTCATCTGCGTAAGTGATCAGTCTTGCTAATAGAATGTTTGAGAAGATTTTATAGGATGTAGACAGAGGAGAAATACCTCGATAACTATTACAGTCAGTCTTGTCGCCTATCGTGTGAATGTGAAGTATAAGCATTTGGAAAAAATAAAGAATATGACATTCAATAATCGTATATACAAAATAATCGTGAATATCATGTGGAATACTAGATTATTTTACTTAATTTGAAACATTTTACACAGCACGGAGAATTCATGATATTCAAGAAATGAAAGAAAACTGGTTTTGACAACAGTTCTCAAACTATTTTCTCGAAATGAATTTCTAAATTAATTCTAAAAAAATATATCGTAAAACTTAAAATAGAGTCAAGGAAAATTAAGTAATGATGAAAAGTAAGTAGACTCATTTCTAACATGGAGACACAGTAATATTTTCTTTGTACCTTGAATTTCAAGTATTGAATTGAGTTCAAGGAAACAAGGATTAATTCGACCATTTGCTTTCAGTACAAAGACATGGAGCTATTGTCTAACGTTGAATTGAATCTAAATCAAACGTGCTCGTATTAGAAACTAAAACTACATATCACATTTAGAATATATTTTTGCAAATCATATATCCGCAAGAAAGCTCCAAAATATGCGTAACATTTCACAACTCTAGCTTAGACCAGATTTATGGAACAGCCCATGTGTACCGTCATGTATTACTTGATAATTGGCTATCCTGTACTTGCTGATGACATGTAGGAAAATATCTGTTTTATCCATATTGAAAGAATTTCAATTTTGGTCTAATATTCTATCTATTTGCAGGTATTACGGATCCTGGTCATGTTCTTGTTGATGCAATTCAAGAAAAATACCTAGGGTACGCTAATATGGAAAATTTTACTGAACTTATACCTGGTATTGTAGACGTAAGTAATACAAAAATTAAATTTCATACGTGTGTTAAATTATGATAGTCTATACTTTGCTAAGAGCTAAAATTCAGTGGCCTTAGGACTGAAGTTTTAAGCCTCTGACGTTGACGGTGATTTTAAAGCAAATTTACACTTTTAGTTAGGAAACTATTACTCCTAGCTCCGAACATCTTACATAGGTTGTTTGTATACCATTGACTTTATAATGAATCATATTTTCAAAAGACATACTATTATGTGACGTTATCTACAAATTAGAATATTTCTGGAGAATTGTCATTTCCTACTAAACTCGTACACATTAATGTGGATCAGAGGTTCATATATCAGTACGAAATAATCCTTGTACTACATGTACTAGGTTATATATTAACAAAGTAAGGTTAAAATACAATTATTAGATATCGATATATGTATTTATCTATATATCTAGGCATATAGAAAAAAGAATGGTGCATATATGGATGGTCATAGTAGTTCAGGTTCTGTGAACATGCGTGATTTGTCGAAACAATTGAGAAAAATGTTACTCTGTCTTCAACCACCATAATCAATACAGTGGTTTACTCTGTCTGCAACAATTGCGTAAGGGATGAACCTATGATTTCAAGGAAAAGTATGCATCAATGGTAATAGTTGTATTTAAATTATCAGCCCGCAAGTATGCATAGTAGTTATAAACGCAATACATTGTGGGCAAAATACAGTATAAATGGAAAAATATAAAGTCAACTACTGCATGAAGTAACAAATATTAATTGACAATTGTTGGCTTTAAACCAAATGAAAATATCCATGACGTCATCAACTTATCTCCATATGTAATAGAATATTTTTACTGTCCAAATGATACGTTTGATCTTTCAAGTAGTTAGAAAACCGGAAACTCTTTTACAATTTAGTAAAGAATATATAAATGTCATATTACAAGAAATTACAGATTCAATTTTAAATTCAATAGAAAATTCAACGGTAACAGTTTTGGTCTTGTTGGATCTTTCGAAGGCTTTCGATCTGGTAAATCAAAAACTCCTGCTGACCAAAATGAAATATTACAACTTCTCGGTATCAGTTATTAAATGGTTCTACAGCTATCTCTCTTTTAGACAGCAACAAGTAATACTAAGTGGAGAAAATACTAAGGTATCTACTCCATCCCTGATAAAGGTAGGAGTTCCGTAAGGTTCAATATTAGCTCCGCTATTATTTTCAGTCTTTTGTACAGATCTTTCTACAGTCATAAATCATTCATCAGTTCACTTCTATGCACATGTTACACAGGTTTTCATCAGTAGTACAGCTAATAATATTATCGACACCATAGAGTTACTTAATACTGATCTGTCGGCTGTTAGCAACTGGTGCTTAAGAATGGTCTTGTACTTAATCCATTATACTGTGTTTTCACTGTATTGGAAACATTACATCAGTCGAGCAAAATCAAGCTTGATGACCTAATAGTAGATTCCAATATTCCATTTTCTCGCTTTATGAAAAATCTAGGCTTAATAATAGAGCAAGGGTTTAGCGGGAATAAACACATTTCTGAACAGTGTATTAAAGCTAAGAGTATCTTACGACCTTTATAAATTAAAAGGTTATTTGTCGCAAGAAACTACACTATATCTCGTTAACACACTCATTTTGCCTCTGTTCGATTACTCTGATTCAATATAGGGTAGCCCTATCTCCACGCAAAATACTAGGGCAATACAGAAAATAGAATACTACTCTATACGCTTTTCTCTAAATTACAGAAAGTCTCAGCATATTCTACCGGTACTTAAAGAAAATAATATACTAACCATGTCCCAAAGGCGATATCTTCGGTACTGTTGTACTATACAAGATAAATTCACATAAAACACCACCATACTTCCATGATAAATTAACATGTAGATCAGAGATTCACGGTTAAAATACCCGAGGATGCCGCGACATTCTTTGAAAGTAACAAAGAAGGCATTTTCAATTTCAGCAGTAAGAATCTGGAACTCCCTACCAAAGTCAATTACTGACAAACCGTACAATTCATTTCAATCATCACTCCAAACATTTTTATTTAGAGATCAGAGACAAGGCATTGGCACACATGAAAGGTTTACTACACTATGAAATTGGGCTAGCGATATGAGTATATTTTTTACTTAGTATTTTGTTTATCCATTGTATTATTGAATGTATCACATTATGTTGTTACTTGTGCCTTGTATCTTATTTATATCTTTGTTTTCTTTTCTTTGTAATGATGACAAGGTTTATGTGGCAGAACAGCCTCTGGCTGAACCTCGCCCGCTAAAATAAAGAGCAATTCAATTCAATTCAAATGTCAGTCAAATGACAACAAATTGTTGTGAGTAGATTCGATGAGTATTTGATATTGAAGTTTATAGAGTGTTAAATACACTGTTAAGAATTTTTATAGAGTACAGTCAAAAACAGCAAGTAATGTTCTTTAAAAAATAATTTTCTTTATTTCTTATATACAGTAGTCAGTTGTGAAACAACATAACGTTTGTTTTCAAGCAACAATCTAGTGAAATGTCTTAAACTGTGAATATATCGAATTCAGGATTTTAGATTAAGAAATTCAATTTTATCTGGTTTTTTTTTTTGTTAAAAATCGGCAATCCACTGCAAATTGTTTTGGATATAACTTCCTTTCTTCTGAAATAATTAGTTTCCTCACACACGATATAGTCCAGCAAAGCAAATATTCACGCATGTGACCAATGTGTTTGTTTCAACTAAGCAAGGAAGCATAACTAAATCTTCAGGTCTAAAACTAATATTTGGAATGGTATAGTCTTAATCATTATTGTTATGCATTATTTTATGTTTCCTGTGGTCAATTCACTTTAATGAAACCCATGTCCTAAGTCTAGCGTTTTAAGTGTTTCGTCGAGAAATTCTATACCGTTCGAAAAGATTTTATGCATAATTAGCACCTGAGATGCGTTAAGTATTAGACTTGTTAATTCAAATATGCATTCTAAGAGTGGAAAAGCAGTTCAAAATCCTTTCTAATATAATTTTCTCTTAATATAACAGATTAATCAGGTAGAATTATTAATTCTGAAAACTACTTTCTTCATACAGGTATACCACATTTAATAAATATTTTTTCTATGTGTCACACTTTATACAAAGCTAGTTTGTGGATTGTGGAGCATCTCGTCAGCATGAAGGTAAAAGGAAATATGGATAAATATTTTAGGTCAAATCTAATTGAATTATACATACAGTGCGTCATCGACGTTGAAACAAAATATTAGAATGATGAATACGCCAACATCAAATAATTAACATTTGTGATTTTATATTTATTTATTTATTTGTTTTGAAAATTGTTGAACTTGTATAAATTGTAATCTTTAAGTAGCATTTTTTAGTTAATTAATCAGCTACAATTTGTATTATCTTTAGTTCATGAGTTTGACTTTCATGCGAGGACCAACATATAGAGCACTTCAAATCAACTCAAGATACAATAAAAGCTACTGGTACGCCTTCAACTTTTATCAGCCCCAATATTCACAACCAAATAACTACAATATTGCAGGTAAGAATTGAATGACATTTTAAAAGATATAACATACATATATGTTAGGGAATTTAATAGAAAATTGTTTTGATGCCATTAAAAATAGAATTACTTTACTTTAAACAGGATACTAGTGACCCCTTGTTGTTTTGTTTTTCTCCGTAGATTTTCTGGCTATATCTTTATTTGTTAATAATTAAGTAAACGTAAAGTTGCAGAAGTTATGTATTTCTCTTAATTGACTTTTGGTAAAATAGATATCATTGTTCTTATAGGTAACTATATATAAAGCTACAATAATACGTTTAATCGTGTAGTAGTCTCTTCACCAAAGAGAAAACAAACTTGGGTAACGCTTTTGGTGTTTAACGAGAATTAGATTATCATTACTACAAAAGATATTTTAGGGAATAGAGTAATGCAAATGTAACTTTTATATATTATCTTAGTGTTTGTCTATGCACTTTTGCTTATGATTCTACATTGTGCATTAGTACGAAGTTCACTTCTCTGAACTAAAAGATAAGCGTATTATAATCAATGACATCTGGGATTTAAATCTGTATATATCCCACTGCTGTGAACATATGCTATTATACAGCAACAGCGGTATTTATGACTCTATAAATGTGATACTGTTCTGGACAAACAAAAGATTAGTTTCATGGAGTAAGATAAAACATTCCAAAGAGATAGAAACAACACTTGAAATAAGTTTTACAATTGAGTTCAAGTTACCTTAAAATGTAAAAAATGAAATGAAATCTTTAAAGCTGTCTATGTTGGCCTAGGCTTAAGAAGACGATGAGGATGTGAAATGAGTGAAATAGTGGAATGAAGAAACTGCGAGGAAAAGGGAAAACCTTGAGAGAACCAACGTACACAGTGTTTGTCTACCACAAAGTTTACTTGCCGAACCAGGGACCCCACACACCAAAGATAAACGCTTCACTACTAAGCCACCGCGGCCAACAATAAAATGTAACAAATCACGTATTGAAATATCATGTATAGAGAGAGAAACTGTAAGAGAAATAAACAACATTTTAAAAGCAGCATATGGATTTGCACAACAGATAAGGAAACAACACACTATATACTTTTCTCGAGGGTGTTGATGTTATTTTTCAAATATTACATAGATAATAAAGAACAAAAGGTAAAACAAAGTTATAGTGAACACATACGACTCCAGAACCTTATAATCCAGATGACAGTATGTTTGACTAAATTTTTACAATAGTCAGCAAAAATAAGTTCTTTTTTTTTTATCACAATATTTCAGGAGTTTTGGCCTCACATTATATTTCCTTCAACTTCTGTCAACTGAAGTTTAATGTTCAACCATTTTCCTACTGCAGAATATGTAAATAGAAGAAAAATCAGAAACATAGATACTAATATGTTTATGTGTATGTTTGTCTACAACTTGTTAAGTTGAATTTAGTTTCTTTGTAAGTTTCTAGGACCCCTTCGTAGTTGAAGCTTATAACTTTAAGGAAAACTATGAAGTCAATGCGAAAATTAAATATAAAATATTTTTAAGGTTTTTCGTAATATGTTATGCTCGTAGTTGTTATTTTCGATATACACTTACATTTCATAGTATATAATATAATTTTCAGACTTTTATTGGTACAATATGAGAATATTTTGTAAAAAGGCCTTGTTATTCCATACTTCTATTAGGCGTTGATCATTCTGCTGACATAAGATACCTTTACCCTTGGGGTCAGCCATTGGACGAAGAAGGAGAGGAACTGTCTCGTAAATTAGTAAAGTTGTTTGCCAATTTTGCTATATACGGGTAAGCAAGTTTGTCGTTAATACTTTGGATGTACATCGTGTAGATAGATTGGAATGAGATATAAGTAATTTTGAATCACTGAACAATCAAGAAGTCTTGAGCTTACAAACGCACACACGAAAGTGTTTTGAACAATTTAGCTCACCATATATATATGTATGCATGTGTGAAAATACAATGAGAGGTAACCATAATTTCTTCTTCTGTGGTGCAACGGATACATTTAAACTTACCGTTATTGTGTTGTGTAAACATATTTAACTGAATGATTGTAGTTAATACTATAACTTGTATCAATTTAATACAGTCAAGTTCACTATATTCTCCTGTAAGCGTACTAACGAAGTATTGGAAATTAACACACATAATCATAGCACATTAGTATCAAGTCCAGAGTTTGATATGAAGACTTAATAGATAAGTACCTCAAGATATTCTACAATGGTTGAAGTTCCACATGAGGTGAACAAAAATTACTTCAGCTGGTAATAGGCAATGTTTCCAAGCGATGAACACTATTTTTAACTATCTTGTCAACACCGACAATGTACAGAATTAGGTTGGATATGTTGTTTTAAGAAGTTTCCAATCTATTGCGAATGTTTGTGCAGATCCTGAAATAAAAATCGGTGATATAATTGAACAATATTTAGCAAATTTTCCTTCGTACATTTCTTCCAAATATAATTTCGTTTATAATAACTGTTAGAATATCTAAGTGGTATATAGTTTTATTTTGATAGGTAATTATAAAGTGACTGTAATATATTAGTTGATTACCTAAATACCTAGTAATTACTTTTGTTGTTGAAACAATTGTAAAGTATTAAATTAATATTAAATTAGTTAGAAATGTTATTCAATAATAATGTTCATCATTAAACTTTACCTTAGATAAATTTTACTTTAGAAGGGGATATTACACTTTCCTTTTTCGAAAATCACTAAATGAGAATTATTTTTCAGCTAAAAATTATCACGATATATATGTGCGGGACATACTAGAGCAGTAATTATATAATGTATATACAATTGGATTTCCCGTTATGTTACAAAATTCATTGGTTGGTAATGAGTTCTCTTTTGGTTATATCTAGTAAACTCATAGTTCTGTCACAACATTAGCCCCGTATAGCAGAAAATAAAATTGGAATATATGAAATACTTTCCACTCTATTAATCGCTTAAAACGTTGAAAAATATAATATTAAAAGGACCTCTGACTTTCAAAAATGGTTTAAAATGACGCGGGCAGCCGTCAATTGCATTACTTATGACACTCAGGTTTATATTGTTCACTGTTTGCTTCATTAGGCTCCACAAGGTTCGGTGTCTTGAAAAGCAGGCTTCGGTTTCAAAATTCCACGGTTTATATTCCAATGAATTGATATCGGAACGAGACTATATGTATTATTTTCTGCTCAATAAACTTGTGATTGTTGCTCTTAACCCGTTTTGCACAAGGAGCAGGTACGATATCCTAATGAAAACCAAATGTTTATTTCCGATCATAGTCTGATTAATGGGTTTGAAAATACCTCTAAACCAGTATTTCTGAACAGTTTATTATTAGTTTTGACATTTTTGCCGCAGTACCATTGTTACATTACACTTTCACATACTCAAAGACACCGTAACAAATGATGGTTATATCCTCTCTGAACACAAGGAGCAAACTAACGTGCTTCCTCACAGCTGTGAGAGTACATGCAGTAATCAATTTTGTATATTTTTATAGTTTCTATTTATATGTTGATCTTTTCTATGATAGCAGTATTTTCTTGTGATCCTTGTGCGTTTGTCAGTGGAGAAGATACTCTATTCTCTTAAAGAATAGTTTTCTCCACCCACGGCACTAACACCAAAACAATGTTCCGGTGGTATGCCCAGTCTCACTAACTATTGAACAAAAGGAGTATGTGTACTAGTTTTGGGGAGTTTCATCCCATACATCGCTACTTTTTTTCTTCCCGGGAAGCATTTCTACGAATTCTTGTCGCAGCCTTTTCAACACTGTCTGATATAAACCTTTACGAAGTAGATCATAACTTTTTCTGTTATCAACAGTATCAAGTTCGCCATGCTTAAAGTTTCCATATGCAAACTTCAAGCTGGTATTAGCCTAAGCAGTCTCACTAGCTGAATATGTAAGTCATATTGAGTGATTACACCTCCATATCAACTGCTTTTATATTCCCTCCAATGGAGCATTTCATGGCAATTCACAATAAAAGAAAAATATTTTTTACTTTATCTCAGCGTTTTTTATCTTATCAGCGGCATTAAACCACAAGCACAGGGTTTGTTTTTTCAGGAAATTGTGAAATACATTTGCGATAGAAAGTATGAGCCGATTAAGTACGAACTGCGTGTGCTGCGAAAATATCGTGACAGACATAAAACAAAATATAAAATTTAGAATGGTTCAGATGAATGAAGCATCTGAAGTAAAATAGAAGTATCTACAACAAATAAAATTTCCTGGAAAAAAGGATAATGAAAGTGTATGTGGATTGATTAAATTAGACATTTGCACTAGAGAAAGAGAAAAAGCAAGGAATGGAAATCTTCTTAATGTGGAAACAGTTTCAGAAAAAATAATACTGAAGAATGATTCGATAAGAATATGTAGGGTTTTCAACATACACAAGACATCATGCTCTTAGCGAAAGAAAAAGGACACGAACAAAATACCTAGGGAAAGACCGATATTTATATATAATTGCCAGATAATACAAGATAAACAAAGCAAAATTACATAGAAATGAAAATTTTGGTTCAGTGTTGGGACGAAAGGATACCTGCTTCAAAGCAATCAAAATATTGTTTAGAAATATTATTGTAGTACATGACAATTTTTTATTAGCCATTGACTAAAAACACTTTGAATTGAAGAATTTCTGTACTTTTACATTATGACAAGGGCCCTAAGCTGCTAAGTTTACAATTGAACTATAATTGATTATAATTATTATTTTATTAGTAGCCTATTTTGCCAGGCGATACTATGTAAAATTTTTACATATGCTTCATTTTGCTTGCGACCTGTTCGTAGCACCCAAAATAGAGTTACTACCAGTATTGACATTATATTGTCCTGTAAATTGGAATAGTCAATGGTTATGAATAACATTGTATTTTCGTGTAGTATACATGTGTAAGTTACTAGAAGGCATATAGCCGTATAATGTTAAACCTCTAGATAAAATGAAACTTTGAAGACATTTTAAAGGAATTTTATAATTTTGCATAAATTACTTTATTATATCAAAAATAGACAGAAGAGGAATATGAACATTCTGCTACGCTATATTTGAAAGATACCCATATTATAAATCAAACATAAAACTAAGATAGATTATTAGATACTTTTATTAAGTTACATAACCAATCAAAGCAATTTAGAAAATATGAAATATTAGAAAAATCCGTTTTTCTTTCTTTGGTAGGAATCCTACAGCACCAGAAAATCCTGTGGACAGCGTTCCAGACTGGCCTCCTTATACATCAGAAAATGAGCAGTATTTGAGAATTGATAACGAAATAACCATTCTCCAGAATTTTAAAAACGAATTTACGATTTCTGCACAAGAAGGATTACCACAACCTCAGCAGATATCACACTAAATCAACGTTTTAATAAACGTTTCAAATTTAAAAATCAAATGTTTTAAATATACTAAAGCTCTTAACTTAGTAAGTCGCTAGATATTAGATACATGTTTATTTACTTTTAATGCATTCCCTGAACGAATTATAATATTGTATACATTTCCTTGAAGACAATTTCTAATGGGGCAACAAAATTAACTAGGTGCATGGAATATCAAAATATGTATTCGCATGATATGAATAAAACAAGAATGAATATTTGTTTCCACTTCTAAGTATTTATGTCTAGCGTATTTGCGAAATAATTTGGATGTGCTTTTTAGTGGATTGACTCATTAATAATTCATTGAATTGTTCATATAAAGATTTTCTGTTCTCTTTATTATTTATCATTGATGGAATATATAAATGCTATGGAATATAAATTTGTTTCGTTGTTACTAACAGAACTGGGATTGGGATGTACCAACAAGTGGTTTTATATGTACATACAAATAGATGGCAAAATATGAACTGAACTGTAAATAATGAGTCAAGAAGACCTTTTCACAGTAATTTTCTAATTTGTATGAGATTCCATATAAAATAAATTTATTATATGAAATGCATTAATGCTTTAAAATGACAAGCTACGCACACCGAACTTAACATAACCAAACAGATAAACTATTCTGTGAATATTTGTCACTGAATGTTAACTACTCAGTGAATAAACTTAGTAATGATTTATTTAAGAAACTAATAATTTCAATAACAAATATTTTCCATGTTTCTGAATGTTCTCGTTACCTTTCTTTCGACTAACATTTTAGCGAAACATCTTATAAAATAAATTTCTTGATATTGTCTCTAATTTTCCTTTTTTTCTAATTATTAAGAACAATTTTTAGAAATGGACAAATTGGTTTGTATTGAATATCTGAACACAAATATATTAACACGTTGGTTACTTTCAATTGCTTACTTCCTGTTAGAAAATAATTTAGAAAAGCATTGTTGCACTATTTCACGTTCCTTTTAGGAGCTACAAGTAAGTTGTATCAAATTACTTACTGAGACTGCCTATTTGCAAAGAAATGCATTAGATATTTAAGTTTATTATTTCTCAATATTGTCTTGCACTGACTGTTTCATTCTTCGTCGAGTTTAGTTTGCAAAAATATAATAATAATTAATACGGCTAAAAATCATTAAAGACTTCACGTTTCTAGAAAACGTATGGCATGGAACACTGCTTTCAACTCTACTTGTCATTTGTGACTTAAAACATTGATCCAATTTTGATTCATCAAGTAGGAGCGCGGAAAGCATTGAACGCATTACAGTGTTTCGAAGTATATTCTAAATTGCAGGTTCACGTCTGGTATAGTACGTAAAAGAATACTTCCAGAACTAAACAAACAAAAAATAAATAGAACTCGAGTACCTCTGTCCATTTACACTACGAAAGATATAAAGTCGTTGTCTTCCAGCGAAAAGTTGTATTGACGTTTATGTGGAGTTGGTTACTCGTGGCTCTGAGCGAAGTAGACGGTTGAGATTGAGTGACTTTCCGATGAGTAAGTTAGGCAAATCTGAAGGGTGGTGATTAGCTATCCTTTTACCACACCGGAGCTACTCCGTGGCTAAGCGGTTAGCGTACGCGCCTTTGACGTAGGAAACCCGGGTTCGAGTCCCGGCGGGGGTTCATGTGGTTCGGATTCCACGTTAATCAGTAGGGTCCACGTCTCATGTAGCCTTGTTGCTGAAAGGGGCGTTAAGCTCAAAATAAACTCAACTTCTACCACACCCCAGTGACGACCAGATCCAAGCGCGGGAAGCCAACAGCATTATAACTTCGGGACTATAACAGAATGAATTCACAGTTCATATAGCGAACTTCGGTTATTGGAATCACAAGGGAAGTAAAAATGATCTCTTTACGAAGTCTCAGGCAAATACTAGAAAGTCAATGTGAATAAAAGTGCTATTTGAAATTTTGAAAAATGGAATATATTGAGCAATTTGTACCTAAGTAAACCTGGAAGGACAAGTGTATCTAGAAATTACTACACGCAGTTCCGTAGTCAGAATACTAAGATAGTGGAACCAAGATAATTTGGAAAGGAGGTTACTTGTGTTCATCTTACATTAATGCATACATACATACCAACAGGCTACTGAAATCCCAGGGGACATATGGACCCCTCCGGGACACTAACTATTGGCCTACTTATGACCGGCCGGGTTCGGTTTCCCATGTTCGGGCTATTGATTTTTGTATTTAAAGCGAACTTAGTGATTAGAAGGAACAAGTACTGCACTCTGCAGGTGATAGTGGATAGAGTATAAATTGTGTGTGGCTCTTAATTAAATCAAAAACCAAAATAAACTCATATTGAAGTTGCATTCGCACATATCCACCATCCCTGACGCGTCAATCTTTTATGCTTGCAGAGTATACGTAAATACCTATAGATAACACTAAGAATTCCTGTGGTGATTCATGTATGAAACGCGGTAAAGATAACTGAAAACAAAACAAATACATAGGATAAATTTTATTTGATCAAAAGGTAATTCACATGTTATATATACTTACGTGCACCTTTTATCAATATATTTCTATTGATAAATTTATTTCGATATAATTTCAAAACCTTCTAGCCCATTTTGATATATAATTAAAAGAATAGAAAATGACGAAGGATACATTTAAAATGGTATGATATATTATTGCCGGCTTATTTTAAGATTGGTGATATACGACCACCTAGCACACGTTGGTTCACTTAACAAATTACTACACTACACATCAATAACAGGGGATTTAGGTGGGGGAACTTAATGTAACTCCATGTAGAAGAATTCCTTGCAGCTTTATCTTCTAATTCCGACGATGATGAATTTCTGCCTCCTTCTGCATTGCATTACGTTGCACCTCCTGCTCAGAGAATTTAAGGTGAAATCATTTGAGATTCGATTAAATCATAGTAGCACTATTTCTATCGCTACGAATCTTCAACTATATTTCCATTAATATTTGGGCAATTTACTGTGAACTAGTACGTAATAGATATCTCTGATGTATAATCACAAAGTTATAACTGAGTGGTGCTTTTGTCACATATCTTTCTAATTTTCGCTATAATGATAATATTGTCAAACTGCTTTGACAACAGGAGATATTTACATCATTAGTTTCACCACTCCCTGGAGGATTCTTCGTTTAATCACATACATTGTTCACAGTCTATTTTTAAGTTGGTTCGTTCATTTTACACTGTCATCGCAATTTATTTTCACAATGAATGTTCTCGTCGTCTCAAACTAAATTGTATTATTTCAGTTATATGCGTTGGCGTTCACTAAAAAAATAACTCCGTGAAACTTTACTTACTCGAGAAACTGTTTATTTTTTCCAAACCAAATTTTTCACAGATTAATTTGGTCCAACATGAAACCAATTTAGGGGTTGGGAGCAACGAAATTCGGAAATCGAAAATTAAGGAACACCCTAATATATATATATATATATATATATATATATATATATATATATATATATATATATATATATATATATATATGTAGTTAACGCGTGTCTTGAATTGTAAATTATTTGTATTTTATGTATCTCTAATAATTTCTCCTTAGGGTGGAAACACTTTCCGCTGGTGGTTGCAGAAGCGAAAAACTTTGTTTTAGAGGAACTTTTGATTCCTCGCACTCAGCGGAATGTGCCTTAGTTAGCCGTCGTGGACTGCTATAAATACGGACGAGAATTGACGAGCAGGTTTTCATTTCTTGGAGACAGCCACTGAATGATCTGGTTTTCGTAGTTTGAAGGTTCTGAATAAGGAACTGTTGAACTGAAATTCTTTTGATTCTATCCCTGAAAGATATGGCTTTATAGGATGGTTTCTAGTGAAAACCAAAGTATAGATTCATTGGATAGGAATACCACTGATTAATGTGGTCTTAGGTTTTTCGTTCTAAGTGACAACCAGGGTTTCAGAATTTAACTTAATTCGTTAGCTCTAAATAATTAGTTAGCTTTTAGTTAATCTATTTTGTTTGAGTTACATAATGTTTCAATTGTTGGATTTAGGGTGGAAAATTTTAAGAAGTGTTTGAATGGAATTTAGCTAGGGAATAATTAATCTTTATTTTCTCAATTCCCAGAAGAGAGGGGATTAGGAAAAGAATAGAAGAGATTGGACATAGAGGTAAATGATGTTCAGTAGAGTACACAGCGAGTGCTCGTTTTGTAATATTGTGTGTAAGAATTCTATAGTCGGTGTTCTACAGTTTTGAAGCCTAGTCTTGAAACATAGAAGAAGCTGATATAGAATTTCCTTAGTTAAGAATTTTACCTTGGATTCAATGTTTGGATCCAAAATATACCCTTTTCTCTAGCCTACACCTAACCTAAAAGAATTAGCTAGTCTCCTTATGTGGAACGGAATTCAGATCAGATGAGTTCCACAACAGGGATTTAGGGAAGCACTCTATAAGTGACTAGTAGTGCTGACAAAAACTAATTAAGGAGTGTACTGAAAGCTTGCAAGTGAACGCGAGTTAGTAACTCTACAGGCCCATCCTAGTTAGAGTTGTATAATCAAATTAGGGATACAAACTAAATTAAGTATTCTAGTGAAGAATAATTAGAGTCATCTTAGGACTTTCATAAACCAAAACACTTTTGTTTAGTAAATAAACAGATAGAACTTAAAAGTACCCTATGATTTATATGTCTAAAAGTTCGTACCCGAGAGATTAAGAAAATTAAGAGATAAAATCCCCTAGACATTTCAGTATATAAGCGAGTCTAAATTCCTGCCTCTCGATTAGTTAAAGGAAGAGAGAAGGAAGTCCACAAGGAAGAGGGTAAGACGGTAGATACATTTATAATTCATATTGATGACTATTAGGATAGTACTGTGGAAGGAAAAAGAGGGAGAAGAAGAGAAACTAGGCAAATTCATGAGAATAGAAAATTTCTGGATACGGTATAGTTTCAGTAAATTTCTTCCTTCCGTTTTGTCATTGACTTAACTGTGAATTTCTACATAGTGGATTTATTCCTCGGATAAATACAGGAAGCGTATTATACGAAAAGGACGGCAGTGGTCGTAAGGTGTGGACTTTAGTTGCCTGAAGCTAAACCACCAGTTAAGATATTTATTTGTGTGGGGGTGTAAGGATAGCAGTATTGTACTAATTTTAGCGGCCCATACTGGTAATTGGCATATTTATGAGCCCTCACGTATCTAGAATTCAGTCATACACTACTGTAATGCTAGGAAACAAAATTATTTTTAGTTTCTTTAGATGTAACTGGACATGAATGTGGGTACATGCAAAAAAAGAAAAAAAGAAAGAAAATGGATCAAGCACTGCTTCTCTGACTCATCTTACCTACAACCCTGCCTCCTTGGATTCAACTTTCTTTGTTTCAAATATTAATAAGTGGAAGTGATACAACAAATTCGTAGACAATTTTCCCGGATATTCACTGGTGAGTGAAATTCACCGTAGTTTGTACCGTTTGGAAGTTACAGCAAGTTAAGTCCCTCCAGGCACTTCGCAAGTGGACATTGCAGAATAATATGAGTTACGCTTACGTTTTTGGTGTTGACAAACCAAAATAATTTTTAACTGCGAAAATACTGTAGGTATAAACAAACTTTTTACAACATTGGTGTCATAAGAAAGTGTTGTATTTTCCTCAAAATGCCTAATGTAAATCCAGATTCGAGACGACCATATTTGGGTGAAGACCCACCATTTCCATATTGACGTTTGTGTGTCTGTATGTATGTAAGCCTACGTTTAGAGGATATTTCGGCAACTATAAATCCGTAAAAGTTTATATATACATATGGGACACTGCACAACTTTCTATTTAATTCAATATTGGTTAAGTGCCTGATATTTAACATGAATAATTTCCAAATAGAACCATCTACGGTTAAACACAATACATGAATGAATTTCCGAGATAATTGGTACGTGAATTTGATGTATTACTTGCACCTATTTCCATTGGAAAACCGAAAGTTGAATCTAATATGGCGGATCCAAGACGGCTGCCAGGGGAGTAACGTGTGTCAGAAAGGCAGTACTTTATCCAATTTGTATTACATATGTCCATATTCATGTCCAGCCACATCTAAAGAAATTATAAAAGCAATTTTATTTAAGAGCGTTGTGGAAGTTTATGATTGGATTCCGGATATATGAAGGCCCGTAAGCATGCAAATTACCAGTATGGGCCGCAAATATTAGTACAATACACATTAAGCCGCGGAGAGCTTTGCACTTGAATCAATTTTACACGCTTCCCGAGGGGATAATTCGCGAATGTAACTTTTAAACAAAGACGATGATTAAAGGCAAGTGAATGATGATGAAAGAATGGGTAAAATGAGAGTGTGGGAAGAAACGGGAGCACCCAGAGAAAATCCACAGAAAGGACGGTTTCAACCAGAAAATTACTTTCCTGAGATAGAACCAGGGAGCCCACGTACAAGGTATCTAAGCGTTCTAGCACTGGGCCACCGTGCACCGTACGGAAAATCTATGAATTCCACATTCTGACCGTCTGTACTTTTTGTATAATAGTTCATCACACACATTATTTACTAGACCGATACATCAGCTGGAATTATCTTCTTAATCCAAGTAAGGTATTGTGGTTTAGTAATAAAGAACACACTTCTGGCGGAAGGAACATCGTTCGATCCCAAACCATAAAGTTTGAGGTGGATAACTTAGTAGCCGTGAGTTTTCTGTATTATCCTGTTTTTTATTTTACGAATTATTTCGAAATAATTAGCTATATTGAATTGTGCAATAATGAAATATACGACTTGGAGCTCCTCCGTGGCTAAGCGGTTAGCGTACGCGTCTTTGGCGTGGGAGACCCGGGTTCGATTCCCGGCGGGAGCTCATGTGGTTCGGATTCCACGTTAATCAGTAGGTCCACGTCTCATATAGCCTCGATGCTGAACGGGACGTAAAACTCAAAATCAATCAATCAATATACGACTAAAATTAATAGACGTTCCGTTTTACCCGACTTTGATCCGAAGTATTGTCTCGAGTTATGGCTGCTTTTACATTTTTTCCGAAAGGAAGCATTTGTGTACCCATGTTGGTCTATACTTTTTGTCTGAGTTTGGTGTCAGGTAGCTCCTCGGAAACATTGTCGGTATTGTCTTCAAACACCCTGTATATATGCCTATAAAAGAGTAACTTTTAATTGAGGGGAATCACTCACAGTGTCTTCCCGGTGGATTCTCAATGAATGCACATATAACAGTTTTACTTAATCGCAAACTAAGCTCCATAAATTGTCTCCTGTATTTTTCGAGCAAGTGGCATATGCAGAATTTGATAAACGGATGCTTATGCACTTAATATCATCTTTTTACGACAAGCGTGAAGGGTTTAAACTTCAAAGTGTTGGCGAATGCGACTTGTTCTAACCATGGTGGTAATCAACTTTAATATCATCTTTTAAAATTACTATAATGATGCCTTTTATATCCACTTTATTGTGCATAATTCCAGAGCAATATAAACATGTCTGCATACAGTTAAACTTAACTTCCCACGTTTATGCTCCGAGTCTAAGGGAGACGGTGATGATGGTACTGAAAGAAATGTTGGAAGGAAGAAATTGGGGAGAAACAAGTGAACCTCTAGGAAACAAACACACACGAATTTTGTGTGCCAGAAAATTTACTTGGCTCGAGCTGAAACGAATTATAGATTCCATGCACTAGATATGTCTGAATTCAAGCAATAAAATATATGGATTCCACGCACTAGATATGTCTGAATTCAAGCAATAAAATATCATGTATTTTGTACATGTGCAAAGTAAATTACATGGGTAAGGAATTTTGTTGCTCGGACCTGCAGACAAGAAAACAATCAGTTAACTTGATTGCGATTTTGACATATCTTAAGTGTAGCATCATGGATTATACACTAATGATAGCTGTAGAGAGCTTTTACACACCCTTTTTGACAACATGGACTACATTAATAACAGTTTCTGTTTAAGAAAGAATTTCTCATAGATATTTTAATATTGGGCCACGGTGGCTCTGATAAAGCGTTCACCACTGGCACATGGGTTTCTTTGTTCGATCTCAGCTCTCGTTCAGTGAGCTTTACGTTGAACACGGCTTTGCGCGAGTTTATCGTCGGGGTTAACCGTTTCTTGCCACTTTCGTCATTCCACTATTATTACCTACATTATCATTGTCTACCTTAGCCTCAGCGCAAATCAGTAAAATATTAAACTACAAAAAGATAATGTTATTGTTTGATTTCCGTAGAATTTTGAGAAATGTGAAAATGGAAGGATCCTTAAGGAGTAACTCTGCCTTGCAACTGAGAGCGACGAACAATAAAATGCAGGTGGTCCATTTGTTCTCAGGAACTAAAAGTATACCTTTTTTTACGGCTACAGATTGCTTCCGGTTACTGCTTGGGTGTATGAGGGAGACATATCCCCTCCAATATTGGACATGTTCCAAATAACCCGATTTGAAACATGTGGAGAGAAATGTGATGATTTGTGTCCAACTGTCACAAAGGAAAGTGAGATGAAATTGATGACTCCACGGAATAAGCTTCAAATCTGCTTGCCTCCTAATGTTGAAGACAACTCTGCTTCTTTGATTCTCCACAGCATTGCTATTCAACTTCATAAACATTTTGAACATCGCTTAAAAAATGAGGAGCATTTCTCAAAACTCGATAGAGCACAAAAGCCTTTTTACGAGAGTTGCCTTTTTGTTCTTATTGTACATAACTTCTATCGAGTTCTGACAAAACGTTCATGATTTAGTGTTCTATACACATGGCACATTTCGATATTTGTCAATTCTAATTTCACAGCTCGATTGGTAGCATAAAAGGTATACCAGAAAGAACACATACATCCGTTTTTTTTAAATTTGCTAAATTGAGTTTTGAAAAACGGTCCTCAAATATATGGGAGCTGTCTTACCCGTCCCCTCTAAAAAAAAATGTGTTACTGGATTTTTCTTCGGGTTCTGTTTCCTTCCATCGTTTTCATATGATCAAATTTCGTTTATTACTTACATAGTCATTTATTTTCGTAGGAGATAAGAACTTGATATTTAACTAAAAATGTAGGTTTTTTTTTTAATATTGACGACTTTGCACTAGAAACCCAGTCGTAGAAAGAACAGAAGTTTGGAAAGTATTTGTTCACCAGTGGCAGAAAAAGAAGAAAATGAAATCTTCAATTTTACGTCCCACGTTTATGCCCTATAGGATAAGGAAAACGATGATTAAGGCAAGTGAATGATGAAGGAAAAATTGGTGGAATGAAAATATGGGAAGAAACGGGCACAGAGAGAAAACCCACGTATACGATGTTGTCCACTATAAGCTTACTTGGCTGGGGGTTGAACCAGGGTTCCCACATACCAGGAGTAAGCTCTCTATTAGTGAGCCACTGTGGCGCCTTCACCCAGTGGCGTACACAGAAGTTCGTCAGTGGGGCCGAATGCTTGCAAGTTCGTTCAATTTCAGATGTTTGTATAATATGCAGTGGTGCCCACCCCCTCATGTCCATGACGCACCCCCCTCAATTTTCTATCCGTAGGTGTTCTTCCATGAAAAAAAAATCTTTTCGATTAATTTTTACACTCCCTCAAACATATTTATATAGATTTTCAACCCCCCAAATATTTCAATGACGCAGTTTGCGTCATAGCCCCCCCTTGTAGGCACCCCTGAATGATAGGTATTTATTTTTACATTGTCGCCTTAGTGAAGGGAGGTTAAAATCCCGAAACCCCTATTGTATACATCACTGATTCACTTAAAGTTGAGTTTATTTTAATCTCTTCTATCCCTATTTTTCTCCGCACTCAGCTTACTCATTATCTTAGGTCAAGGCTTAGGATAGGATTTCTTTTTCTGTTAATTGGCTCTACCAAGCAAGCAGCGAGAAATTTATTACGGGAAGTTGTGGTAATTTATTATGAGGATAAACTATATCACTATTTGTGAAAATCAACCCTAATGTTAGATTAAATTTACAGGGAAGTCGGGGTTTAGGGAGAGGTCCAAATCTCCAAGATCCACCTGCTGGCTACGTCTGTTTTGTGACATATACTGTAAATGTTATATTGCTTTTTTCGTGATGAAACAAGCTTTTAGTTTAATTCAGAACCCATTGGTTCATATGTGTATAGTTTCAGGTTTGATCCCAATGACGGTGATTACATGGATAAAATCCGAGTATTTTTTTGGATCTCAACTTAGGTAATGGGGCTTGTCATATATAACTTTTTGTTGAACTATAAGGTTAAAACCCAATCAAACAATTGATTACGAATTTTACATCAGAATACCTGCCAATGCATCAACATAAACTAAAAAAAAAAAAAATCTAGTAGGTAACAGGAAAAAACTTATTTTCTATACCCCAATATATATGATACATATGAAAAAATTAGTTACTCTGGTAATCTTGAACACTTGTGGAAGAGAGAATGTAAAAACATACTGATAAAGATACTAGCCATCCTCCCCTCTCCCTCCATTCTTAGAGCAGTTTGTTGATCAGAATATTCTGAAAATGGATACAAAGAACACATAAAGAGGGCTTAATTGTTTCTAGACATGCTCAGTATGTATTTTTTCTTCTCTGTGTTACAACTGTCCATCTATTTTGCAGTATTGATTTCGTCCGACTCTATCTATATCAGGGTTTCTCAATCTGATGATCGCGACCCCCTAGAGGTTCGCGAGAGTGTTTCATGGAGGTCGTGAAGATAAGCGAAAAAAAAAATATAATTAGAATCTAATGCCGGAAAACATTTTTAAATACTTTGAATTTTGTTCTGATAGGTGTATTTTTATTCTTATGTATACTGTTAAAAAATAGCTCTGCTAAACATTTTCAACAGGTGCAGAGTTGTATAAAAATCAATTTAAATGAAAGAGATACAATATGAAGTTAATTAGAAGTGCATATTGAAATACCAGAAAAATACAAATGCAACAAAACCTACACATTGAAATAAAATTAAAATTTAAAACTAATAAGATACCTGAGCATGGTATGATTTCACAAGTGGGGCAATGTCCTGTTCAATCTTCGTGACATACATTATCAAGACATTTAAAATACTCAACAACTTTTTAACAACTGTCCAAGGTTTTTAAAACCAAAATTAGAAATCACTTTATTTTTTTAATTTTATTTATCTATTTTTTTTTATTATATAACCCAAAATTAAAGGATTTATGAAGTTTTAAAATGTTTAAACGGCCTCCAGTTTGAAACAATTCGATATTTTTAATATGAATGAAATGACCAAATTCGGTTTTAATCCATTCGCTTTTAGGGAAGTTACTGTATCTACTATTTACAAAAAATGCATTCCACAATCATAGAAATAGAAGGATGTTGTGAAATCGCCCCAATAGGTTTATTGAAAATCCCACTTGCGCTTATTACAAACCAGAAATTATAAAGGGGTCTCTGGCAAGAGGATTTGATAAAATGGGGGTCGTGATAGAAATTTGGTTGAGAACCAATGTTCTATATCAATCTGCCATCTGGGTCTACACTTCAGTTGTTTGATTCCAACCTCTGGTTATTACGGTATCCGGGCTCGATCCGTGTACCTTCCTGATTGAGATATTTGTCACTGCGAAGGACTAAGCCATTCTGTTGCGGTACAGCATAGTGCTGCCCGGCACGCACCACCCTTGACCAGCCACCGCGGAAAACTCTCTACTCTTCACCCCCAAATAATGTAGCTTTGCACTATTTTATTTGTGGGTTCAGAGAATTCGTCCCCACGACAATTGTTCAAGGAAGGTGCGATACACTCACCGTAACGGTCCAGATTCGGACGGAACCACCTGGGCGAAGATCTAAGGCGTGTTATGAAAAATAGATGAAAACATCATCCACTTTCATGAACTACTTACAAGTGACTTAACAACCATAACCTTATTTCGTCATGCTATCTAGAAAAAGAGAAAACAAACAAATCTAAACATTAGAGTGCCATTTATTCAAAGATTAAACATACCTGTAACATATTAAATAGTTTGATATTTCGCCCCAAATTCGTAGCAAGTTCGTAATACGTTTTGAGATCGATCACTAAATAGTATAGTTCGTCGTGGCGCCTATTACAGAATCACGTTCTGGTAAACTCACTGCGTATCCAAAATAATCTTTTGGCGGAGATTGTCCTTTCTTCCAATTTTAAAATTTTATGAAAAAGTCCATCCTGGCTGACGTAATAACTGCATTATGAGGCAACTACTGTTGAAGAAACTATATTATTCAGACATTTTTACAGTAGTAGATTATACTGAGTCCATCATCTTCGAGCGCAACCTGCCAAGTCCTTTGTTTCACTCTTAATCTCGATCAAGCTCTCTCGTCATTGTAAAGTATTACTTGGGGCTGATTTACTTTGACAACGACTTACGTAAAAATTACCAAAACATCCACATCAACAGCACTGTTTTTACTGGTTGTTTACGTGGTGTTAAGAATATCAAAGTTTTCTTAAAAAAGTATATTACTATTTCTATTTTCCAAAGTATAATGGGTTCAGGGCTCAGCGTTGTTCTAAAATATTAGCTGAGTCATTCATAGCACACACACACACTTACACTGAAAAACTAGCTGTTGCCTCTCATTACTTTCCTTTTCCTCTTCTTCTACCCTGTCTTTTAGCACCACCAGGCGGCAGCACGATCAATGAGAAACATATACCACACAAAGCGTACGAATTCAGATGAACGTCACATAACGCACTAACGCAGAATTTGCGTTTATACCAAAAATATTTTAAGCAAAATTTTGGTACAGTTACATTGGCGGTCGAAAGGAATGTACGTGCACCATTGAATAATGGTAAACGTTCAAGAACCCTGACTATAGTTTCACTTCAATAATCATCACTATTTCAAAGTCAAGATGAACACTAGTTGACTAGGAAGTTTATAAGAACTTTCGTCGAGTTACACCTCATCAGATGAAAAAGTTTCATGAAGTTCCATTTAACGTAGAAAAACGACAAACGCGTGGGGCATTTATACACTTACATAAAAGTTCTATGGGGCTTTTATATGTAAAATCTTTTTTTTTTTTTTTTTTTTTTGCATTCGGCACTGTTACTAAGTTAAACATTTATATGTGCATGACTCACAATTGATATACAAATAATTGTCATGATATACCTTTAATATACGAATTACAATATAGCTATATGCGCTCTTATTACTAAAAATAACAGAAACATTATGCGAAATCATGGCATTATTTAAAGGTAAATATTCACATTACTTTGCGATATTATACGAAAACTATAGAACATGAACAAATAATCATTATGAATTAGTCAACTTTTCAACAAATAGATAAAACATCATTTGAATAATATTTCTCAATATTCGACAAAAGGAAATGAACAAACTTATTCTAAACACATTATACTTAAATCGCATAAATGACGAAGAATACTTGCACTTCTCAAGCTATTCCGTCAAAGAAATTACAAAAACAAAATTGTTATTCAAAACTACAAAGATTACACATCACTTAAATATAATAACTACATGAAATAAATTTATTACCACTCTTTTGTACTGTATCAATAAGAGTGAGGCCGGATAGAAGTAAGTCTGCCACACTTTTACGCTAATAAGCGCCTATCCACTTAAGTTTTTAAGTCTCCCTTCCCCATTATACTTATAGGTTCATCCCACCCCTTTGGAATGGCAATAAGACCTTCTAGTGAATTAGGAATATAAAACAACATAGAAAAATGAACCCAAAGGTTAAAAATAAATGAGGGGGGGAGTTGCCATTCATAATTCAATACTCGTGTCACAGTGTTCCACTGACACACAAAAACTTATTCTCACTCTGATAAATTCAGAGCTTATCATTGTTTACATTTGTAATAATACATGAACGCTAAACAACTCACCTCGTACATTTGGTGGTTTAGGATCTTATTGTTAGTCTTGATAACTTATCACAAAGCATCAACAAGACAATACGATAATTTATGTAAACGAGAGCTTTTAACTCATATATTTTTTTTTACATATGAATACTAACGAACAACAGTTTCATACATATTAGCATTTAGAAAACAATCATGTCCGTGACTTTTTTTTTTACACGTCACGTCTGTTTAACTTAGGATTCAGCAAATGATTTAAAGCTAACATAAGAGTGCGATACCGACAATCTAACTTATCGTTTAAATATTGCAAATATGTATCACATTTCAATAGCTCTTTCAACAACAACTGAACATTGAACTTATTACTTTCGCTCTTGTTGAATACAGACAAACTAACTTTTGTTATATTCAAAGAATTCACATTTACTAAAGTTTCCGGTTCACAAGAATCAGTTTTCTCACTATTTTCTTTTACAGAATCAAATTCTCTCTCATGTATATGTTTCTTAGCTAATTCTAACCAGATGTTCCTAGTTTTCTGAGTGGGTCTCCAGACTCTCATACGATCAATAGAATGTACACCACAAGATTCTCCAGTTAAAGGATCTACAAGTTCAAAGACTTTATCTGAAATTTTATTTTTACAAAACAGGGGACCTTTATAAAGCATGAAAAACTTGCGAATCTTTTTGTCTACTGCTGAACTCAAATGAGATTGCAACAAAAATACCAAATCATTTTCTTTTATTTTGTATTTTCTTTCTTGGGATGCATTATATGTCTCGTTTCTTTTTCTAACTTTTTCACTTCTGCGGTAGTCAGCCATTATGAGTTTATTTTCCCAATTTACAGGTTCACTTTCATCATAGCTTTCGTTTGTTACAATGCCAAAATGCTTCAACACAGAATAATTTGCTTTTACATTTAAATGAAGACTAGCAGGTCTGACACCTAAACTACTACACACAGAATAATTTAACAAAATGACAATTTGAGGTATGTATCTCTCCCAAGAAGTATGTTCTTCGTTACACAACAACTTGAACAATCTATTCGTCTCCCTATGGATTAGTTCTACAATTGAGCTCTTCGGATGGTAAGGAGTTACATAGTGAATTTTTATGCCATACTCTTCCATTTTAGATTTAAATTTTGCCGATACAAAACATCCACCATTGTCCACCAATATGGATTTTGGAATTCCCATGGTTACAAAATAGTAATATTCTAAACATCTTAAAACACATTTGGTCGTTGCATTTCTGATTGGGAACATTGTGTAATATCTGCTAAACATATCCAAAATTGACAATGCGAATTTATTTCCAGTATGAGAAGGTGGATAAGGTCCTAACAAATCAATCGAGACCATGTCTCTTACATTATTTACAGCTACAGTTTGTAAAGGCCTGGCTGGTGGTGAAGTTTCAACTTTCGTACGTTTGCAGACAACACAATCACGCAAATAATTGCTAATATCTCTACGCATGGACTTCCAATAACAATAATCACTTACAAAGCCTAAAACCTTTTCAAAACCAAAATGCCCTTATTCATGATAATTTTGAATTACATCGTTCACAAGTGAAGGAGGAATATACATTTTCCATTGATTAGGAAAGTGATAACTACGATTCAACAAAATTCCGTTCTCAATTTTGTAAAATTCACCAACATTACGATTCTTGACTTTAACATAAGGATCATTGGGATTCTCTAAGTACTTCATGATATTTTCATACTCTGGCTGTTCCCTTTGTTTACTGATTAAATCTTGTACAGACAAATGTTTAAAACAAGATGGCAACACTTCGTACTTATTAACTTCATGCCTTTCAACCTCAGGAAACAGAATGATACGTGACTATGCATCGCTAGCTTGATTATCTCGTCCTTTAATATACACAATTTGTACATCAAATCCCTGAATTTGTAAGCTCCAACGAGCAAGTCTAGAGTTCCACTGTCTCATTTTGTGCAAATATACCAATGAATTATGATCCGTGTAAATTTTTACATGTCTTCCATACAACAATTGAGACCAACGTTTGAGCGCGACTACAATTGAAAGACACTCACGCTCAGTCACGGTGTAATTCTTCTCTGCAGGTTTTAATGTTCTACTATAAAATCCTAAAATATGTTTCTTACCATCTACTTCTTGAAAAAGAATGTTTCCCAAAGCAACTGAACTACAGTCTGTAATTAGACAAAAATCATGATCTAACAAAGGATGTGCAAGCATTACCTCTTGTACTAAATCACTTTTCAATTGATTGAAACTATCTTCACAAGATTGATCCCAGATCCATTTTTTTTTCTTTAGCAAACCAAACAAAGGTTCAGATTTTCGAGCGAAATTTTCTACAAATTTAGCACACCACTGGAACAAACCTAAAACTCTTTGTAATTCTTTCAAATTTCTAGACCTTGGTAGGTCTTTGATACACTGTACATAGGAAGGATTTTTTGTTATGCCTTGCGGACTGATGTCAAACCCTAAAAAACTAAATTTCGTGTTACAAAAAGTACACTTTTGTAGATTTAAAGTCATGCCAGCCTCGTAAACTTTCTGAAATATTTGATCCAAAAATTGTAACTGTTCTTACCTTTTCATACAAACCTGCCCCAAGGACAGTTTGCAAACACAACATAAAAGCAGCTCCTCCGTTTATGCAACCAAACGGAACTCGAGTATACTGATACATTTTACCGTTCCAACAAAAAGCTGTGTATTGTTTACTTTCTTCACTTAAACATACTTGCAAATAACTTCCATCAAAATCTAAACAAGAAACGAATTGAATTCCTTGAAATTTAATGAGAAGATCATCGATCTTGTTGACTTTTAACTGCTTCAATTTCACAAATTTGTTCAATTGAGTTAAATCTACAACAGTACGAAGTTTATTAGTGTTTTTCTTAGCTACACACAACAAAGGATGACAATGCACAGAAATACATTCTTCCACTACGCCACATTCTAGCCATTCAGCTATTTGCTGTTCAATATTTTCCTTATATTTAAAGGATAATGGGTACTGACGTTTTACAATTGGTTGGTCAGTTTCAACTTCGATAGTGTATTCAAATTTATTACATTTACCTGGCAAATCGCTAAAAACCAATCTATGTTTCAATAACAAATCATAAAGTTGTTGTTTTTGAACATTAGATAAATTTTCAATTTCAAGGACTTTTGTTCTAATTTCAGTAACAGAAGGAAAGTGACTTTGGGTATTACGAGTAATTTTACTTGAATTACAAACATTCTGATTTACCTTTACATTATTATGAGACTTTTTAATTTCCTCATCCAATTTATGAATTTTTTCCCCATAAAAATGATACAAAAAATTTACTTCAGCAGCTTCGTTCAAACGTGCTTGTTTTATTTGCTCTACTTTTAAATCATTGTTGACAGTATACTTATCTACGTGTTCAAACGCTTTACTGTTTTCTAACAAACTATCCATCCATTCCCGCGTCAGCTGTTTCTTATGAATTTCTAAATTTTGAATTATCGGACACTAGCACAGGTTCGACTACATCTTCGTTCTCGCTTTCAATAGCAGAATCAGTGTCAACACAATTTGCATTTTTTAAATGAAAACCAACCTTATCAACACTCTCCCTAGTAAGTATCTTTACTTTACCTGTACTTTATTTATTCAGAAGGGGGTCACTACTAAATCCGTGCTCATACTCTTTCATTGGTACCTTACAAGTGTTAGGGTCGTAATCTACAGTAACAGATTTCTCGCCAAAATCTAATTTCGTATTAGCTAGCGATAAGAAATCTCTGCCTAGCAGACAATTACAATTAAGGTCACTGACAACAATAAATCTAACATCACAAGTTACAGGTCCAATTTCTACACAGAGGGTAACCTCACCCTTAACTGATTTTGTTCTTTTTCCACTATAATCTACTAGAACAATTTGAGGAGCGGGTTGTAATACAGCGTTTGACACTATATTAGATATTTTCTTCCATGCATTATAACTTAACAAACTAGCTGAAGCACCTGAGTCGCACAGAGTGTACAGATTCTCATTCATAATTTTGACAAGAATTTCAGCAGTGGCACATGAATTTACATTAGTTTTACAAAAATCTTTAGTTTCCTCTTCATCAGATGAGAAAACATCATCCCACTGTACTAAATTTATTAAATTTTTATCAAGCTTTACAAAAACAGTCTGACCATTTGGAAGGATTGCATTATTTAACACATTACAACACGTTTGAATCAATTCCCTGCCATGAGCACTCTTCAGGCAGGGTGTTTCTAGTTTGGGGGAGGAAATCTATTTTGAAACCCAAAATCACCTGCAGTGGCATTTATAAAATTCGGTCTCGGTGGCCTAAACCCAGTAGGATTGCCAAAATTCGAAGGATTTACAAAATTTCCATTACTGTAACCGGTCTGAGGTGAATTCCTCGTTTGAGAATTACCGTTTGCCGGCCTATTTGTTACACCACTAGTGGCTTCACTTTGGTAAACGTTAGCATCGTTATCATCTACATTTGAACCATGATTACAAAAACACACTTTCTTCATGCCTGTCAGAACTACTATTATTATTCCATTATTTCTTTTTGTTTCTACGAAAAGAATTTTTTCTTTTCCGATTACCTCCGTTGTTTGAATTTTCGTTCGAATGTACCTGATCTGACTCATCACAGCCATTAACGTTATTCTGATTATTTTTGCGCTTACCGTTCTTACTAACAGACACATGGTTGACTTTCAGAAACCTATGATTGTTGCTGTTATTATGGTTATCAGACCTGGGAATTGCTTCTAACCTTTGTATAACGGACAATACAGAAGACAAATTCATAGTAGACAAAGTTGTTAACTGACGTCGGTAGTAAGGTGGAATCAAATTGAGAATCATACTGATAGCTAACGATTCTTTTATGTCGGGATTGATTTCTTGAATCTTATTACATCTATATGACACAAAATTGTACACACTTCCGTCGATTTTTGCATCATATGGCTTGTATTGCAATACCATTAACTTCTTAGCACGAACCTGTTCATTCTCAAACTCTAATTTGAACAATTCGGCAAAACGATCGTAAGAAGTGAAAAAACCACAATTATTTATGTACCAATTTTGCGCAGAACCAGTCAACAGAAATTTGATAATGTCTAAATATTGACTACGAGAAATTGACATAAGCGAAGCTTGATCTCCAAACTTACGTAAGAATGCAGTAGCAGTCAATTCATTTTCGTGACCAGAGAATTTCTCGAAAGATTCCAAATCTCGTAACTTTATAGCTACTTTTCTGTCTCGCTTTTTTTTCGTTTGATTGTTTTTACCCCAACAAAGCTATTATCACTGTGAGAATCCGAAGAATCATTTTCACTCAACACGGAGCTAACACCGTAATCAAGAAAAGGGTTGGTGTTTTTACGTACACTGGTATCAACTTTTTCTTCTTTAATTTCTACTTCGGGCTTTACATTTCCCAAAAACGTTGATGACCTAATTTGACTTTCAATCATACTCACACGCAAGTTTCTGACCTCTTGATTCACTATCTCGAGCTTACTTTCTACTTCACCCTTCACATCGTTTATCATTGGTTGGGTATGATGAGCTATTTCACGGGTCGCAATACTAACATCATAAATCTCACGAACATTTTGATCTAACTTCAAGATTCTACTTCCGTGTTCTCCCACATTTTTCCTGCGCTCGCTCAGCTTTATCATTAACTAAATCGACATCGGAACTTAAATCCCTAACTTTATTTCCAATCACTATAGTACGTTCGTTGGTGTCCCTAACTTGAACTTCTAACTTATTAGTTTTAGCATTAATTAAACGTATTTTATCTTCGTTGTTTTTCACGGCAAGCTTAACCTCATCAACTTTTGTTTCTTGTACATTTAATTTCTCTTCAAACTGTGCTGACAGTTTTTCAAAGTTATCCGCACAAGTACGACTAACCCTGTTTATTTCACTTCTCATTTGTACTAACTCAGTCGACAACGTCTGAATTTGCCCATCCATTCTATGTTCTAACGTTTCTAATTTACCTGTAAGGTCGTTAGAAAATTTTTCTATCTGAGCTTGGGTTTCAGTTTTCGACTCGTTAATGACATCATTGAGTTGTTGCTTAGTATCATTTACACTACCATTAAGTGATTGTATTTGTTCTTTAGTATCGTTAACAGCACCATTAAGTGATTGCATTTGTTGCATAGTGTCATTAACAGCATCGTTAATTTTATTAATAGCTTCAAGTAAAGTTTGCAAACTTAAATTTTCACTTTCTGCCATGACTACAAGTTACAAATACACAAACACAATAAACACCAATGATATCTTCAAGTTAGCGCATATAGCATATCATGAGAAATGAAACCTGTCGAATATTACACCTAGATCTTCTCCCAGATGCTACATCCGTTACGAATCAATTAATAAAAACGTGAATTATTATTAATTAATCCGTCCCTGGAGGGAAACGCCATTCTATTACGGTATCCGGGCTCGATCCGTGTACCTTCCTGATTGAGATATTTGTTCCTGCGAAGGACTAAGCCATTCTGTTGCGGTACAGCATAGTGCTGCCCGGCACGCACCACCCTTGACCAGCCACCGCGGAAAACTCTCTACTCTTCACCCCCAAATAATGTAGCTTTGCACTATTTTATTTGTGGGTTCAGAGAATTCGTCCCCACGACAATTGTTCAAGGAAGGTGCGATACACTCACCGTAACGGTCCAGATTCGGACGGAACCACCTGGGCGAAGGTCTAAGGCGTGTTATGAAAAATAGATGAAAACATCATCCACTTTCATGAACTACTTACAAGTGACTTAACAACCATAACCTTATTTCGTCATGCTATCTAGAAAAAGAGAAAACAAACAAATCTAAACATTAGAGTGCCATTTATTCAAAGATTAAACATACCTGTAACATATTAAATAGTTTGATATTTCGCCCCAAATTCGTAGCAAGTTCGTAATACGTTTTGAGATCGATCACTAAATAGTATAGTTCGTCGTGGCGCCTATTACAGAATCACGTTCTGGTAAACTCACTGCGTATCCAAAATAATCTTTTGGCGGAGATTGTCCTTTCTTCCAATTTTAAAATTTTATGAAATAGTCCATCCTCGCTGACGTAATAACTGCATTATGAGGCAACTACTGTTGAAGAAACTATATTATTCAGGCATTTTTACAGTAGTAGATTAGGTCAATGTTCCGTTAAGGGGGTCCAGTGCCTTTGACACCACTTCTTTCTATTGATTTTCGTTTGATTACATGATATAACGTTATATTAGCTTAGGTTAGGTTAAGTTAGGTCAGGTTATGTTAGGTTTGGTTTGGTTAGGTTAGCTAAGCTTAGCTTAAAGGGGTCCAGTGTAGTTTTGGACCCCCTTAATGGAACATGGACCGTAGATTATACTGAGTCCATCATCCTCGAGCGCAACCTGCGAAGTCCTTTGTTTCACTCTTAATCTCGATCAAGCTCTCTCGTCATTGTAAAGTATTACTTGGGGCTGATTTACTTTGTCAACGACTTACGTAAAAATTACCAAAACATCCACATCAACAGCACTGTTTTTACTGGTTGTTTACGTGGTGTTAAGAATATCAAAGTTTTCTTAAAAAAGTATATTACTATTTATATTTTCCAAAGTATAATGGGTTCAGGGCTCAGCGTTGTTCTAAAATATTAGCTGAGTCATTCATAGCACACACACACACTTACACTGAAAAACTAGCTGTTGCCTCTCATTACTTTCCTTTTCCTCTTCTTCTACCCTGTCTTTTAGCACCACCAGGCGGCAGCACGATCAATGAGAAACATATACCACACAAAGCATACGAATTCAGATGAACGTCACATAACGCACTAACGCAGAATTTGCGTTTATACCAAAAATATTTTAAGCAAAATTTTGGTACAGTTACATGGTTGGAGTTCGAAAGGGGCTGTGCTGGTGAGTGCCTCGCGACTGGTGGTGTTCCGTGAGTAAGTAGATTAAGTGGGCCCTGTGATACACCTACACTACACTTACACTTTCTGTTCCATTTACACGTACATACATCCCCTTCATTTTTACACTCTTTCTATTTTCTATTTTCATTTTATACTTCCCACTTTTCTCTACTTTTTTTTTGCCCTTTTCACCTTGGCTTTTTGCCCACCTGAACTTCCTTCCTGATTTTGACTCTTTTCCTGACTTGTGTCCTTTTCCCAATTGTGTCCTGTATTTTATTCTATTTTCCTTTTGAATCATGGGTCCTCTGACTGAGGTACACATTAGACCATTTTTGAGTGTAGCACATATGAATAGTGAGTTGGTGCACCGGCCTATTTGACCGATAATGGTCTACGACAAGACAAGATAACCTCTGGTTCCATTTCCGAATCCACTCTCATAATCCACCTGCACTGACTAAATCTACTTTCCTTTCGCTGAACGAATCCGTTTTTAATTGTGCCAAAGTCATTACGGTTCCTTTCAGAGATTCGATCCTTTGATTCCACTTAACGATTCGTTCTTTTTGATCGAATCGTTCCGTAGGGTACCTACTCATCATTGAAAACAGTAAACGATGGAGGTATTCAAACAGATTGTTTTCTTTACAACTAGCAATTATTCTGTTTTATTATGTATGTTTTGACAGCAAGTATGAAGTTTATTCTGTGAACTTTCTTGTAAGACATTTCACGAACACTGATACAATAAAGAAATATATAACTATCAATTACAATTCTAATTTTGTTTTAAAGACGAGCTAAACATGGCAGACGAGACTTGTGTTAAATTAGAATTTATGTGCAAAGAAGAAATCGATGGTTTTCCTGAAGAAGACCCACTCGAAGGGAAGGGGTGGGTGACTGATACAGAATTTATCTTGTCTACAACGGAAGGTGATCAAAGAATAGAGATGGATGAAACTATAACATTTTCCAATGTGAAATTAAATGTTGATATCGTGAAATCAGAACCAGCAGTTGAAGATTTTGCATGTGAAAGGAATATAGAAACACTAAGAAATGTGGGGACACAAGAGACTTTGGCGTCGTACTCTAACAACTACAAAGATATAACAACGAGAAACTTAGGTTCACTTTGGCCAAATAGGTAGTGTTATTATTTTTATATAGAGAATATAGGGCCTATGTTTAACAGAAGGGGTCTAGCTCTTTTTTTCTAAAAAAAGAAATGTTTTCAATTTTGGTAATTTCTGTTCACATCAAGTTAGTGTAGTATATTTTGTGTATGTTATGTTAATGTACGGGGAAGCATAATTTTCCATTATATATATCTAATTTCTATTATTTTTATTAAGATTAGTTTAGCACAGGTTAGCTTTGGTTAGGTTACATTTGGTTACGTTATGTTACGTCTAACTACTTGCATCATTCATTTCTCCTGTAAATTTTGTGTTTCTTTACATGCTTCTGAACCCCTTCTGCTAAACATGCTCCAAATATTAGATTGATAAGGCACACAGATTCCTAAGTATTATAAGTAAAATGCAATATTTCGCAACAAACATTAAGGTATAAGAGATATTTCGAAAGAATATATTAATTTACAGTTTGGAAGTGATATGGCACACATAGATTAACTGTATACATAAGTAATTGATCTCGTGTAATGAGATAATGCGTGCAGGTTTACTTTCGGCACACCACTTTTAAGTAAATTTTTGATAAATTTCAATTCTTTCACTAATTTCCTTCTCATTGTTACCTGAGATATTTACGCATGGCTACATGAACGTATCCCACCTGACAAGATAAATTTAAAGAGAACTATTAGCCATCCTGACTTCCAAATATAGGATTTAGCATAGGGAAACTTATACTAACAACATGAAGATTACGGTGCAGAAAACAATATCAACCTGTCCTAGGTGGCAACTGAGAAGCACGATTCCTATCTGGGTAAGAGCAGGTAAAAGCTTGTGGGTCCACGCGATAACGTAATTGTGCGTTTCTAGCTGCAGGGACGATGAGTTGATGCGTAAGCAAGGGTAGTGAAAAGTAGTGATTTTGCCAATGATAGAGTTTCAGTAGAACTTGGTATCAGGATAGTAGTGCTCTATTACAAACATAAAATAATGCTAGTGTACCCTGTGCAGATACACAAAGGCGGTCGAATATTGTATCTAATAAAGTTATCTTTCATGCACATTTACGTATTTTGTCCATCGTAAAACACTAGCAATGAATTTTCGCTAGTAATCCTTCACTTGTTAAGCTAAAATACTTTGTATTTATACTATCTCCTGTAGGACTTTGTTCCTTATAAAGATGCCTTTTTCTGCAAAGTATGAAACTTTACCTGCAAGTCTCCAAAATGGTGTGTGCCAGCAGCAGATAACTTTTAGTTATTCACTTATTGCAGTTTTAACGCGTGTACATATTTATACGATAGTCTTTTACATTTAAAGGCTTTAAAAAGAAAGAAAATGGGTTAAAGTACACTGGATTGAAAGCAGTGAACTATAGTGATTTCACCCACGGTTTATCACGGAGGCAGTTAAGTTCGACTTTTATGGGTTCCCAAACAGATTACCAGAACCCAATGTAGATGTAAATTTGAAACAAGAATATCTTGTAATACACCATTTCAATGTCACAAAGCAATAGTTATCTTATAGGCCCTATACGAAAATGAATTTTAGACTGTTTGCCTGGTATGCAAATCTACAGCATTGATTTGTTCTACCGTAATTCAGGCCATAGGCTCTCTAACATTGTGGTCCATATTCTAAGCGGCAAAACGAGGCTTTGAAACGAAAGAGTTAATTTTAAACTTACAGTGTGAAGGAAGGTGTTACGAATTTCGTAAGTTAGAGAAGTGATAGTTGGTAAGTAAACTCACTTCTGAAAGCAACGTGGGTCTGCATCCCGGCAGCAGCTCATATGGTTCGGATTTCCATGTTAAGCTATAGATCCGCGTCTCATATAGTCTCACTGCTGAACGCGATACTAAGCTCAAAATCGAATGGAATAAAACTAAGATAACATACACATTTGAATCACATATCAAAGAAAAGTACTATTGAGTTGAACAACTGTGTAGGAAAGAGTTAAATATGAAGATAATCAAAAAATGTTTTTATTGATATCGTGTTTTTAGTTTTCCGAGTCGCTGGGACTATAGTCCAGTCAATAAAGGCAGAAAATATGCTTTTGTGGGTACTAATTAGTACCAAGCTGAAACTTTGCTAGTTACTAGAACATTATAAGGGGATTATTTCCGTAAAAGTCCCCAAGCCTCTCTTTCTTGCTTTCCCCCCACGGCCCTAAACATGCAAACCTGCATACCTACATTAAAATGTTAATAACTCGATTAAGACATCTCGTATCAATATGATATTTTTAATGTTAGGTTCCTTACATTACTTTATTTAAATTATATCCGTATGTGTTTTTAGCTAAAGTAAGTATATATGGGGCTATTGAAATAAATTGCTCGAAAAGTAGATTTTTCAATATTATCTTCAACATTTTTGTTATTATTAATAAAAACCTGATTACGGTGCAATGAAATGGTTCAAATAAAACTTTTAGCTTGTTTTATTAGGTTTAGAATTATATACACATTAATATGTTTATACGAATGGGAATGATGTCCAGAGAGTTCTTACCAAATGACTCCTGCCAGGCCGGCTAGTCGCGCGCCATAATCCGGCTTTGACACTGTCTACCTTCATGCGTCAGTTTCAATGACAGATTTATGAAGTTTGTTTGTGCTAGGCGATTTTGTGAAGTAAAAGTGAGAAGTATATAATGAGTATCCAGTATGCGCTTTTTCCTGTAAGTTTTTTGGTTTATAATTTGAAATATAGGCATATATTACTGCGACTTGCAATCATAACTACAACGTAAGATTTTTTATTTTACATGCTCATAATAAATTTAGATTTTATGTTTGAAAGATCCACAGACAAATTTACGTTAGGTTTAATTGCGAAATTGCATTTTTCAACTGTAAGGCAAGCATTCAAAGGTTTAATCACTACACGATTATCGCAGTCAACTTAAATAAAATAGTATAAAATATATAAGAAAAATATCCCTAGATGAAAATCCAAATGTGTTTCATTTCAAGCATTGAACTTCAATTTAAAATGAATATCTGTTTATAATATTTTGGGATTATACAATATATAATTATTTTCGAGTTTTCAAAATTACTGTTTGTTTTTCTCAATATCACTTACCGTAATTAATTACAGAAAGTAGAAAGTAATGTTCCTAATTTTAAACTTGAATCTTCATATTCTTTTGATTAATGAACTTAACTCAGTATAATATACGATATTGATAAAAGTGTAGTCATTTCATATTGTTCCAGACTATTTGAGCAACATTAATAATATATATATACATATAATTATGATTTCATTTGTGTAATTTGAGGAAATGAGCTTAACGTAGACACTGTAGTTATAAAAATGGTGTACACTCTGTCATTAATTCTAGTGTACAAAGAAGAGGTAATGTGTATGAAAGTTTACGGAGAAAGTGTATTAAGAAAATGCAAATTTTAAGAATACGGTTAATTCAGGAGGGGGGAGGTCTTATTCCAGAAAGTCGTGACATATTTACATCGCAAGTTACAAAATAAGAACTTGAAGTGAATTCCAAAAAGCTGAAAATAAGTGGGTTGTTATAAATCACTTTCTCATCTTTGTTGTGAGACCTAGATCGTTTCTGTCATCCATGTATACAAGCCTTGCTCTAAATCTACATCGATTAAACTGTTCAGAACATTTCATAAACATATTCCATCAATCGGAGTGTGAGCATCTTACCATGAAACCACAATCTACCTAACATCGATCATTAATCCTGGCTCCTCAGCTATTTATTAAGATAGGTTTCTCCAAGATGTTTTTAATAATGTTTCCGTAAATGTGTGAAGTCTTGATAACAAAGGCACTTTTTGTCCTACTGGAGGAATTCACTGTGTCACGCCAGGTACCTGTGTCGGATAACAGTTAAAGAATTCCAATTGAGTCTTTTGTTAACACCACACATATCCTATAGTTGAAGACTTAAGTGAAATTCAACAAGTAAGATTTCTTCCGGCCCAATCTTCACAATATCTGTTTTCCTTCAACTTTATATGGCTTGTATTCTTACAGTCGCAGTCAGAATGAAGTGGATTTATGACTGTCATAATGAGAATTTCGAAAAATTGACCAGCCACATATATTATGGCTATGTTGCTGTTGGTCAAAGCAGAAAATGAAATCAGTTGTAGTGTTGATGGAGGATTTTTTATTTATTATGTTCCTTGTACTTAAGGAAATGTTACTCAAAACTGTAGTAACTACACTAAGTGTTCACTGAATTACGACCACCTATCTAATACTTTGTTGGACCAGGGCCGCGATAGGTCAGTGATAGAGCGTTTACCTCTGGTGCATGGGGTCCTGGGTTCCATTCCAGCCCGTGCCGTGCACTTTGTGTTGGACAAACCTTGTACGTCTGTTTTCTCGGGATACTGCCGTTTCTACCACTATCTTCATTTCACCATTTTATTCATTTCTGATAATTACCGTCTCCTTTAGCCTAGCCGGCATAAGCCTGGGACGTAAAACTTAAATATTTCATTTCATTTTTTGTTGCTCCACTTTTGCTCAGAAAATGGACTGAACACGACGTGGCCTTGTTTCTGGTAGTTGTTGATATGTTTCCACAGGGATTTGATACCATACATTCCTGATGGCATCCCATAACGAGCCCCGAGATGTTGGTGCAGAAGTCATGGTGAAAAGAGCTCGTTCCACAACATCCCACAAAGGTTCTATAGGATTAAGATCCGGTGAGATAGGGAGCCAATTCATATGCTAGTTCCACAACCCTCGCAGGACCAAGCGTCAACCCGTTTCGCTGTGGACCAAGGGGGGGTTAAAAAATGTCTACCGTATTATTGCACTTAAATGAGATTTTATTGTTGTGAAATTTAGTATAATTAACAAATACGCTTTTTCATATAATATTTATGATTGTTTACATGGATATTTAGGCTTATTTGTATGTAACTGTATGCTGAGTATTATTTAATAAAATTAATCGGACGGGTGACACCATACGTAGCTTTCATATATTATTATGTGAAACTAATACTAAATTTATAATCTTGGCAATGTTTACATCACACTAATTTTGAGTTCTTGAACAATGTATGCCACTGTTCATATGTTATTGATGTAAATAACTTTGTAGTGCAAAACTTTTCACGGAGTATTCAATCGGAGCTTTCAGTGTCGAGCTGACAATTTTCGCAAATGTTTACTTTCTCTCTATGTTTCCCACAAACAAATCTGCTGAATTTGGTAAACACGATTGTTGTTTTAGGAAGTTTTTTTTTTTTTTTTTAATGTTTCGTTCTCGCCTGGGAGTTGCATACATGACACCTACCTTTGACTGTTGTTGCAGACCGTGCACTGTTCTGACGATGTGTGGTGATTTTTCTCTTCAGTACGTTTTCCATTGAGGAAACAATATTACGCTGCATACCCCTAACATTTTTGGTGCGTTCTGCAATGTTTGGCTTGCTGAGTTCAATTCCCAGTTCTTGAAGAAACAAGCGCCTTATATTACGTTTTGTTTTATTCCAATCAGGAAAGTTCATTGTGTACAAGGTATATGGGTTCATACAAGCGATGTCAATAAGCTTAAATAGACGGATAGTGGCCATCTCAGTGTACTTCTCTTGGTGCTGTATTTACGTGACATTTGGTCGATTGTATCGGCACCACCTTTTGTTGCGTTATAGAATAAATTTATGTCTGATTTGTTCTTTCCCTCAGTATCTGATATCTTGTCATCATTATGTTGAGTTGACAGTAGTAATAGAAGTTTTTCGGTTTTTCCTTAGCTACATAGGACACTATTGTTACCGGAGGCTTTCCACTGTTGGGATCTGTGAAAGCAAACATATTAGAATGTAGTTCCCTATTGTTAATGAATTTCAGTTCCTCAGGAATGTGTTTCCTATTGCTTGGTAATGTTCCTACTAATGTAAGATCATAGTCAGTGTACAAATCTTCAGCCAATTCTACAGACGTGTTGTACCTGTGTGTAGTGACATTCCTACCTGTATTCTTTATAGAAGTGACGAGTCGTTTCACTACTTCTTTTGGTCCTCTTAGGCAGTTGCTGTGCCCTCTTCCTTACCGGCATACACTTCCATATTATAAACGTATCGGTGATCACAGTCAGCTAAAATCCTGATGAGTATACCGTATTTGCCAGGTTTCTTTTCATAAAAACTTTGAACTTACAATTTCCGCGGAAAAGGAAAAGCATTTCATCAATAACTGTATTAGTTCCAAGTTTACAATACTTCGGAAACGTGTCCTTCAGAAGGTTGAACACTTTGCGTAAAGGTCCAAATTTGTCCTTAGCTTTCCTTTGCTCTCTCGTAGCCTTGTCATCAAACCGAAGAATTTTGAGGAGAGAACGAAATCTGTTCCGACTCATGCTTGCAATGTATACAGATCGTCCTAAATCCTCAGACCACAAATCGTGATAGTCTAAGTTAGTGTCAGGAGCTCCTCCGTGGCTAAGCGGTTAGCGTACGCGCCTTTGGCGTGGGAGACCCGGGTTCGATTCCCGGCGGGAGCTCATGTTCGGATTTCACGTTAATCAGTAGGTCCACGTCTCATATAGCCTCGCTGCTGAAAGGGACGCTAAACTAAAATCAACTCAATCAACTAAGTTAGTGTCATCATTTGCTCCCATCAGAATAAGCACTCCTATAAGCGCTAGCGCTTCACTTTCATTGGTGGGATCAATATTTCTCTAGATGCTTCTTCATTGGTATGTTGCACGATTTCTGATAGAATTTCGTCTGTGAAAAATTTCAGAAAAGATTCACGAATATTGTTTACAACACCGTCTGGCTTTAGTCCACGTCGTTCACGTATAATATTTTGCTTTGTTCTTCGTAGACAAGGTGGTGCTTTATCAACGTACACTCTACCAGATTTGCTTATGTACTTTGTAGAAACATACGTTCCCTTGCTATCGTTCACATTCGGATTATCACTACATTTTGATGTTACCGATTCCGAGTCACTGGAATGGTAAACTTCTTCGTCACAATCATAAATGTTTTCGATGTCACTTACATGGTTCTCGGTCTCACTTACATCTTCTTCTAAACCACTTAACTCAGTTTCACTCACATCAGAAGAAAGTTCCTCCACTATTTCTTTTTCCGACAAATATCTACTCATTATTATCTTGTAAAAGAAACACATCGCACTGAAAACTATACAGACAGTTCACAGACTGTACAACTGTTCTCAAGGGAGTATCACTCTTGTACTGCTAATGGCGAAGATGTAGACAATCATTTGTCTACTATATGAACACAGTAGCCAGCTAAAAGCAGAAATTAAAAGAAAAATATTCCAAAATTCAAGGTACTTAATTGGACCAGGGGGGGGGGGGTTATTTTGTGTCCACCGTCGAATTTTGCTTTTATTATTAAACAACGAAACAGAGGAGAAAGATTTCTCCCATCTAAACAATTATTTTAGATACTGCCACAAAATAAAAATATGGAGAAGGGGCTCACAAATATTCAACATCAAAACAACGATATTCAAAAGTGTGGACATTTTATAGCCCCCTTTGGTCTTTGAGGGTTAAATGAAGCAAATGCCGTCCTTGGTGGCACCGTGCATTGCCATCCTAGAAAATGTCGTCTTCTTGTGGGTAGAAGTGTAGCATTAAAGGATTACGTGATTCTCTAACACCTGCAGGTACACAGTGGGTGTCTCGTGGTCTACACACAGCAATGCTCCCAGTCCATGCAAACAGAAGTATCCCCAAACCATACAGCTGCCCGTACAGTACGCATTATTCACGAGGATCCATAGCTTCGTGCTCTTAGCGCCACACATGCACACGCCCGTGCGCGAGGAGTAGCACAAACAGTGATTTATCGGACAAACGTACCCTTTTCCAATCATCCATTGTCCAATCAGCGTGTTTCTGTGCCAGAGCGCGACGAAGTCTGCGGTAACGAGTCGTGAGTTGTGGGTGACAAGTGTGTAATCTGCTGTGGAACTGCATGCATTGAGTGGGATATGGTGTTGTGCATCCACCATTGTGTTGGTCACGTAATTCCTAAATACTGATGGTTCGTTTAGTTTTCGCGAGCTATTTGACGCGACGCTCGTCCCGGGTTTTAAACATCTACGTCTCCGTAATTCCATCTCTTGGAGGCCGTTAACGAATTTTCTTTCCACACCTGCATTACACAGGAACGGTCCGACAAGTATTTTTGCCTGGGTATTGATATACCTATTGCTCGGGTATCCACAACCATCCCCTATTAAAATGCGAATAAATACAGCCCACTTCCCATTATAACAGTATGCTATCTGCCAATTTGTAGCCTCGAGTGTGTTCTTTCTCTGCAACACTACCTTTCGGGCTGGTCATATAATCATCTCGGCTACTGTATTGTATTGTATTGTATTTATTTCGTCCTTTTTTCATACATTTAGCACTGTATTGCAATGCATATGAAGTGGATACGTCATTTATATATAAACACAAAAGTAAAAAGAACAATAATAATGAAAATTACACACACTAGGTTAATAATTAAACATTACACCTTACATCTTATCCATTACATTTTGCATGATATTATTAAAAATAAAGTAAGAGTAATTATTACTTGCAGTGTATGTAGAAATCCTTGAACATATATCAAATGCTAAAAACAAGCAACGACAGTGGTTACTATAGATATTTTTTTTTTTTTTTTTTGTTAGCAATTCATGTATTCCTCTATCGAGTAAAAGCAATGTTTTAGTAAATATTTCTGTAGTTCTTTTTTAAATTTATTAACAGATTTTTGAGTCTTTATATCTTTGGGAAGTTTATTGTATAGCATGATACCCGCGTATTTACACCCTTTTTCATATAATACGGTTCTGTGTTCTACAATGGAAAAGTTTTGTTTGGTTCTTGTATCATGATCATGTTTTTCTTCTACCCGCGTAAGAACACCTTCTAAATGTCTCTTTACAAATATCAGTAGATTTAAAATGTACAAACAAGGTACTGGGAGTATACGAAATTTTTTAAATATTGGTTTGCAGTGATCTTTTGGTTTAGCAGCCGCCATCATTCTTATTATTCGTTTCTGTATTGTAAAAATTACCTTGGCTTTGTGTGTATTTCCCCAAAATATAATGCCATATGTTAAATTTGACTGGAATAATCCAAAGTAAATCGTTTTTAAAGTAGACTCTTTTAAAACATTTTTGAGTACTTTAATTGCGAAATAAATTTGATTTAATTTTTTACCAAGTTTAGTTATTTGTACATCCCAGGAGAGATTTTTATCTATCCAGATTCCTAAGAACTTAGTGGAGTTCACATAGTCTATTCCGTTATTTTCAATTGAAATATTAACAGGCTGCGTATGTTTGTTGCGGATATGATGAAAATTGATTGCTTGTGTCTTTTCAATGTTTAATTTAAGCTTTTTTTCCATAAGTAGAAGCTTTGCTTTGTATATACTGAAACACAAACAAACTATTTGCTGAGCAAAACAATATATTCACATAAAAAACTACATGCGTGTTACAGTTTCGCCAACTAACATTTTGGCTTCATCAGACACTATGAGATACATGAGACACGTGCAGTCTTATATACACACAAGAGCTGAGACATCTTGCTTCTGATTGGCTCCTGGCAGCAGCCAATCCCCTTCAAGTATTCTAATTTGTATTGCCCTATACGGACGCTTCCTATCTTTTGTAAATTACACATTCATAGAAAGGACGATCTTAGCACAAATAATCTAAACTAACAATTAATTGACATAAATAACTAAATAATTATATAAAAAATATAAATAAATAAATAAAAAATATACACATAAATAAATAAATATATAAATAAACAGATAAACATACAATACGCTTAAAAAGACGACACACGCATACAGTATATACACATACACTATACAATAGGGTGGAGTGAAATAGTGGTCAATTTTTTTTTTTTTTTGGAATTAATTTTTCTAATAGGGCGGAAAAGTTGCCTTACCATTAGAGTACTGTATCACAAAACGATTAGTCTCCTTAATTAATTCCTTTGGGTGCCACACGGGACTTGAAATTTGGCTGAAATCCAATATTTTTATCCGTATTGGTAAAAGGGACAAAATTATTTTTTTCTGTATTATTTTTTCTAATAGAGAGAAAAAGTTGCCTTGCCATTAGAGTACTGTACCACAGAAATATTAGTCTCCTGAGTCATTTCCTTTGGGTGCTATACGGACTTGAAATTTGGCTGAAATATGTATTTTTAACAGTATTGTGAAATGAGACAATTTTTTTTTTCTGTTCGGAAAAGTTGATATACAACAATATTGTATCACAGAAACCTCACTCCTCTGAGTCAGTTCCTTTTAGTGTTATAGATTCAGAGGGCTCAGCCCCTCTATTCCAATTCCAATTCCAAAATTCCTTCCATTCCAAATTATGGAATGGAAAAAATGAAAATTAATTCCAAAAAAAAAAAAATTTTGACCACTATTTCACTCCACCCTATTGTATAGTGTATGTGTATATACTGTATGCGTGTGTCGTCTTTTTAAGCGTATTGTATGTTTATCTGTTTATTTATATATTTATTTATTTATGTGTATATTTTTTATTTATTTATTTATATTTTTTATATAATTATTTAGTTATTTATGTCAATTAATTGTTAGTTTAGATTATTTGTGCTAAGATCGTCCTTTCTATGAATGTGTAATTTACAAAAGATAGGAAGCGTCCGTATAGGGCAATACAAATTAGAATACTTGAAGGGGATTGGCTGCTGCCAGGAGCCAATCAGAAGCAAGATGTCTCAGCTCTTGTGTGTATATAAGACTGCACGTGTCTCATGTATCTCATAGTGTCTGATGAAGCCAAAATGTTAGTTGGCGAAACTGTAACACGCATGTAGTTTTTTATGTGAATATATTGTTTTGCTCAGCAAATAGTTTGTTTGTGTTTCATTTTAAGCTTATTTTCTTTAATCCACTGAGATAGTTTATGAAGGATTTCATTTGCATTACCTTCAACATCCTCATTTGTGTTCCCTTTTACTATAATATTAGCATCGTCTGCATAAAGGGATAGTTCTGCTGGAGCAATATTACAGGGTAGATCGTTAATGTATATCAAAAATAATAATGGACCTAATACGGATCCCTGTGGCACCCCACATGATATTTCTTGTTTTCCTGATGTGTAGTATGTAGTTTGGTTTGTATCTTTGTTACTGTATGTAATTTCTACTACTTGCTGCCGATTTTCCAGATACGATTTAAACCATTTGGACGCAATGCCTCTTATTCCATAATCTTGGAGCTTTGAAAGAAGATTTCTATGTGACACTAAGTCAAATGCTTTGGAAAGATCAAGGAAAACACCTATACATTTCTCCTTACTATCTAAACTTTTATGTACAATTTCTACAAAATTATATATTGCTGTTTCCGTTGATTTCCCTTTTAGGAAGCCATGTTGCTCGTGTGTAATTAGATCATGTTTAAGTAAAAAGGATGATAGCCGGATACTCATTATGGTTTCTAAAATTTTGGAAAAAGTTGAGAGAAGTGAAATAGGCCTATAATTTTCAAGCTCTGATTTGTCGCCTTTTTTATAAATTGGTTTTACTTTTGCAATTTTTAATATACTAGGGAATTGTCCATTTAAGAACGTCATATTTATGAGGAAACACAGGGAGTCAGCAATATATTTAATGCTTTTCTTTACAATACTTGGTGGTATACCGTCTACGCCAGCTGACCATTTACTTTTCATCTTATTCACCACTTTTATTATTTCTGCATTTGTAACTGGATGCAGATACATTGTATTGTTGCAAGTTTTTGAGAATATTTTCGTGGGCATTGCTAGCTCACTATTGTACGTTTTTGATAAGTTGCTGTAATAATTATTAAATAGGTCAGCTATTGTACGAGGATCTTTAATTACGTTGCCATTTTTAATTACCTCTAAATTACCGTCATCATTACGAGTGTTTACACTTAACTCGCTTTGCACTACTTTCCACAACGCCTTCGACTTATTATCGGATTTTTTAATGATTTTGTCATTGTGTAACTGTTTTGCTGCTTTCAGAACTCCTTTATATATGTTCTTATATCTTTTGTAATATGTCTCTGTATATGGTGATAGATTTCCTTGTGTTTTAGCCTTGTTAAGAAGTCTAATTTTTTTACTTGCTATTCTGATCCCTTGTGTTACCCAGGGTTTTGACTGTTTTCTTGAAGTTACACATTTTACAACAGGGAATGCTAGATTGAAATAGAATGTTATGGTGTCAATGAAGTAACTGAAAGCTTCATTGACCTGGTTATACAAGTAAAGCTCGTTCCAATTTTCTTCCCTGAGGAGGTGATTAAAATATTGTATATTTTCATCATTAAATTTTCTTTTGTACGTTACATTACTTGTTCTTGTATTACAAAAACTTTTATTGGGAGTTACATGTATATCGAGTACTTGGGCAAGGTGGTCTGAAAAACCACTGTTGAAGACGTCTACTGTGTTGTAGTTAAGGTGTTTGCTCACTATGAACTGGTCAATTGCGCTTTTGGAGCATTTTGTGATTCGTGTGGGAACTTTAACAACTGCCTCCATATTAAATGAATCTAGAAGAAGTTCTACCTCGTGTTTTATCGGCTGTATAAAATCTATGTTGATATCCCCGACAATTACGACAGTCTTCTTGATTTTTATAAAATAATTTAGTATGGTGTCCATCTTATTTATAAAGATTTCTATATCACTGTCAGGAGTTCTATATACACATACAATTACAAAGTTATAATCTACAATTTCTAATGCACAACTTTCAAAGTGTTTTTCTACATTTAAATATTTAAACCTAGTACATTCTCTCGTTTTTAGGTCCCTTTTTGCATATATACAAGCCCCTCCTCTATCTCTATTATGTCTGCAGTATTGTGCTCTTAGCTCAAATTGAGGAATGCCTAGGTATTCTAAGCACCCTGATTGTAACCAGTGCTCTGTTATACAAATTAAATGTACTCCTAACAGTCTGTCCAAAAGTAGTTCTTCTAACATGCTCTTTTTATGAAACGTAAACCCTTGTACATTTTGATGAAAAATGACTATATTATTGCTATTGTATTTGTAACCTAAGTTGTCAGACTGTATACTTTGATAACATGTCTGCACTCCAACAGTATCACTCTTACTAGACCGTAGATTTAATTTATTGTCAATTAGACGTTTATCAAAACTGGAATTTTCTTTACGGATGTCTTTGTTTTGGGTTGATGATCCTACCATAAAAAACAATCCGGACGATGTGTTGGAGGCTTTCTTTGTCTTTTTGATTTCCTATGTATATTGTCCTGATGTGATATAATTTCTTGAGGAGAAACAATGTCATTTGAAGCACCCCTATTTGCAATATTCGATTCTACACTGATATCTTCTTCATTAGATAGTATGGCATAATTTTGTCTTCCATTTACTACTCCAGAACAGATCGTTTCGTCGATTGACTTTTGCGAAAACTTACTGTTACATGACCTAGAAGGTGTGCTAATGCTTGTTTTCCTGTTTGTACTTACAATATTGCTAGCTTTTGGTTCATCTTCTACACTATTACTCGCTAACCAAAGACTGTTGTTATTTGTTGGAACTTTCCATGTTGCTGGAATAGCATGGCATATCTTCTTCTTGTTCTGGATATACTTTGCCAGTAGCTGGCTTACCTGTTTCTTACCTATCTTATTTAAGTGCATTCCATGCTTGGTGAAACAGTTTCTTCCTAGATTTGAGAGGTCAACAAAGGTTACATTAGGCTGACCTTTACATATTTTTTCGAATTTTCTATTCGTTGATTTAATTAAATCATTTACGCACGAGCTTTCGATTAGATCATATCTAATTGGAATGCCTATTACAACTATATTACAAACTTTATCTTTGAGTAATGACAGAGTACTGATTAAAACTGAGACAGAATTTTCACTTCTATTTGAATATACATCATTAGCTCCCCCATTATAATTAATGTTCCCGTTGTTTTTGAGTAGAGACTTACTTGTGTGGAGTCGTAATTCAGGGAGCACTCCTTGTACATTGAAAACATATGCGGAAGAAATGCCACTGTCGTTTCTAACGGTTATTGTGAAGGTGGAACGTGTTAAAGGAAAACTTTGATACCAGTACCAAGCTCTAAGCCTTTTGTGGTGCTCTCTTCTTGGAAACTTAGTGGGGAATACATACTCATACCGCGACAATAAGTGAAAATTTTGTGTTTACTGTGTGCTGTTGTGGGCTCCGTTGCATAAGCCTTGGTTCTAAGGCTAATGCAATAGTAGCCTACCACGATAGGTGCTATGCCAAAGAAAGTTGCACACAAGAGTGTAAGCTACAAGACGAACCCACGCTGGGTGTAATATTTTTTTAACTGCCATAAGTCTGGGTGTTATATTTAATGTAAAGGCGAAGGAGGAAAACATAAATATGATACTTTTTCAGAATAACAAGAGAGTGAGACAGAAATATAACAACAACAACAAGAAAAAATAAATAAATAAATAAATAAAATAAATCAGTTCTGTTCCCTTAAGATGGATCGGCTTCGCCCTTGGAGACTACCTTGAATAATGTCAAAATATTCTCTCTCTCTCTCTCTCTTTTTTTTTTTTACTTTCCTCCTTTTCTACACTTCTGCACAGGTGAGTAATTTATTTATTCTCCCATTCCCCTTGAATAGTCCCAGCACAGATTAACACTGAATCTCGAATCAGGCATCTGAGTTACGACATCGAATCATATTAAAGCGAAGTCACTCTGTTTACTCGTGCATCACTGTCAGATGTGGCTTTCTGACCAACAGTGTGCTGCATTCCAACCCAGAGCAATGGGTGTGAAGGTCCAACATATATGCTTTTGCTGAAGCGTTTGACCTTTGTACATTCAGACATAATGTGGTCCCTTATTCAGAGAAATAGAATCCTATTACTCTTTGGTGCTACGAATCGTTCGTACAGTGCAACAGCACGGTTGTTCAATCAGCAAAACATGTGCAGCCCGATTAGTGTTTCTTTTGTACGCCATTTCTTACTAAAATTCTTTACGATAGTCAGTGTGACCAATGGTCCAAAGGCTAGAAATCCTTGTGTTGCTACGGAGGAGACAAACATACAAGTGTTGGCGGAGCTGATTGTGCATCCTCAACAGTCCGTAACAACGGTGGCTCAAACGTGCGGTGTCACACAATAACACACGAAATTTTAAAAAGCATAGCTTTCATCGATACAAACTACTTATGGTCCAGAAGTGAAGAACATGATCCCATTTTGCGTATCTAGTTTTGTGAATAGATGTGTGAGACATTGATGCATGGGACAATTCTGCTGACAAATCTTTGTTTCAGCGACGAGAGAGTATGTTTTACTTGAATTGCAAGGTCAAGAGTCACAAGAGCCGATACTGGTGTGACAAATCCTAATGTACCCGTAAAGGCAACACGCAAAACCCACAGTCGCTGAATGTGTGTTCGGGTATCTTTAGTAATCACGTAATTTCGTCCCTCTTCATCGGCAGGATATTAACCTGGAGATGCTACAAGACTTGATTGTATCAGTGATTGTATAGGCAGTGGAAAAGAACCCGCAAGAATTTTGAAAGATTTCGCCAGAACTTGCTCCATCCGCCTTTTCTCTTTTGGCTATTTTAAGACTGGTATTTCGCACATAGCCCAACAGTATTCCGGAGTTGCGGCAACGCATAAGTGATATATGTCTTTCCGTACCGGAAAAAAAGACTTTTATCCGTGTACGAGAGAAGTTCGTCCAATGTTTACATTACTGCAGGGAAGTGGGCGTTGCACACTTCGAGCATCTCCTACATTATTGTGGTATGTCCCAGTTGGTACCATGTTTCTCTGTGAGTACAGTCTTGCAATATTTCTTCCATTTTATTTTACGGGTGGCCACCATGTTGCCTAGGGACAGGCTAGCGATATGCAGGTTCCAGGACTCGTCTCTACACGTGATAATCTTTAAAGAAGGTACAACAACATGGGGTTGCTATTTAGAATGTTGAGAGTTACCCCTGTAACCCACTTGGGTCCCCCTCATCAAGAATTCTTCTTATCAGAATAATGATGTCTTTTATGTCCCTTGAAGGTTACGAAGGGTTTCGTTTTTCCATCTGGCTTGGTTTCTGCAGGAGACAGGCCCTAGTGCTCTGTGTCGAACGCATTTTGACCGTGCTTTACAGATACCCACATGTTGGCTAGCGATATGCAGTTTCCAGAACTGGCTTCTACACGTGATTACCTTGCAAGGAGTTGCTGTTTGAAATTCTGAAGATACATCCGTAACCTTCTTAGGACCTCTTCATGGAGGATTTTCCTTATCAGCCTAATGTTTATTATGTCTCTTCAAGGTTACCAAAGATTTCATGTTTCTATCTGCCTTAGTTTCTTCATTAGATGGGTCTTAGTGTTATTCCTCATAATAAGTAAAAGTATTGTATCCACACTTTACAACAGTTTGGTTTATATTTAGCACACTGAATTATTGGAGAATGAATACTCAATATTCAAAAGTTGAAAAAAAAAATTAAAAAGACGCATGGTCCCGATTTTGGAAATCGATTAGCTATTATCATTTCCGTTTTTCCTGGTCCATAAATTTAATTTTGTTTTCCATTTTTTAATTTGCCGTGAGCCGAGAGAGTAACAAAATATTTTATCTATGTTACAAACTGATGTCTTTTTCATGCAAAAGCTTAAACTTAAATATCGTTTGTTACGGTCAATTGCAAGAATTTATTTTTCTGGTAGTTTTCTTTAGGTGAGAATTTTTTTCCTTTTTCGTCATACCTATGTTTGTTGCAATAGTTCGCAAGTTACATGATTATGCTAATTCTTATTTTCTGATTTTGTTTGTGTGATATTAAGTATACGTTTTCTTAGTACTGTTCAACACTCTTTAGGTTCGTATTTTTTCTCTAATTATAGTTCAAATTTTTCACTGGTCGTTTTTCTACATTTTGAAATCTGATATTAAAATTAACGTAACTTTATCTTTTTACGTACATTCTTTCGTTGGTAATATATAACTTGATTAAGATATTGCGATGTCAAAAATAAAAGACAGACTAAGGTTATATCGTCAATCAGTTAATTTATTAATATTACCCAAAATAGAAGATATGTATCAAGTATATTTTATTGAGTAATATGAGTAAATGTATCTGTTGAGAATTCACTATTTTATACTTTTAATTTACGTGTTCCTAGTTTAAGATAATATAAAATATTACTTGGTGTTAAAATTGCTTTTTTAAGGAAAATGTACGATTTTACTAATTAAATCTCCTTTTTAGGATTATTCACTGTAGCTCAACGTCACTAAAATATATTCTAGTGTCTCGTTTCTCCTGCTGTAGCTAAGCATTAAGTATATATCTATATGTGGTGTAAAGGTTAGGATTGTTTCTACATTGTTTTGATTAGTGAAGTTTTTATACAGTATTAATTAAGGAAATACTTTCAACTGCACTTGTCTAAATATACAAAAATATGAGTCTTAGCAACAGACGTAAGCTTACTTTTATGAGTATACTATGCTGTTTCTAATTGTAAATTAACAAGTTAAATGTAGCAGTGAACACCGTCCTAAGTTAAAATGAGTTCATAGTGATATAGGATTTGTGCCGAACTCACACATCAGGTATGTTTTTAGTTCTTCGTCACGTACTACCTTGTATATCTAATTATCCATATGTTAAAAATAAAAAAAATATCTGGTAATTTGAAAATTCATCCTTTGGTCGAATATTAATGGAATGGAGCCTAAGACAGAAATAGAAAATTCACAGACGTCTTCACATTTTTTTCTAACAAGATTTTTTTTTGAAACATCAATTGCACGTTTTTGAGTGTGAAGCTTTTAATGCATTTAACATTTGCTTTGTTATTTGATTTTATTTGTTGCTCTTTAAATGTTCTGTTTCCAGCGAAGAAAATACACATATTACACAAAGCAACACAAGTTCTGATCCATTGAAAGGACCACATCTTTGGCCCGATATAGCACTTATAGGGAAACAAGTTATCTCAAGTCGTTTATTGAGTGGGAAGAAGTTCGTCCAAAATTCAGATTTGGTAAGACATATTGTGACGCAATCTGTAGAGACACGTGATTCCAATAAACAGTGTGTTAAAGCATTTGGTGAAAAATTGTTTTTTCCGAGAAAGAAGTTAATACACAAAGGTGACAAATCTTACAGTCGTCAGGGGAATGAAGAGGAATTTGGTGGAGCTTTCTTTTCAACAGAACACTTAATAACAAATAACGGTGTTAAACATCACGTGTGTGAAGAACGCAGAAACAAATTTACACCAAAAGAGGGTTTGGAAAAACATATGGTAGAGCATAGAGATGAGAAACATGTGAAATGTGAGGAATGTGGGAAGCATTTTACACGAAAAGCACATTTGGCTGTTCACATGTTAAAACATAATGGGGAAACACCTCACATCTGTAAGGAATGTGGAAGAGCATTTACTCAAAAATCTAATTTAACATCCCACATGTTAAGGCACACGGGCGACAAATGTTATACGTGTGAGGAATGTGGAAAGGTGTTTACTCACAAATGTAATTTGGTTACACATCTCTTCAGGCACGCAGGCGAAAAATCTCACACCTGTGAGGAATGTGGTAAAGGATTTACACGGAAAACTGATATGATAATACACTTGTTAAAACACACAGGTGAAAAACTTAAAATATGTGAGGAATGTGGGAAAGGTTTCAGAAGAAAATGGGATTTAGATCAACATACAGTAACGCATACAGGAGATAAACCTCACATATGTGGAGAATGTGGAAAACGATTTACTCGAAAATGTAATATGGTAACACATATGTTACGACACAAGAGCGAAAAGACTCATATATGTGAGAAATGTGGAGTGGGATTTACTCAAAAAAGAGACTTGACAATACATATGTTAATACACTCCGGTGAAAAACCTCATCTATGTAAGGAATGTGGTAAGGGATTTGCACGTAAATGGGATTTGGTTAAACATACGGTAATGCATACAGGATACAAACCACACACATGTGAATGTTGTGGAAAGGCTTTTGCTCGGAAAGGGGATTTGGCAATACACATGTTGAAACACACGGGTGAGAAACCTCACACTTGTAAGGAATGTAGGAAGCAATTTACAATAAAATGGAACTTGGTTAGACATATGGTAACGCATGCACGCTAAAATCCTCGTACTTGAGAACTTTGGAATTAATCTACAGAAAATGATGACACAGTGGAACATATTGACGCACAAAGGGAAAAGACGCCACATGTGAAGGATGTGGAACAGAAGTTGATAGAAAAACACATCGGATAGGAAGTATATTCACTCACATGTTAAAAGACCTCGTATGTAATTAAAACAAAAACATATTGGCAATAATCATATTACCACATGCACTGGCGAGAAACACCATACATGTCTGAATTGTGGATTCAGATATAGTCTAAATTAGTCTTATATTTTTAACGTTAATACGAGTTAAGAAACCTTATAAAGAGTAAGATAGTATACTAAACAGTATCGGTAATTCTATAGATTCTGCTTAATCTACTTGCTCATCTGAAAGATACAGTATCATAAGAAGTTTCTCTTTGTATAAAAAATTTAGTCCTACAATTGGATACTTCTAGTTGGATTGATACTCTGAAATAATTATTGAGATATACCAATCGATATTCTTGTTTCTCGAAAATGTTCAAAAAATTGTCTAGTTATTTTTTCTGATCATCTAAATTTTTGCAGTAGAACAGATCTCTGATGGGAACTATGTGTAGTGCCTTATATAGCATAGGCTTCCTGAAGTAATATAGCTTTGTTTAACGAAGATCTTTATTAAACTCTGTTCAGGAGAACACTAGCCAACTCTCCCTCATGAGGTAGTTTAAATACAACGACAATTCTATCCATTTTCACTCAAATAAAACTACTTTGCCGGGTATTGGAAACACTACTTTCGATCTGAAAGCACAAATAACTTCATTCCCATCTAACTAGTCAATCAAAAGTGATCTTGTATACTCTATATATTTTAATCATTCCTTTCTTCGAACGAAAACGGCTAAGGATAGTTTTTCGGCACATCTAAATTTCCTATTTACAGCGTGGATCTATCTGCAGAGCAAACGAAAACCAACACATAAAAGGTATTCTTGGAAGAATACATCTACTTCTCTGAGTACAAGAAAGATCTACTTTTATCATTTACAAATAAATAATGGATTATGAACAGAAGTTTAACCTCTCTCTCGTTTCTGAAAATACAAAACAAACACAATGAGAATAAAGAAAGAACTTCCCCATCGAATCTATAGCTTGAAACATAACTAAGAAGGACATTATTAGCAGGCTAGTTAACAACGATTAGATGTTAAGAGACCCTCAATAGTCTTTCATGGTAGGAGAAATCTCCCATTCAGCTCACTTAGCCGGATTGTTTCTTTCGTACCATCTGGAATTTTTCCCTGGAGAAGACTTGCGTTTATCTACGGCTGCTATTAACGAAGAAAAGTAATCTAACATCTGAATCTATGTAGACGAATCAAGCGTTAGAAAGGTAGGTAATCCTGTTCACCAACGTATTGTTATAACCAGAATAGAGATGTTATCCATCTATTCTTTTTTCTAGGAGGAAGGTCTTTTCAAGCGAATGCCGAAACATTAAGAATATACTGTTACACACAACCAGATTTGGATACATTAATTTAATAACAATAGTAATTTAAAATTGAAAAATCTACACCAATATATAGGTATAAAACAATATATAAATTAAGAAAGCAATATTAATTCTAGAACGAACAAGCCTCTCAAATGTTGCTTGGAACACACTGGCGAGAAACCAGTTATCTCTGATGAGTGTGGGATGAATAATTGACTGAATTCGGTTTTTCCATATATATATCTTAAATATTAAACGTATCAAAAATGTATAAAGGAATCTAGTTGAAAACCAATGTTAGCTATTCATACGATAAGACACGCTGATTAAACCTCATACTCGTTAGAAATGTGGAAAGGATTACTATGACTTACAATTTTGCCATGTACATGTTACCACGAATAGTGAAAAGCCACGTAGTTGTAAGAAGGTTAAGGAGAGATGTATCCAAAAAATAAATAAAAAAATAAATTATAAAAAATGACAAGACATTTAAACATTCAGAACAAAATAATTATAGGGACGAAGGTGTCAAAAGTAACTTGGTCAGAAACCTTATTTGAACAGATCGTGTTAACATACACAGGAGAAAGCCTTACATATGTCAAAGTGGGAAAAGAAATTTTGTCAAAAGTTTAATTTGGCAGTACACATGCTAAGACAGGCGAGAAAATTGACAAGTGTCTGCAGTTATCGCGGATTGGCGAAGTGTCCAACTTGGGATGCGACATAATAAACAGACGAGAAACGTCAAGCACATTAGGATTCGTGGAAGTGGTTTTTATTAACATTGCATTTGCTAATGCACATATTAAATATCAAAGTGGATTGGTATCTTTCATGTCAAGTGCGCAGAAGGAGACTATTTGATAAGTCGAATTTGAATTTACACATTTTACTACACAAACTTGAAATACCCCATATGTCTAAGAGTACGAGAAGGGATTCGGTTAATAATCGAAGTCGACATAAGTACATTTTAAAAAACATGGATCAGAAAATTCCATGCACGTGAAAAGTTTTGAAAGACATGTAACTCAAAACCAAATCTGGTAGGTAACTGTTTAACAAATGCGATAATTATTCGCATAGTTGCCAAGAGATATGGTAAATAATATAACCATATGATAATGCTTTGAGATAAGGATTGTCACATGTCTGTGAAATGTTGGAAGTGATTTGGTCGAAAATCAGTTACCAGAAGGTATATGTAAACACAAGACTAAAACTTTACATGTAGCAAGAATATTGGAGGAGGTTTAGTGGAAACAGTTTTAGGGGTCTAATAATAATTCAGTAGTGGGAGATCAAAGTTTAGGAGAGAAACTTCAATGCAAACAGTCAGGCAAATAAAAATGCGAATAAAAGAAATTGAATTAAAATGAAAAAACATTTCCTCAACCGGAAAGTCTTCAGGTAAACGAAACGGTGTTTTCCTTTTAAAATGATTTCATTTTATTTTGAGGTAAAATAGAGACATTTGTTGTATTTTATTTTCTGGCGACATTGTATCGCAAAGTATCTACAACATGATTGGGCTTGATAACGTTATATTTTGCTATATCTTTTGTTAGTGAGTTTGGTAAATTAGCTTACGTTCTAATTTTCTTACTGAATTAGGTTATATTAGTTTGGGTTACGCAGTGGATTACACAAAATATCAAATTCGTCGTTTCATTGCTGGAATTGTTAAGTATATTTTATGTCTGGGCGGCTTTCTCTTAGTTTATCAATTTTCGATGCTTGCCGACAATTACGTATTTATATCTATGACTTGAAATAGACGCGTCATAACGATTAGCATGGAAAATATCACAGTAAACTAGTTGAAATAGTTGTTATAAACGTGACGGCAATATTGGTAATAGCAACAGCACGGGAAGTCGTCCATAGATAGCATGTGTCTGATGTTCAAAGAACGTATTTTTAAAACCAACTAGCATGTAGTAACATAGATACAACCAGTAGCTTGTATGAAATATGTATAGTATTTTTAGGCCTAGATCTCAAAGTATAGCCCATTGTTTTACCTTGAGTGCCTCGGTACTTTACAGTAACATGCTTTTAATTTTCATATTATTTTTGTTAATTGACTATAAGAACAAGTATAAAAATATGTAGCCAATAATAGTTTTGCTATGTGGAGAGAACAGATAAAATATATATGCGTTAATAAGTATGCACGTATATTTTCATCTTACAACAACGAATATAGTGGCCACTTAAAAAAGTTTTGAGTAACAAAGCTGAATACCACAGACAATTATTGTACTTCACTAAGAAGCGCTTACGATTTCTATCGTCAGCTTTGTTCGAAAAGATTAAAATAAAAAGAGGGAAAAATGGAAGCAAAAGTTAAAAACAATATTCACCATGAAGCCGCGGTGGCTCAGTTGTAGAACGTTCACCTCTGGTGCATGTGGTTTCTGGTTCGGCCCCAGCTCGCGCCAAGTGAACTTTGTGCTGGACAAACATCGTGTGCTTGGGTTTCCACGAAGTTCTTTTCCGTACCACTTTCTTCATTCCACCATTTCATTCATTTGCCATCATCATCCTTTCCTTTAGCTTAGCCGGCATAAGCGTGGGACATAAAGCTCAATGATTACATTTTTCATTTAGAATATTCACCACTTCAAATTGTGAATTTTTGTTTAGCAGGAAGTTGTTTCACTGATATTTTTATTTTTTTAGACCTGTCCTACCCATTCATTTTTACTGTCTATGCTTATTTTTTTCGAACAAAGCTTACAGAAATCCTGTTTTCCGAAAGTAATTAAAATTTGTTACTCATATAACCGCTCGCAAAACACATTGACATAACCACAAATTACCTACTAGTGTTACCATTCTAGATGAGCAGCAGTTCTTTAGTAAAATAATGTACTAGTTTTTCTCAAAGACAGTTTTCCCGAATATATTTAGGTATAGCTTATGAATAAGAACTTTTAATTCTGTGTTTGCATCCGATTTTTTTAAATTTATTTTTTTCTGATCCCAAACCACTCCATTTTAAAACGCTCCTATTATTTAATTTTATAAGTTTATTTAAGCTGCTTTGTTACAGAACGGGCCATTGTCAAAACGCTAGCTTTCTGATTACACCCGGCGGTAGGCAAAGTGCTTCCAATAGATAACTTAACAGACTTCGCTGTTATATCTAATGGAATAAACCTCAAAAAATTACCAGCGTTACCAGGTACCTGCGAAAGTCTGGAAATTTTATTTTGCTCACGAAAAATCTGATATGTCAAGAATTTAGGTGTTAATAGTACAAAAAATCAATGCCGTTGTTATTTCTTGTCGTTGCTTTTAACTTTGTAAAGCGTTGTGAACATACTTTACTTTTACTTCTTAACTCTTTAGTATGAAGAAGTCGAAGAACTTAAGTAGGTAAACTCTACTTTGTTGCACTGTCTTACTATTTGTGGACTTAGTGCCAATCTTTTATCCTGTGAGTACTAAAAATCTCAAGTTCATTATATGGATAAAGGAAGGTAACATAGGGTAGACAGTAGAGGGCAGCTTCCATTATAGAATTTTAAAACCTTCTTTCTTTCAGTTTGTTTGTTTGTTGCTTTGTAGCTTCTATTTTAGAATTGAAAATATAATTACAATTTAGAACCAAATCAAAGGAGGATGATATAATGTTTCTAGCAAGTTACAGAAGTTTTCAACTCGTGAATGTACAGTTTCATATGAGTAGTTTATTTACAAAGACGGCTTATCGCCCGCTGGGTTATTTTCTTATGCGTTTAAACGAAACTGCTTTTAAAAGAGAAATGTCCATGCAATATTCAAGCTGGGGTAAGAACGGCGTGGTCAATTAAGTGTCCTTTTCACTTTAAAATTGCAATAATTAGTATTGAGAACTCTGCATGCGCCAGTTGTTAGTATGGTTTAAACATTGACTCTCTCAAAATTTTTGATCGTCAAAACGAATCCGAAAATAATCCGTAATAGCATATGCTATGAGCTGGTCTTGTAAACGGACTACTCGTATGTATTTTGAGCTGTATACGTTATTGTAAGTTATTTTATTAATTCTTGTCCTTCTGTTTATATCAGATTAATATTTAACATTATTGTTTTTATTCTATTATTATTGTTACTATTATTATTTGATTTTTGATAAGATTTAGTTGCATTTTCAGGTTAAATATTGAAGATGTCGAAGGAAATGTTTTTGGTGTGGGTGGATTCCGCACTGGCATCCTTAATGGAGTAAACATCTCTAAATCGCGTTTTATTTTTTACTATAAGACATTTGAACTAAGTACCTTGGGTCAACAAACTTACGAGCTAATTGTCTACTTGCTCTCTTAGCACGGCAGTCCTGCTAGCGTCAGATTCTCGCATACTGTGCAAGCATGGCGCCTGAGCGTTTCAAGGCAAGTTTACCTTCTCTTCGTGCTCCCCGTTATGCAGATTCCTGGGATAAGCTCTATTAGCTATCGAATGCCACGGTATGACAAGAACACCTTCTGGAGTTCAACTACATCCGGGAGCCTCAGATATGCAAGAGAGGACTCGTTCAATATCGACCACGCCTACCTCCGTTCATTCAACGACTACCACCTTCCCCGTACAGATACCACACAAACTTCGAGATACTCGCTATTTCATCATGGATCCAGTGGCACGTGATAAATTACAATTTCCGTTTGGTAGCCTATATGCTGGAGAGCTTCCTCTCTTCTACTGGGATTCCTCTCTTATCCCCAGTGGCCGTTTAGTCGCCATTTAAACAAAGATCTAACATTGCACTCCTAGTAGGATCGCGCATTATACGGAACATCCTGTAATTACATTAGAGGTACACCGTACATTGCCAGAGCCAATGAGTGAAGTAGACCGTCTGTTAATAGATATGTTCATTTGTGAAGCGTGCCTCCAATGGTAGCCTCGCCCAAGCAAGACTGTTGGTAATCTGTAACGTGCATGTTATAGTAAAGCTACTTTCCGAACCCATGATACGTGTTGGGAGCAACCACCCGGTGGAGTCAATGTTGAACAAATTGTGATAAATGTCAAAAATGTGTTAAACAGAAAGATAACATATTGCAAAAAAAAAAAAAGAAAAAAAAAAAAAGAAAAACAGTTCAACATACTTGTACCAATATCAAAATATTCTTCCTCTGCCAGTGTAGGTGAATAGAGTGATTGAAAGGAACAAAAATTCACATGAAGTGTTGGAAGTATCAAAATCGAACGTATGTCTCGTTATTATCATAGATCAGGTAGCAACCGCTGAAATCACGAGGGCAATGAAGATGGTTATGAAACATTTTTGATTTTATACATGCACTGGTTTGGATATGGCATGTCAGCATATATTTACTAATAGCGAAATAGCCCAAAACTTTTCAGTGACGAGAGCAAGTTAATCCTATATTGTGTATGGTTTTTCATGTGTTAAGTGACAGTTATTTGAAATTTTTATTGAAATTCCAGATAGGTTGCTTCTCTCGATGAAAGTAAATAACGTGACCAGTACATTATATTCGTGACTTTTTGTGAAATTTCGTGACTATTATTCCAATTCGGGGCCGTTTGGGGATTTTTGTGACATTTCCTTGTAGGAGATAGACACCCTGTGATAAAACTAAACTTTGCTATTTTTCTAAAGTTGACATGGGATTTGTGCAGAGAAGTTCTTATATCATAGTAAAGCTAATGCTGCTGGAATGTTACAAAAATCTGGGATTAGGCTGAGCTAAAATTCCGGGGCCTATAGGCCAACTCGGTTACTATTACAGATATGAAAACAAGGTAAGATAAGTAAGGATATTTTTAAATTCCAGGATGTTTTGTTTCTATACTAGTATACCAGACTACCCAATAGTAACGAAAAGTGCAACGCTGCCACTGTTGGTGGTTTGTGGTTTGAAATTATTTGGACGAAACAGAACGAAAAGAAAGAAACAATGAAGGATATAATGCAGGACTCAGTTTCGAGTGTTTCGTACCTGCTCATTTCCCCGTCCCGTGGTAGCTACGCCACTGGTGTGGATATTAAGCCATATATTTTGTTTTTCGATTCTTCTCAGTTGCCTAATTTCAAGCCATACATTCTTTCATTCATGTTGTCCAACACGACGTATGGTAACATATTTTTATTGGACGGTATACTACTACATAAACAAAACTCTTGCTGGAATTTAAAAATATCCTTGCAAATCTTACCTTGTTTTCATATCTGCAATAGTAATCGAGTTGTCCTATGTTCTCCAGACTTTTGTCACACACCGATTTATACCGCCTCCTTGCTGGAAACAAATAGTGGATTGAAAAAGAGCCGTCCAGGCTGCGACATACCACTTAGGAAGACATCGAAAACATAAGATTTTTTGTAGAGTTTTAGCTGTTTAGACACTTTTGCCTCACACTCTTTTCATCACGAGGAACTATTGCGGCCCCCAGTCTCTGGGAAAAAAAAGTCGGCCAACGTTACTCGTGACAATCGCGATACTGAGTTTGTTATAGAATGTATATCTGTATAAAGTACTCCAGCGAGGTAATGTGGCGACGATTTTAGGTATTTTGTTACGTGGTAAATTGTTGGATGAGGTTTTTCTTGTATGACTGTCTATGCAGGATTGATTCTTGAGCAGTTCCCTATTGCTATTCGTGATGGGAGATGTGTAATTTGGACGAGAGATGATCAACTTTAAAACAGGAGGATTCTTAATACAAGACTTGAGTTTGGTGCATTGCCATCATGTGAGTTATATATAATGTTACACTTTTAGGAAAGATAAATGTAGCTGTAAAAAGTTATATATATATATATATATATATATATATATATATATATATATATATGTAAATGTGTGGACTTCTTGTTCTGTACATTTTAATCTAAAACCTCACAGATAACCAATCAGGATAGTATATTATGATGACGATGTCTTCTGCTCGAAATCAAGATGAATACATGGTGGTTTGCCATTGCCTTCCATGGAATGATAAGGACTTCCTTAGGACAAAATCTACATTTTAACGTGGGATCCGAATCACTTGCCTCCGCACCGACAATCATACTCAGGATCCCGTAATATTACAAGGCAACACCACCAAGAACACTGGACAGTATAAGTGGGGAAATAAATTATTTTTATTTTGGACCCACCACATTCTATATCAATGCCAATATTCATTGAAAGATAATATGAAAGAACAATAGCAATCGGAACAAATGGAATACAATACAAGCACTTTGTGCCAAGTATAATGAAACTCCTAATAAATATATTAGTACAATTTCTTAGAAAGTATTAAAAATATACAGAAGTTACAAACACGTGTATATAATGAGTTTTTCTTGTAAAGAATCATAAAAAGATATGATCATACTACCATGAAACCATTTCATTACACCATGACTTCCATCACAAGGAAGACCTGGACCACTCAGATGTTAACAGATAGGGTGTCTTCATTGTCCTAAACGTTGTATGTTGTACACAGCACTAATATGGCTATTTTAGTGCGTAAAATAAATAACAGATTACAAGAAAGACACCACGGGTGTCAACATGTTAGTGGTCCATGTCGACCTTATGCCGAGGTTTCATGGCTCAGTGAGAAGTTAAAGGATGTCCTAAGTACTATATATTGAGTCGTTTTATACAGAAATGTTTATGAAAGTGTACAGCAGTGACGTGCCGTAAACTATAATTTTATGTCTACGCGATTGTCTACTGTAATCTATATTACACCTTTTCCCGTGTAAACTATGTAGACAACAACTGTCAGATGTAAGGAACAATTTCGTTGCTCGTTCATATTTCCTCATTCAGTTGTTTCGCTTCAGTGCAGCGAGCATTTTTGCCGATCCCAAACGTTTCAGCATTCTTGCCAATTTGATGTCAAGAACAGAACCCAAACAACCCCTGCGGGGCTTCTAACCCGTTCCTACTACTACTACTACATTAGCTGTGGATCTATATAGTACAAGGGCAACGTACTACTACTACATTTGCTGTGGATCTATATAGTACAAGGGCAAACTTATTTTAATGAAAGAAGTATAATGAAAATTTTAAAAAAACGATGGTTAATCATTTTTTGAATATTATTTTTAATCTTATTTTAACGAAAGAAGTGTTATAAAAATTTTTAAAAGTAGTAAAAAACTGTCTGTAGGCAGGATTTGAACCCACGCCAAAAACATTTTCTTTACTAGCATGTTGCGCTAGCCCACTTGGCTACCGGAGCCGACACCATCTGCCGTTTACTTTGTGCTATATGTAGATCATGTCTTGTGATATCGTATGTGTATTGACCAATCAGATCAGATGATATCCGAAACGTTTGGGATCCGCAAATATGTGTGCAGCGAAAGATTAGGGAAACGAGTAACATATAAAAAGTAGAGGGAATTATCTAATCTGTATGTTTACTCTGCTCTGCACATACCACTTCCTTAGATTTTCCACTTCAAGCACTGCTTTTATAATGAAATTTACAAAACTAATTCTCACCTGTGAGCTTCCGGTCTTGAATATGCTGTATTTGCCAATTTTTTCTTGCATATTTTAGAAAATGCATAATATTTTTCATTTTCCTTCATCAAGACGAAACTAAATATTCGAAAGTTACTATTCGCTGGTCTAGGCATTTTATTTTGTACGCAATTTCGCAAGATAACGACAAAATAAAGCTCCTTTATTGTCCGCGATGCCATATTAAATTACGTGTTGTTGACATATTCTACATAGTCTACGTTGTTTACATTGTCTACGCATATTTGACACGTAAACGTAAACTATCGTTTTTTACGCGTAAACGCACATCTCTGGTGTACAGGACGCATCACTTGTACCACTACATTGTGGACTTCTATCGTATATTTATTGGGTTTTCCTACTCCGCTACCCCTCTTCTTCGTCCAAACCTGAAGAAGTTTTGCTGGCAACCTGGCATAGAGCTGCCCAAAATTACATCATAAAAACCGGTTATAACAGGAAGAAGATGTGAAAGAAATCGCTGTCGTCAGTAACAGCAAGTGAAGGCAATCACAAAGGGATGACAGCTAAGGATCACATGCTTCTGCACCTATACAATGTTATGATGAAAGTAAAACGTATGCAATGTTGTTGAATAATCTAGCATCTTACACGGAACACAGTAATATCTTTCGGCTCATTTCAGTAAGCAAGATACACAATAAATATCCTGGGAAAACTCTGTTAGTGATACAAACAAGTGAAGGAAAAAACGAATCTTGAAAACGCTTTAGAAAATGTAAAATCCCTACCTTCTGTTTGATCTCCCTATAAAGAAAGGAGGAAGATCAAGTGGCCTATGTGTAAGGTAGGTAGTAGCAAGAGATAGAAAGGTCTATACCGAGGATAGACCTGGAGAACGCAAGACTACAATTTAAGTGATGCTTAGGTTGGCAAAGAGAAGGCAAAAGAGAGTGAAAACTAAAGTAGGACGACAAAGGACACAATATACGTACGATAGTATTCAAAAGTGCGTGCAAAAATGCCATGCATAATATTGCCAAGTAATATATTGCAGAAGTAAAATACCGTCAAACTAAAAATTATGTCACTACGATCTGCATGTGTCTTTGTCAAAGAATGATTACACTTTTGAACATGACTGTACATACAAATGAACAAGTACAACATCGGAAACGTTTAGTTCATAAACAACCATTACTCATCATTATTATTGAGAATGCCTGGGATTTCTTCATCAGTACCGATTGGATCAAGAAAATGTCACAAATCATTCCTATTTTTCAAAATACTTCCATATTAGCAGGAGGGATGGTATATCCACTTCTTGATATCAACCTTTATAAAATCGTCCTTGCTAAGTCAAATAAAGTTATTTACAAGAGGTGAGAGAATGCAAGACTGTATTAAGATTTGAACCTCGATCTCCACATTACCGTGTTGATACACTAGCCACTATTTTACTGACTGTTCCTGAATAGTCACAAATTCTACTATTCTTGAAGTCGGTGCTCAAGCAATCAGACCGCATAAACTATACCACAACTTGTGTAGTGCTTGGGCAACCAGTCACTAGACTACAGAACAACATTGGTGATTAGATTTATATGATAAATGAGGAAATGACAGATTTTGTATTACGTAAACATTTAATGAAATACGCAATTGATTATTCCTCCAAGTTATCGTATATGATAGTGAAATTAAACCTTTTATCTATAAAATTACCTACAGTAAATTTCACGATCCTACATTACTTACGATTGCATAATAAATTGAAAAACAAATAAAGGAATCAAGTTTTAAAACACAATACATAAAATGAAATCCTGTATATTTAGTGAGAATGATTACAGTGGTAATTACTTAATTTCACATTAAGTAGTCCTTTGTAGTACACATATATCAAATGTGAATACATAAAAATAAAATAATTTAACTTTATCGTATTTGGAAATAATGTTTTATCTACTGATCCAATTTGAAAGGTGAATGCCATTTTCTTCACTCTTCTACAAACATTTTCCTTACAGATCACAATTCTAGTAGTTGCATACCGCACGTTACACATCATCAGTCTATCAATTTTAACCATTGTTATATAACATTTTAACAAGCACTTACTTTGTAAGAAGAGGTGCAACTACAAAGCCATTTCTACTCTTGTCAAAACTCAAGTCTTTTCCCAACATTCTAACATTGTAGTTCAGAAGATTACAGTTCCAATTAACGAAAACCAAGCTGCAAAATTATGTGTTTACTTACGTCCTCTCCTTCCAACATCCATTATATTGTAGCGAACATGCGAATAAAATGGAGTGAATTATACGTTTATTTTAACAATCATCTTTGAGTATCAAGAAATCACATTTCTTGTGTGAAGCTGTAGACGATTTCAGTACAAACTGTTATTCTGGAAATAGAAACGAAGATATCACAGTAACACACTTTCCCCAGATTAAAATTAAAAACCTATATGAGTAAACCAGGATGCTTATTCATATATAAACCCAGCATTAGAAAGTTTACTCGTCCAGTCTTATCCATTTCACACGAGTGAATAGTGTGTCAACGCCGTCGCTCTGCGCGAGGACCCATAGGACCCGGCGCCAGTCTTCAGGGATGTAACTTCAAGAATCAGAGGTCCAGGTAGCTGATCCGGCCAGTCCGAGTGTCCAGAACCGTCTATACCCAGGACGACCTACAGGAAGGACTCCAAGGTTTCAGTCCAGATCCGCTGAAGGTAGACGCCAAAGGACAGCCGCCAGCCGAGTTCGAACCCAGGACTACAAGGTTCCAAGCCGAGCAGCGAGATCAGCGAGTCTGTGAGGCAACGCCATTGAGGAAAGAAGAAGAGGATCCAATTTCCCCGGCGGGTTTGAACCAAGGACCTCGTCAACCGAAGACAAGTGTTAGTGCGTCGCATAAACGTCCCAAAAGCAATAACAGATCCGTAATCAGTAGCCGTTTCCTTGGACAGCATCAGGCAGTGATATACGTGAGTAGACAAAACCATATTTGAATAGTTTTCTCAAAGAGGTTCATTTGAGGAAAAAGGAAGTCATCACTCTATGACTACGCATAGCCTTGCATTGGCATGTTTTAACTTTCCCGTCTCGATCTAGCCTTCAGCTAACGAGACACCCGGTCATAAACCGAGACCCTTCTGGTCAATGTGTAGACCGGTGTAATCAGAAATTTAAATTCTTCCCCTTTGTTTAAAGAACTACGGATCTTTCAGTTTAATCATCCATCTTACCATCATCATAATATATTTTATAATAAAATATAAAAACCAACTTTTTAATCTTTTATTTACGTGACAGGCATCCCACTGATGCATAATTAACTTATCACAACGGCAGTCATAGCACCTGAGAACCGTTATATGGCTCACCGCATTAATTAATAATAGAGTATTTTGGCTTCATTTTCCTCAGATTAACACGTAATCCTGATTGTATGCTTCAGTAATCTTGTATTCTACTGTGCTACTGTATTTTTGGAACTCCTTCTTTTTCTCTCAACAATTTTATTGTGTTGCATAGTTTTTTTTATTAGAGAGAGAAATTTTAGAGATGTCAAGACATAGGCAGACATCTCCACATCCCCCACAAACAACGACGGTCGTTCTGCCGTCATCGCCCCTTCCCACCTTTTCAGCGTTAGAAACTGAAGATCCCCAAGATTTCATCGATTCATTTAATAGTCTTTCTGAATTGCACAATTGGGATCATCAAAAACTTCTAAGCGTTTTGCAATCATCTCTCCACGGTCCTAGTAAGTTTTGGTTTTTGGCTCATAAAGAGACCTTTCGCAATAAAACGTGGGATGAAATAAAAACATTTCTTGAATGAGTTTGGTGCAACTCGCAATACAATTTCACGTTTCCGTGCTTTCAGGTGCCGTGTGCAGAAACCAGGAGAACCGTTAACTCTCTTTCTATACGAAAAGAAATATTTAGCAGATCTTTTGAATAGAAATATGCCAGATAAAGAGTTTATCTTAGAAGCTGTTTCTTCTATGTTACCGAGATATACACAGCAGTTCGCGCAGTTGCCTATTAATACATTTGAAAAGCTTATTGCAGAAGCTCGCTTGCGGCAAGCAGCCGACGATTTAGGTGCAGATCAGAAATTAGGACAGGTTTCTTTCCCCTCTCCCCCTGCTGTTTCAACTCAAGACACCAGTGAAACCCTGAAAGAAATAGTTTCTCAAATCAAGCACTTGCAACTACAGTTCAACCAACATTTTGAGTCGCAGGAACGGGTTCACTTTGCTTCTAGTAAAGCAGATAAGCTTGATAGGAAGTATGAAACTTCCACTACGCATCGAAGCCGTTCTGCATCCCCTCAAGCTACAAGAACTGTTCGTAAGCAATCACATTCCCCTACTTCACGCGCTGTGTCCTCTTGCTGTGATTGTCGTTGCAAGAGCAATACTCCTTTTTCTAAGCAGCAAAGTGGAAATTCCAACAGCTCTCAGAAAAAGAAAAACGAGAAACGAAAAAAAAGGGAAATTTAACAGAAACAATCAATCTTTCCAGCACGCCATGGCGGTGCAAGCACCTTTCTGGTCTCCACACCCCTGTTTTTTGCCAAATTTCTCAGGTGTCAATACAATTGGTGCAAATTCCCTCCCAGCGCTTCCTTCACAAACTTCTTCAGTTCAGATTACTGATCCAAAAAACTTGTGAAGGGGGGTCTTGGACCCCCTCCCCCACCACCATCAACTATAATGCACTCTGCCCAGAGTCCACCCGCTCCTCCGGCCTCCGCAACAGTTGCTCAGGCAGGTGAGTCGTTCACTTCTCCTCCAGCCAGCGTGCATTTTCCCTCCCCGCTTTCCCCTCCACACCTTCCTGTTCATTCTCCAGCGAAAACAACCCTTCCTTCTCGTGACTCTGTTTCCGGCACAGAGCACATTCCTGCTTATGTGCCCCATGCTTCCGTTGACACTCCCCTTAGCGAGACGTCTAATAATAATAATAACAGTAAAGAACAAATTATCTTACCACTAGTACACAGAGGCGACCTAATGTTTATTCAGGGAGATTTAGCAGGTAAACAAACAATGTTTCTCCTCGATTCAGGCGCTGAGTCGAATATTTTGAGTTACTACAATTTGCCTCCTGGCGCGAAACCTTTTGAGATGCATACTACCTTGTTTGGCATTGCTAATACTCCGATTCAGATTTCTCAAGCGTGTGTCATCCCGATAAAACTTAATAATAGATCTTTTTCAGTTTTGTTTCGGTTAATTCCTATTAGAGATTTTCCGGTTATACTTTCGAATACGTTTCTAAAACAACAATCCGCGAGTATAAATTGTGAAAGTAATACAATTACGTTGCAGCATCACGGGTTTCGGCCCACTTACCAAAATAGTTCGGTTGCCATGGAAACGAAAGTAACTAATTTGCTTTCTTTTCACATTACGAATAATTGTGATTTTGTTTTAAGTACTCAGCGTACAGTTCTAATTCCACCCCGAACTGCCATGTTAGTTCCTTTGATTTTACCACTGAACATCACTGCTGAGGATTTGTACATTCACTCTCCAATTGAACGAAATTTGCATAAATGTGTGATCGTGTGTACTGTAGCGAAAACCACACAGCTTTTTATACCAGTGGTGAATGCGTCACCAGTGGCTCGTTATTTTTTGAAAAACACGCCCATAGCGCTAGCAAAAGTTTTTGTTAAACAAAATGACAAGCGTGTTCAGGTGAATACAATTAAGAAATTGTATACCCCCACCCCAGACCAGGTTCGAAAAGCTACGCGTGAGAGATGGAACAAAATAGCGCATTTAGTGGATCCATCCAAGTTTAACATTGACAGTACCCTACCACTGAACCAACAGGAACAGTTACGTGAGTTCCTAACACGTTATGCAAATGTGTTTAAATGGCACCCAGATGACTTTACATCCATTGGTGCATTTGAGGCGAGTCTAAATCTCAATTCTCGCGAACCATTCCAAACACCTCAATTTTCCATCCCTCACAGGCTTAGGCCCAAGGCTAAAGAACAGATTCTCAAACTCTTACGTCAAGGGGTTATTGAGAAGTCGAACTCTGACGTTCAAAACAATGTTCTGATTGTCCCGAAGCCTAACTCACAGGATACGAGACTGGTCCTTGATCTTCGCCGCCTTAACCTTCAATGCGATTTAATATCGGACGCAATAACCTCAGTTTCGGACACAATAGAGAAATTAGCAGATGCTAAGCTGTTTGTATCCTTGGATCTCCATCAGTCTTCTTTTCCAGTTGAAATTAGCTGAAAAAGATAGGAAATTCACTGCATTTTCGGTGCCGTCGTTAGATCTTGACCATTCACAGTATCAGCTAACCGCTGTACCAATGGGTCACAAAAATTCTGCCATTAATCTACAGCGCGTGATACGTCAAATCTTTGAAGACGTTTGCCCCAAAGTTTTAGCATCCTATATTGATGACCTCTACTTAGGTTCGTCAAATTTCGAACAATTGTTGTAAAATCTTGAAAAAGTGCTACAAGCAGCTCAGCAATATTCAGTTCTTTTTAACCTCGAAAAATCAGTTTTTTGTGCACAAGAAATTAAGTGCCTTGGTTTTAAAATTAAGGATGGTAACATTCGCCCCGATGAGAAAAAGATTGAGGCAATTTTGAACATTCCAAAACCTAAAACAGTCAAACAATTATGTAGTTGGTTGTCTTCAGTCAACTATTTTCGAAACCATTTTAAAGATATGGCCACAAAAGTAGCACCATTTTATGAGGCTTTACGTGGAAAACCAAAGTCCTTAGTTTGGAATGAGGCCCGTGAAGCCAGCTTCAATTGGATGAGAAAGGAACTCACTTCCCCTCCTCTCTTACAGATCTATTCAGTGGAAAACACTGAACACGCAGTCGCCGTCGACGGATCCCTGCACGGCGTCGGTGCGTGTCTTTTACAGAGAAAGATAGGAGGAACCGAATATCATCCTGTGATGTATGCATCCAGTCGACACCCCGAGCGAAAAACTCAACCGCCCGTGTATGAACTGGAATATTTTGGCGTTTATTTTTCTTTGAGAAAATTCTATCGCTATTTAGTGGGTAAAAAGTTCACAATTTTCACAGACTCCACAGCTATAACAGCACTAAAATCTTCAAATTACCTCCCACCCAAACTACAACGTTGGAGAGCGTATGTCCTCAGTTTTGAATTTGATGTTCAACATGTCAAAGGAATTCTAAACACAATGCCTGATCAATTGTCGCGTCACCCCCTCCCAAGAGAGACAGAAGGAGAAGCGAATGAAGAACCTCATGCATTTCAGTTGCTAGCATTAGACAGAAATGTTGATATCGCTGCCCTACAACGAGAAGACCCGTATTTTTCTGTTATTTGGCAAGTGTTGTCAACAGACGACAATGACCACCCACAATACAAGAATTATACCAATAATTTTGTGTTATCTAAAGGCATCCTGTACAAAAAAGTGACTGCAATTCCTGAAAACCGGTTGTTGTTATGCATTCCAGCTAAGTTACGAGATGCCGTTTTTGATGAAATTCACGTGCATTCTCTGACACACCCAGGTTTTTGTAAAATGTACAATATCTTGAAGGTTAAATATTTTATACCACAAATGAAAAAATGGCTTTACCATCGGTTAAAGCAGTGCACTGAGTGTGCGATTTTTAAACGACCTCAACCAACTACTGTTGACGCCGTACAAAGACACCCGAATTACGGTCTCTTTGAGGCATGGTCAGTGGATCTATGTGGTAAATTAATACCTTGCGAACCTGAAGGATATCAGTACTATTACGTTGCAGTGGAGCACAGCACAAGTTTCTGTGTCGTTCACCCAATAGTCACCCCAACTTCAGATGCTTTCATTTCTTTTCTTATGGAAGAAATAATCATTCCGTACTCATGCCCTAAAGTTTTATTCACCGATAGACAATCTAGCCACACGTCTACGAAAGCAAAGCAGTTTCTAGACACATTAGGAGTGTAGGTTCGATACACCTTACCAGAAAATCATCAGACATTAGGGTTTTCTGAAAGTCACGTGAAAACTACACAAGACGCGCTCCGTTTTCTGACGAAAGAAGACCATAAGAAATGGCCAACATTTCTTAAAATGGCTGTCGCCAGTGTGAACAAAACTCCGCTTACGTCCGTTGCTGTCTCTCCTTTCCAACTCCTGTACGGTGCTCAACCTGTGTTCGCGGTTGACAGGGTACTCCAAGCCCCCGTGAATAACGAGGCTCTACAGGACAGACTCACAACGCTCACCGACCTCCGGGATTATGTCCTCTACAAGAAAGAGAAAGTGTTTCAGCGTCTTCGTGACAAGAAACACGCTAAACAAACTCCGACTGAGTTTGTCCCACAATCCCAGGTGATGGTTCGCAGATTGTACACAAAAAAGAACGAAGCAGGACCTTTAAGAGCTTTATTCCAAGGACCGTATCAAGTTTTGGCTAAACTGGATGAAAACTCGTATTTATTGTCAATTGAAGGCAAACCGACTCCAGTTGCTAAAAATCGGTTAAAGCTCTATCTTCCTGAAGACCGTTCTGACCCCCATTTTGAAACAAAATACAGGCAGTATTTGCACTAAGCAAGGCTCGAACTCCATCACAAAACCATAGCTTAGTCAATAGCGCCCAACGTACGTTTCTTGCTAATTCCTGCTATGGGTTTTTCTCTGGATTTTCTCCTTTGTCATTCACAAATCCTTGCTTGCGAATCACTCTGTTGTGTTTCAAACCCCTCCTCCTCCCTACCTTCTTAATTCAGTATTAATTTCCTCCTCTCTTTTCATTCCACCATATGTACACGAGAGTTTAATATTGAATTGACTAGGTAAGCCTTTTGAGTAGTTGTAAAGCTATCAGCGCATCATTTCAGACCTGGAAAATCACGAAACAATGAACACAACTTCGCTCATCAAAAAAGAAAAAAAAGTTGAGGTACTTACATGTGGTACTCCGTTTAGACACTTTCCGCATCTGTCCCTCCTTTTTTTTTTCTTTCATCCCATTGAAAAGTTGTCAGTCTCACGACACACTTGTAACTTACCAACACGTTGTAATGACAACTGAATGCATTTCGTGTAATAACACTTGCTTTTCGCGAAAATGAATCACTACCTCACACGCGTTATTTTTTTTTCGCACGGTAGGAACCACGTTTACAAATTGCAAGTGACTACCAATGCAAATTACGTGTTTCTCACTCAAACTTTCACTACAAGGTTTGCCAGTGTTTGTGATTACCCAGCATTGTTTTGTGGCACTTTTCCACGTCGCCGCACTCAATATGCAATCGTATCACCATTGGATTTTTTTTTGGTATAATAACTCGAAATTATATCCTCTTTTTTTTTCCTTTCGACACGCATGTTTTGAAATTCTACATGCAGGTGTTTTTTTTTTCAACTTTGTTTTACCAACAACCTGCAACCCTGTATTACCTGTTCGTATGCTTGTGACTATGGGATTCACCAGGAAGTCAAAGTGCACTGACCTTCCTTGGTATGCCAATACGTCAGGATCATTACGAAAATAGAGAACAACACGGTTTTCTGAAGCTGTGGCTGGCCACCACATTACTTCCAGAAAATTGTGCTTTTCTTCTCTCTCTCTCTCCCCTCTCTGTAGTGTCACTTCTCAAGAGTAGCCCCCCCCAAAAAAAATCACGGTAGCTCCTTATCCTGCAGGCATCTTCCTTTTGTCCTTTCAGGAGTCATGTTCAGTATGCAGTTGCCAGATGTCATAATGGTTACGCTGCTATGTATCGTCGTCGCTGGACTGTTAGCTCTGCTCATCTTTTGTTTTTGCTTTTTTACGAAAAACCGCAACTGTTGTTCGCACTTTTACAGACGTAACATCACGTCACAATATAGGGCTACACCACGACAACACACAAATGACGCTGAACTTGATCATTTGTTTGATACTTTACAACCACCCGAAAGCGATTCAATCAACATCCCACCCCCCGAAATTTTGCTGACACCGGTGTCCTCCAACACATCTCCTCCCATGTTCCCCAAAATGTCCCCCAACATGTCCTCTCCCATGTCCCCCTCCCCCTTAACCCCGCCCATGTCCCTCCGTGGTGATTTCTCTCCGGCAACTCATCTTTTAGTTGACAGTCAACGCGCGAAACGTCACGTCACGTTTGCCCCTGCTATGAGAAATGTCCATACCCACGTGAACCCTTCCCCCACCCCCCCGGAACTCCCACAGGAGCATCCCATTGGAGCCTTGGGATAATTTTCTTCCCGTAGGAAAACGATTTTACAAACATTTTATCCTTTTTTTTGGTTTTGGGTATATTGTATTTCGTTTACGTGTGTGCTCTTTCCCCCACTCCATACCTAACTTAGTAGTAATAGATTACTCTCTCTAAGGTTTACTGGAGTTCACTCAAGACAGTTCCACTATGTGATCCATAGCTATATAATCAGGATTTGAATCTCGAGAGCTCGAATATGATTTTCTTGCTCACACCGATTTTGCATGGAACATCTTATAGTGAAGAATTGGGAGTTTTTTTTTTTCAAGTGCTGTTTCCTCAGACGAATACAGGACTTTCGTCAGTGTTCATCACCTCCCCGGTGGACATGTGTTCAACATGCAGTGTTTTTTTCTTCATTTTTTGTGTTTTCCCCCAAACAAGGCTTCCTGTCACCGGCGACGAGAGGCAAGGACATTGAAGTTGCCAGTCCAGGGCTTTCCTTTGATTGTGGACGTTCAGTGCAAAACTTGTGTAAACACTGATTTGTTTTGTTTTTTTTTTGATGGAATATACATTTTTCCTTGTTTTTTCTTTTTTTCACAATATCGCAAGAACCAGCGAGAACTATTTTGCATTTTTTGCAATAAGCCACAAAAAGGCATTCATTTTTTTCTTTTTTTTCAATTTTATTTTTTGTATACCTCTATGTATATATCATTCATCCTTCATGTCTTTTTTTTTTTTTTACATGAAAGATCATACTCTTTCACCTTCCTTTTTTTCTCAAGCCTCATGCTACGTGGAATATGAAATCCATGATTTTGTAAGGTTTTGTTTACTCACCGTTACCTTTAACGTTGACTTCTGCCGTCCAAACAGTGCATGCGTTCCCCGACAAAGTATACAGTCAACTCTGTTCATACAAGTGTTTAACCAGGTCTTCTTGCCTCAGACCCGAATGGACGAATTATACAAGCCTTAGCGCATACTTCGATGTCGCCCGTATCATATCTTGGTCCGAGGAATGTAGCGAACATGCGAATAAAATGGAGTGAATTATACGTTTATTTTAACAATCCTCTTTGAGTATCAAAAAATTCACATTTCTTGTGTGAAGCTGTAGACATCAAGTACGATTTCAGTACAAACTGTTATTCTGGAAATAGAAACGAAGATGTCACAGTAACACACTTTCCCCAGATTAAAATTAAAAACCTATATGAGTAAACCAGGATGCTTATTCATATATAAGCCCAGCATTAGAAAGTTTACTCGTCCAGTCTTATCCATTTCACACGAGTGAATAGTGTGTCAACGCCGTCGCTCTGCGCGAGGACCCATAGGACCCGGCGCCAGTCTTCAGGGATGTAACTTCAAGAATCAGAGGGCTAGGTAGCTGATCCGGCCAGTCCGAGTGTCCAGAACCTTCTATACCCAGGACGACCTACAGGAAGGACTCCAAGGTTTCAGTCCAGATCTGCTGAAGGTAGACGCCAAAGGACAGCCGCCAGCCGAGTTCGAACCCAGGACTACAAGGTTCCAAGCCGAGCAGCGAGATCAGCGAGTCTGCGAGGCAACGCCATTGAGGAAAGAAGAAGAGGATCCAATTTCCCCGGCGGGTTTGAACCAAGGACCTCGTCAACCGAAGACAAGTGTTAGTGCGTCGCATAAACGTTCCAAAAGCAATAACAGATCCGTAATCAGTAGCAGTTTCCTTGGACAGCATCATGCAGTGATATACGTGAGTAGACAAAACCATATTTGAATAGTTTTCTCAAAGAGGTTCATTTGAGGAAAAAGGAAGTCATCACTCTATGACTACGCATAGCCTTGCATTGGCATGTTTTAACTTTCCCGTCTCGATCTAGCCTTCAGCTAACGAGACACCCGGTCATAAACCGAGACCCTTCTGGTCAATGTGTAGACCGGTGTAATCAGAAATTTAAATTCTTCCCCTTTGTTTAAAGAACTACGGATCTTTCAGTTTAATCATCCATCTTACCATCATCATAATATATTTTATATAAAATATAAAAACCAACTTTTTAATCGTTTATTTACGTGACAGGCATCCCACTGATGCATAATTAACTTATCATAACGGCAGTCATAGCACCTGAGAACCGTTATAATATATATATATATATATATATATATATATATATATATATATATATATATATATATATATATATCGGGTGTTGCAAAATAAGTGTTACAACTCTTGGGAGGTGACTCCTGCCACTGAGACAAGAAAAAAAGTTCTCTTCAACTTTCTGCTATCGGACATAGTTTCAGATCTACAAGGAGCCGAAAGCGTGGGAAAATGACTTTCGGACGCCAATAGTTCGGAAACTATCCAACATAAAGAGGGCGGGTAAAAAATTCACTGAAGAAGTCATACCTGTTCTATTGAATTTTGCATGTTTCACAATCCTACCGTGCACGCGCAAGGGATTCCCCAAAGGAACATAGGGAGTCCCGGATAATCTGCCAAATGAAACTTGCTCTAAATGGATATGAATTGATAGGATTTCTACCAGGTAACAATAATTCGTTTGTGTTAAGTCGATATCTGGAACAAATACAAAATGGCGGACATCTTCATGCCCGTTGTGTGTGGTTGCATAATCGCCAGGTATGGATGCTGGCCAACAGTGACGTTCTGAGTATTAATTTTAGCGAATTTGTACTCAAATGCTCTAGAAAGACATCTGGAGTGTCGATAGAGCATAACAGATGAAGCAGGGTGATTCACATGTGTGGAAACACTTAACGAAAAATGACCAGAAATGCACTAATACTCAGTAAACGTGAGTTCAAAGCGTCCGAAACGTAAGGATTAGCGTCAAGAACATGAAAGCCATTGCCAATTCACCAATAATATTCCTTCAAACCGATGCAATATGATGTACACGGTTGCATACCAATAAGGATGCAACAACTGAGGCCAAGTTCAAATTGTGCAATTGGACTCACAAAGAAACTGGGTAAACTAAATGAATGTCACTAATGGGATCGCATGCTCGATATTGAAATGTGGCCAATGTGTGTGTTGATATCAACATGTGCCTAATGAACAAATGTTAACATGTCCCACTACTGCTGGGACATCGTCCCACGTGTGGGCCGCGGTGGCTCAGTGGTAGAGCGTTCACCTCTGGCGCTTGGGGTCCCGGGTTCGAACCCAGCCCCCGCCAAGTGAACTTTGTGGTGGACAAACACCGTGTGCGTGGGTTTTCTCGGGGTTCTCCCGTTTCCTCCCACTTTCTTCATTCCACCATTTCATTCATTACTCATTATCACCGTCTCCTTTAGCCTAACCGGCATAAGCGTGGGACGTAAAACTCAAAGATTTCATTTTCATCGTCCCACGTGCAAAAAATAGGAAAATAACTACTCGGGTCTTGAATCTGAGGCCATGGGCTCCCAGTGGGATTGGAAACTGCGACCACGCGAGCAAAAGCGAGCGCTCTAGCCCTGAGGTTCACAGGAGCCTCACTTTCTTTGTATTCATTTCTTTGAGGAGTACCCACTTTGTTTGGCAAGCCCTCTTGTACAGCCTCCCGACATACTTGTGTGTTTCATTTTTTTACTCCTACTGCACAGTTGTAAACAATCAGAGCTCTAAGACGTTTCTTCCTATTTCTCATGTAGTTTTATTTTCCATATGTATGGTGTTCCAGGTGTAGTGTTAAATGTGTGTAGGGTTCATTTTCGTCTTTCTTGGCATGTACACTGTGTATAAGACACGAATTTCTGGAGGTATTTTCCTATGTTTCGAGTACGTCATATGTCTCAGAAGACGTGGGACATGATAGAAGTTTATTTTCACGCTCTATCAGAATTTGAACCATGCATTAAGAGATTTCATTTCATTAGTGTCGACTGTGGGACAATGTCCCAAACAAAGAGGTACATTGATACAATCGTGTTCTAGTTACATTCTATCAAAAAATGCACCAGATGTAATAGCAGAATGTACGTTATTTTCCTAGTTTTCGCATGTGAAACGGTGTCCCAGCAGTAGTGCGACATGTTGACATTTGTCCATTAGCTACATGTTGATATCAACATACACATTGGCCACATTTCAATATCGAGCATGCGATACCACTAGTGACATTCATTTAGTTTACCCAGTTTCTTTGTGAGTCCAATTGCACAATTTGAACTTAGCCTCAGTTGTTGCATCCTTATTGATATGCAACCGTGTACATCATATTGCATCGGTTTGCAGGAGTATTATTGGTGAATTGGCAATGGCTTTCATGTTCTTGACGCTAATCCTTACGTTTCGAACGCTTTGAACTCACGTTTACTGAGTATGAGTGCATTTCTGGTCATTTTTCGTTAAGTGTTTCCACACATGTGAATCACCCTGCTTCATCTGTTATGCCCTACCGACACTCCAGATGTCTTTCTAGAGCATTTGAGTACAAATTCGCTAAAATTAATACTCAGAACACCACTGTTGGCCAGCATCCATACCTGGCGATTATGCAACCACACACAACGGGCATGAAGATGTCCGCCATTTTGTATTTGTTCCAGATATCGACTTAATACAAACGAATTATTGTTACCTGGTAGAAATCCTATCAATTCATATCCATTTAGAGCAAGTTTCATTTGGCAGATTATCCGGGACTCCCTACGTTTCTTTGGGGAATTCCTTGCGCGTGCACGGTAGGATTGTGAAACATGCAAAATTCAATAGAACAGGTATGACTTCTTCAGTGAATTTTTACCCGCCCTCTTTATGTTGGATAGTTTCCGAACTATTGGCGTCCGAAAGTTATTTTCCCACGCTTTCGGCACCTTGTAGACCTGAAACTATGTCCGAAAGCAGAAAGTTAAAGAGAACTTTTTTTCTTGTCTCAGTGGCAGGAGTCATTTCCCAAGAGTTGTAACACTTATTTTGCAACACCCGATATATATATATATATATATATATATATATATATATATATATATATATATATATATATATATATATATATATATATATAAATTATTTGTTGAAAAGTTCTCTTCTACCTTTTCACCTTCTATGAATATATTTAAAGATACGAAGCATGCATACGAAGGTCATTGGAAAAGTCATGACAACTTTTTTCTCGAAAATTGTAACGAATAAAAAAAATTCTGAAACACGCAAATGGAGGGTTAGTTTATATGTAAACATTACATGAAGGGAGATGAATGAACACACAGACCACCATAAAGATGTAGCACGACGAAAAAAGATGAACAAAATTTTGTCGTTTTCAACGTGTTTTATTGTCAATTATAACAGTACGCAATAGTACAGGGAAGAAACACGTACCTGTGACATCTCGTGTTTCCGAAACGAGACAAATTGTTATCTAGTCCCCTTTCGTCTAATTTTCTTTCGTAAAACTCATAATAATTGAAGTAAAATTGGAAGCCATGCGGCTTCGAAATGTAACGTAGTTTACAAGTTAGAATTGATATTCTGACAAGAAAGGGCTATGGAATGCTTCCAAGTCATTTAAAATGCAACTATTCCAGACAAGGACCTGTCACGTCTCATCTAGGAAAACAAAACGAAACACGCTTTGTCTCGTCTCGGAATTAACAAAGTCTATATTGTTTCGCCCATGCTGAATTGGAAGCCTCTCACCAGAGATAGGATGAGACCCACAGAAACCCACCATCCGCCGTGACTCACCATAACCCAGCGACCCACCATAACCTACATACCCACTACGACCCACTGACACACTCTGCTTAGTGCATTGTATATAGCACCCTCTGAAGAGTGGTGAATTTGTCTATATTTTAATTTTAGGATCTCAATTTTCTCCTGCTCCTTTTGCATTTGTTTTTATTTACTTACCTGAGATAAGTATATCTAACAAGGACAAGGCAGACTTTGTTAAATGAACTTGGGGGCCATCTTTCGCGAGGTAGTAGTGCACATTTAAACTGGGAGAGCGCAATAGCCAGAAATAGCCTAGAAAAAGCGTCTTAAAGTTTGGACCTGCCGTATATATGCTACGACGCCTAAAATTATCAAGTGGCGGTGTGGTACACTGTGGAGCATTCACGACTCCCGTGTAAAGGGTCCAGCGTTCGATTCCCCCTCGAGTCAGCTTGCTTTTGCTTTTTACCAATAAAGTAGTCATTTATAACCAAGTAAAATATTAATTCACTACATGTTCATATATTCTAAACGATAGGAATTTTCAAATCAGTTGTAAAACTTTTCAACTGGAATGTGCAAGAATTGGTGAAGATGCAAGTTTGAACTTGAATGTGTCGCATGCCTTCTTCTTTTCTCGTATCACGAAAGCTTTGTTTTTCTTTGTTAAATTCACTAATGGTTTGGAAACTTCCGCATAATCCTTCAGGAAAAGTCTATAATATCTGCACATTCACAGAAAAGATCTTACATCTTTTATAGTTTTCGGATCAGGGATCTTTTCTATAGCTAGGGTCTTCTCTTTATCTACTCTTATTCCCCATCTCCCTGCACTTTGCCCGAGCACTCACATTTCTTCATATGCAATGTAGCACTTCTTCGGATTGAGTTTTAAGTTAAATTTGCAGACTCTCTGAGACATGAGTCGTAATCTAAGAAGTATTTCTGGGAAATCTGGTAAAGGGATTACCACGTCATCTAAATATAAGAATAGGATATTCCAATTTAACCTTGAATATATCGTATCCATAACGCGTCGGAAAAAAGAAGGGGAGATAAAGAGTTTCGTTGGCAGGCGATAGTGTAACAGAATTTCCCAGCGCTACAGATGAACGCAGTCTGTCCTGTTCTTCAGGAGGGGTGCTTTTCGGTGAAAATCGTTTTTGTCAACCACGGAAATGAAACGAGTCCCATTTAATTGAGATAATATCTCATCTATCATGGGGATCGGAAACGTATTCGGAAATAATATAGTATTGAGGTAGCAAAAATCTACCCCATGTCTCGCTTCTCTGTCCCTTTTTAGGAACTATTATTAACGGAGCTGAGTATGGGCTGTTGGTTGGTTCTATGATACATTGTTTTAATAATTTCTCTATCTCCTGGGCTTATACTTTGTTCGATTTGTTGTCTCCCTGTACTGCGGTCTTGATACTGAGATATATGTGGTCAAAGGTAAGGTTGGTTTATAACCGTCTATTGTAGTCGTTAATTTTTGATTCTCACAAGCTAATGTATCTCTAAATTCCATTAACAAAGTTAGAGCTTCATCCTTCTCTTTCGGTGTAAGAGTTTCGTCGAAATGTGCGTTTTTGCAAATGTTCTTTCGTTTCAGGATAAGTTTCACTTGATGCTGCCAACAGTTCGTCGTCTTCATCCGAAGTTGGTGGTAGCTTTATTATTTGATGTAGAGCCTTGTTCGTAATTCTCATGTGGGCTCCTGTGCTTTCTTTGAAGGGTATGAGTTTTCCGAGGTACAGTCCTTTAAGAAGTTTGGTTCCCTTGCTTTCCGGGTTGCATACCATCAATGATCTTGCCATTTTTGCTTCGCATGATGCTGTGTTGCACGGTACATCCTTTCCAACCTGATAACTCCGTACTGGGCTGAAAATCCCACAACTCTAATTCTTCTGCTGGTACAAATATTCTTCCTCTCGCTTTATGTTCAAAGTATAGGAAAGTATGGCATTATACTCGACGTGTCCTTTTCTTCTTCGTTTCCTTCATTCTTGCTTGTCCTCCTTCTTGGACACGTTCAAGATAATGCAAGTCATCTCTTCTTGTTGTTGAATTCGTATCTCTGGTGAGGTGATTTCCTGCTGTCGACCATGATCCCCTTTCGGATCCTATTGTTTGGCTCGCATTTTTCATTTCCTGCCTTCGTTTAGGTTAGAGTTGGTGAAGTTCGTTCGGTTCATTCGGGGTGTGGTCACTGGTCACCCTACCGGCTTCGAATGAGGGTATACATTGAGTACAGTTATTCCGCTACCAACGGTTTTATTATTGTTTCTCTGGGTTCGAGAGCTCGCGCACGTATTATTTGGTAGTGATTTTTCTCTGTTTTTCTCCTTCTTTATTTGCTTCGTGGTGTCTGAACTCCAAACTAGGATGAATTGTATTCACTAGTGTTCCAGGTTTATTGAAATAAACACTACTAACATAACTACCCTGATTACCTGTAAGTTCTAAAGGCTTGCCATGAATACGACCCACATATGCATTGAGGAAATTTATCCCCAGGATCGCCTTATAATTTGGAGATTTTATGTCATAAAGGGCCATGTCCATATTTTTTCGGTCTTTCTTGTTATCGGTCAGCATTATATATATATATATATATATATATATATATATATATATATTAAAGGGATCAATTTCGATGCAGTTCCTGAAATTCCTGTTACTGATAAATGTCGTCTCAATCTATCACACAGAGGAAAGTATTTACGTATTAGCTTCTTACCTAGAAGCGAAATTTCAGCGCCAGTATCAATTAAAACTTTTCTTTTACGGCCATTTATCCAAACGGTTATGGTAGGCAATATTTGCGGCCCCCACCCAAGAACATAGGGATTAACCATTTGTCCTGAGACATAACTATACGGCTTTGCCTGCACATATTCTTGGGTTTGTTTACTTATTGGATGTACGACATCATTCCGGAAATGTTCTTCTCTTCGAAGATGGTTACCACAACGTCAATATCACTCTGCTTCCGCTTGCGTAAATCGTCGTTAAATAACCGCTCGTGAAGCTTTATATAGATAAGAATGTCATCAACATTATTCATTAAGTAGGTTTTGTCTCTGTTTCTTTGTAGCAGATTTAACAAATTGGGTCTCATCCCTATGAGGATTCTTTCATTGATTTTGTCTTCATTAATATCTGGTCGAACGCGTTTCAAATCCCTAACCATAAAATATATTCACCACTAGTTTGTCTATGCTTGTTTTAGGTGATAGGCATCCCATAATAAAGTTATACTCTAAACATGGTTTCAAATTTGATGCAAACGCATCAAATGACGATCCGTTAATTCTTCTCTTTCTGAATAAAAGCAATCGGACGCGGATGCAGACAATAAGGCGGGAATTTACCTTATTTGTTCGCTATCTGTCCAATTGTACATGCTACTACATATCCTAAATTCTGCCAGAAACCTATCTATACTTTCGTATTTTGTGTCTCCAAAACAAGTCAGCGGTACTATTGGTATGAATTCATTTGACTCTTCGTTTTGTGACTGTTTTGATGAATCCTCGTTTAGCCTACGTGGCATAACTGTGAGATATAAAACTCAAAGATTTAAATTCATTTTCTTCATACAATTATTGAATAATGTCTTTAGTAACACGCCATCGGATAAAATTATGTCTCTTAATACTCTTTTTATGTCATCTACAATGCATGGAGTTTTTTCTTCAATCTCAGGAAATGCGATTTTTGGGGAACACAATCTTATCCATGGGCTTTCCCCGTTTTATATCAAATTTTTACTCCTCAAAGTATACCCTGATTATTCATTATCCATATCTTTTAGCCTACAGAGTGCAGTTAATAGAATATTTACATGTAATTTCTAAATCACTGTATATAGAAAGTTCCTTGGCAAGGTCGAGTGGTGTAAATCAAATGTTTAACGCCGGCGATGAAGAGACAGGCCTGTCGCGGATTCTAATCCTATTCAGGACATAGTTGCTTATGTCTCTTCATCGCTTATTATATTATCGTCATCGTTTTTTTATACTAATCACCTTTGTCTACATGCGAAATGGTGGAACGTAAAACTCAATAATAAATAAAAGTTCCATTATCATTTTCGTACACGTAAGAAGTTGTAATTTCTAAGTAAATCGTACATAGGATGATTCGCCATGTTATTCTTCCTCTCCAATCAAAATACATTTAGTGTTGCACAATTTCTGTAGATGATAGTATTTATCAGAACAGTGTTATTATTGACCCAAATAAAATGTCATTTTGACATTTTAAATTATTACAAATATATAAATTCCCTTTCAGTGTGACAGAAAAATAACACACAAAAATAACGAAGCAGGAATGTGTTTCAAACTACCATACTCAAAAGTTATTGCACTCAAATAACGAATTATTTGCTAACGCCCACAGCTATTCCAGGTAGGCCTACTTTAAACACTTGGCTTGCTTCTAACATAATGTTTATTATTATTATTATTATTATTATTATGTAGGTACATATAATTTGTGCAGAAGTACCTAGGTGAAAACAGTGCAACTTTGGTTACAGGGGCAAACAGTTATCGAACTAAATCTCGCTTATGGGTTAGTATTTGGTAGTGTATAAAGCAGAGGAAGGGAATTTCACTATTGTTACAGAACACACAAAACATATTTTCGCTATTGCATTTTCCATATACGTATACAATAAATTTTCACGTGGAGAACATATGCAAATAATAATATTTAAAATCTAACAACTAAATCTCTTCAAGCTTTTTTTCTTTCCTTCTTCCAATATCTTTGAAGAACAGATCCTTGGCGATATTTTTTCCTTGGTAATTTTGAAAAATGAATTCTTGGTCATTTTTTAATTACATATCTATCACTATTTTGCAGTTCTCCATCCTTCACAACAGGGTAAGTCCTCTTTGATCTCTATGTAAGTTTTTGTCAGTTATGCGACAAATAAGCTTGATTACTCTACAGAATACAGTTCGAAACTTGTTCTATATGGTGAACACATCCCTCACTTGAAAACGAAATAAACAATTTTTTGAAACTTTCGTACGTCGTTAGCTCCAAGACACTAGAGGTAACTATTCGCGGAGATGTTTACGCAGAATCAGGGAAACCTTGACTATCTATGAAAGGAGAGAAAACAGATTTTGCTCTTCTCTGTTGTCAATCTGCATTCCATCGGTTTGTTTATCTCCGGGGACAACCCTAAGTTCACGCACGTGAACTTGCGGGGGGTAGAAAATGAAAGAGACGTACCAGGTTGGTTTCCTATCTGGTATTCTACGCTGATGCAAAATGCAGACCATATTTTAAACAGCTTTTAAAAATATAACTTCATTAGCGCCCTATAATATTTCCCTAGTAAGAAAACATAAAACTGAAAGTGTAATATTAATAGACATTTCGATGAATTTCGAAATGTATAAAATAAATAGTTTTCATAATATTTTGGAGATATATGCCATGTAATTATATAGAGAAATCCCATCGCATTCCAAATGTTGGAGACAGTCGTCTTAATAAAGTCTTGAAAATAAATTGAAATTTAATTTTGTTCTGCGTTAACTTTAGAATTAGAGGGAGGTGTTGATGATGAAAAGTGGGCTTAATGATGTGGGTGTCCCGTATGCCATACCATTACCTATTCTGGACTGTTTTCTACTCGGGTCAGCCCAGGGCAATATTCTCACACTAGTATCGACAGTTATGCAGAATGACAACCCATTCAAAGTACATCTCATTGCTAAAAATATGCTCTTGGAAAACGAAGGATCCTGTTCCTGTTGTTCGGTAGCCCACATGTCCAACCGGTGACAAGAGTCATCCTCGTCAAGTTCATGTAGCCTGTGCAGCTTTAAGGATGACAATGATAAGCTGCAATATCGAGATCACGCAGGTTTGGCATTTCTATAACAAATCCAATACTGAGTTTAGCACTTTCCGCAAACGATGCTATCACTGCCGTTTCTGTATGCGCATTGATAACAGTCTTTGGTTGCCCACTACGTGGACTATCTCTAACCAAGCCAGTCTGCTGGAATATGGTGATGTCATGTGAGAATGTGCCGTGCAAAACAAGTTTTCTGTCTCTGTGCTGTTTGATGTAGTCATCGGTAAATAGTGGGTAGCAGCTTTCCTCGGAAATAAGAATGATTTCCACCTTCAATGCCTTTGTCAAACCTATTTTAGATCACCTGCAATAAAGCGATATTCTGTCAGTGTGAACGTAACTCAGTTTAGATTCCCATCAACAAAGATAGATTATGTCAGGTCAGTGTACCTCAGTTTAGATCTTCTGCAAGTTTCATTGTCATTTTCCACAATTGGCCTCATCACTCTCAAAATATCCAACATTGAGGGAAAGCAATTACCTCACTGCATCCGTAAACTTGAGATTGTGTTATTTGATGTGCCGCACCTCCTTTTCCCATTAAAAGAAACAACTTGGATATCCAAGATGGCGGCCAGGATCAACATACACCTCAAAAGTTGCAGCATCTCACCCAATATCAATTGCCATACTCATTTTTCACTTGGTAACTTCCGATTTTAAATTATAAGGATATTGAGAAACTTTATTAAGTATCTTAAGGAGCAACAAACAACGCACAATATTGGGAGGTTCCCGTGCACTTGTGAACTTTATAAGGTGATATCACTGCAGTTGATAAGGACAAAACTCACAGCTAGCTGTAGTGAACGCATAATTGAACCACGAGCGTCTTTTCAGATTTTGCTTGGGGGCAAGACCCCTTGATATAAGTAAAATTTAGCGTTTTTTACTGATTTACTACTATTCCATTGATAAAATCTATATACATCTCAAACTCAGGGGGGGGGGGCAAATGTCCCTCCTTGCTCCCTAAAATGACACCCCTGAATTGAACCTCCGCGTTCCGCGTTCCATACAGTTACTTAGTATGAGTCGGATTTTAGCAATTTTGTTGCAAGATACAAACTGATAACGTCGTTTATATCATGATTATTCTCACGAATGTTGAAAAATACTTTCATAATTAATCCTAATGGATGTAAAGCTAATAAATAATTATAATTCTCAGTGTAAGCGACATGCAAGCTTTAATAAAAGAACATATGGAGTATTTTCCACGAACAGTATAAAATGAAAGTTAGTTCTTACTCGAACAGAGCATACATGTTTTTACTTCATTTGAAAACTTTATGATTAACTTATATTTAGTTCGTTCAGTAATGGTGGCAAGTAGCAGTTTGAAATGTTTGTTGATGTATGCATTAAGATAGTACTATAGTATATAGTACTATCAAACCCCACTAAACGGTTTTGTTTCTTTCTGTAGGTAGCACATTGTAGCAGCACTTTTTCCAACTCGCCAGGAAGCTGGTGGACAGCGAAAAGACAGTATGGAAGCAGACACACATGGGCAACGGTACACAGTGTGGTTTCTCTGGCGGGAAGGAGTGAATTCTTCAGACATCCACAACAGTTTATTAGCCGTATGTGGGGACAGAGCACCAAGTCGCTGATCCGTGTTTCGTTGGGTATCCGAATTCAATGAAGGCAAAGACAGTGCTGCAAAAAACAAAAGCATTGGGCGTCCTGCAACTGCATGCAGAACAGGCAATGCCGCGCGAGTGAATGATTTGATAATGGAGCACAGGACAATCCCGTTTGATGAACTAGAAAAAGAAACAGGTCTATCACGGGGTCCCCTCTGCACTATCATTCATGAGGATTTGAAGCTGCACAAGGTGTGTGCACAATGGCTGTCTCATGACCTCACCGTTGCAGAGAAACAAAAGCGTGTGGAGATTTGCCAGCAGTTGGTGCAACAGCACAGTGAAAATCCGACCGAGTTCTTTGCACGTCTGGTCACCGTCGACGAAGCTTCGTTCCTCTACGAGACTCCAGAAAAGAAACGCCAGTCCATGGAATGGAGGCGTACTGGAAGCCCTCATCCCATGAAGGCACGGATGGGACTATTCGTGCGGAAACAAATGGCGATAGTTTTCTGGGATCAGGAAGGGATAATGTTAGTTGAATGGCTCCCTCCCAATATGTACAACGACAGTGAGAGCTACTGCAGTTCACTGCATAGACTCCGCCGAGAAGGAAAATGGGGCCGTGGCATTCTTCTCCAACACGACAATGCACGGGCATGTGTCAGTCGCCAGAATATTGCCACAGTGCATGGACTAGGGTTACTGCCGCCGGGTCTGGCTCCGGCTCTGGTCCATATTCGCCGGGTCTGGCTCCTAGCGCTTATGCTTTATTCGACACAATGAAATAGGGCAGAGAGGTAAAACGCATTTGTCTGCCAGTGGCAGAGAGATAACCTCAAAGAATGGTTTGCTACACAAATAAAGAAGCATCCAGAACGATGGCAAAGGTGCATAAACATTGTCGGGGAATACCTCTCAAATAAACTGTAAACGTTTGTTCAATACATTAAGAGGAAACGTTATAGAATATAGAACCATGTTCAGAAAACAAAAGTATAGTCGAGGAAATCAGTGGGAGGAATCTTACGAACAAATGGAAAAGTTTCAAATGTTAAGTATAGTAACTGTTTATACTCGGGAACCCTGACAGTATGCTAAACACTTAAGAGACATTAATAAAATAGCTGGAAACGCGAACAGTTAAAGACTTATACAGTTCGCAAATCCTTAGCAGGGATAAAGCTTACTTGTTACTCAATATATTTGTGTGATTCTCCTACGAGATAGAAATGTATATGAAATTACTAAATTGCTAAAAATAAATAAAAAATAATTAAGTGGTATAATAAGAAAAATTAAATGGTTTTAAAATGGCACTGTTACAATAGCCCTCTTCAATGAACGTATTTTATTCTATTTATTGCGTTCCGTATACCAAATACATTTGCAAATATGCTCATTGTTATATAATATGCTAGAAGAGATTAACATAACATACATGTTACGCTTAATTATAATTAATTGATTACAATTTATGAAATTACATTACAAATAATGAATCAAATTAGGTAAAATAATGCTATCTAGACTTATTACTCAAGTTCTTCATGTAAAACCTATTGACAGAATAAAATGCATTATTTAATAGGGATTCTCTTAATACTGCCTTGAACTTTATCCAATTTAGCACTCCAAGATAAGTTAATGGATGAACAGAAGTTTCTTGCACATGTTTTCAGCCTTGTACATGTATATTTTAGCTGTTCTATCATTACTATATATGTTATCATTTTTGAATATTTTCTGATTTTGTTTTATGTACATTATACACTCTCGTGTGTAAAGCGATGGTACAATTAGCTAATTTAATATTGTAAATAGTCTCCACGTAGTTCATAATTTTGTGAGATACTGTAATGTAATCCTATAGCCTAATTTCATATATTATATGAAATTCTACACCGTATTAATATTGTAATTGCATGTTTTGGCGTCTTAGTTATTAATGACCGAATTGCAAAGCACATCATGCTCCATTTCTTTCCACAGTTGATTTATATTATTGTCAAATTTGGAATTCTGTTCTAATAATATACCTAAATCGTAGTTGTGGTATATCTATATAGAATTGTAGTTTCTAGACTTACGTTAGATTCAGTTACTCCTTTGTCATTCGGTAGTTGAAAAACAATATACTTCCCCATGCTGTAGACGTCGGAGGACCACCGATGTGCAATTAGAGATATCTCGCCATATATTGACAGCCCCGCAGCGACGATCCGCAGTGGCCCCACTTCAGTTTTGAAAAAAATTATACCACTAGCGGCCACCCAGGGTCAGACACCAATCTTCGGATTACAAGGCGCTTGCTCTTCCGATTTGGCTACAGAGGCGATGGGGAAAACGTTGCTTGTGGAGTCATAAATCGTTGGATATTTCTACTTGAGCTAATCAGAGTGCTCCTGGAACTGTGTATATTCGACGATAACCCTTTGAGATTAGATAAAATCCGTTCGCCATGTAATTTTATAACAAAATGACGTGCGTCACTTTTACTTCATTTCATGGTTCTCCCATATTCACTTTCAAATTCATCTCAAGATTTTGCACTTCATGATGTAGAGGCAGGGGTTATTCTTGACCCCCGTAGCTCACTTTAGGAACAACTTTTCAGGAAAATATATAACAATAACCGCATGCACGTGACTGGCGATAGTTTCTGTTGGTCCTTTCGCGATTCTCCGCGACGAATAGAAGAAGCGGGGACCAAAATGAAGTACTCGCTGCTACGCGATGGAACATCAATATTCCGACTCTAGATATCTCCTTCGACTCAACGAAACCCTGAGGCCAGTGGAACTCTAGCGGCAGTCGTTCGATGCGTCGCTATATCGACGATCGACATTTACCGGCAAGGGGGTCCACTAGGTGTTGGCGACGTTTACGGCATAGTTTAGTTTCTATCTCATTCAGCATAAGACAGTTATCTTCAAACCACTCTTGGAAATAGTTTATAGCTCTGTTCAGCTTTTCTTGTAATGTATTTACGTGTTTTCGAGTTATAAATAAAATGTCATCTGCACACTGTGACAAATGGACCGTCTATTCGGAATGTGCAAGGTACACAGTAAGATAAGCAATGGTCGTAATACAGTTCCATGTGGGACTCGATTTTATTTCTTCTAACCTCATTTATACTAATTTATATTGCGTTCATCACAATGAGAAATGTCCACAGCTTGGTAGCTTTACTTTATTACTATTTCTTATTACTCCTATTTTATTAACAACTTGAATTATTCACCATCTAATTTTACCAAACTTGCTCTCTACTTCCGAGCCCATGTAACACTAATTATCAAGAAATTTCTAGTAAAAAATCTAAATAACTCAACTTAAATGAACACTATTATATTAGCAATCTATATATTTGCTGTTCTAATTCTAGTTGTAAGAATCACCTACTTATATCTGGGGCTCGTTCGACCTTCCGAAATGTATGTCGAAACATATCTGATTACATTATCCTTTACTTAAAATTGCAAATAATTCATTGGTAGATCTCCAGCCCCTACCATAATGAAACTTTGGGTCCTTTGTTGGTCTATGCTTCGTCATTCAAATTACTACAGGCTTACTTTAAAAATAAAACACTACGTTTCAAGAATTAAATAGCATTGAAAAAAGTAATTCACATGTTTAGAGATGTTAAGTTCGGATGATTACTTCGCACATTGCGAGACAACGGTGCAACCTCTTCTCTTTGTCTTTATCTTCATGTTGGTCGTACTGTGATTACTGATTTAGGAGGAATTTTCGTGTTTCATTTTGGCTTTAAATGTAGTTATTGTGCTTGCACGAATGGGTTTTGTACTGTCCATTTGATTTAATGATGAGTGGATTCCTTTTTGACAAGTTCTGGCAATCGTGCATCATGATCAGAAAAATTTAGAACTATTTCCACGGATAAATTTATGCTGCTCTTCTACGGATTGGGAATATAAACCAGATTCCAAATTACGTGTTACTTCTAGTGAGAAGGTTCTCAGTGTGTCGGTCGATGAAAAAAAAAAAAAAAAAAAGTAGAGCAAGATGAATAATCAAAAAATGAACAACAATGGGAAATAAAATTTTAGTTGAGTAAAATGAAAGACATTCATAAGTTTACAAAGAGAGAAAGGGAAGCGTATTTTTTTCTCCTGGATCACTAAATTAACATTCACGAATCTGTCGCAATAAAGTTAGTTTTGTCTAAATTGGTTGTACAGGAGAAAGCTGCAAACACAAGGATTTAATAAGAGAACTAATGTCCTTCATGTAACGTTATATTTTCGATAGAGAAACATTATCAAAAGATGCCAGTTATATTGCCTTATTCTAGTTGCTCTAGCAATACTAGAAAATAAAAAAAGAAACGAAACAAATAACACAGTATGCGTATATAGAATAAGAAATATAGAAGCACGAACTACGTACTATATATATACGGTTAATAATTATTAAGCTTTCTGCAGCAGATAGGTCGTTCAGCAAGGATCCATTTCTCTCAACAGAAAGGTCTGTGTGGAGACAATGTGGAAGTTCTAATTCTTTACAGGAATAGAATATGCGAAAAGTAACTAACTAAATTTTCCACCATTTGCAACAAGTATTATAAAACATGCATAGTACTCCGAAAAATGTTTTTACGGACCCTGCTATTCTCATATTTCTTGATTTCTATTTCATATTTTCTTCATCAAATGACCACAGAAATGAACTTTTCAGTGTAGAAGTTTACAACTTCATTGCGTTGGTACATTCGCACCGGTAAACAAACCTGACTTCTTAGAAAAATTCATACCATCCTATTACTATTAAAAAAATCTCAATCTATATGTCTCTCTTCAGTGACTCAATATCTAGATTTCTAAACACGATTTCATCCTGAGACCACTAGAGCACTTGTGGCTAATATGGGTTTTCACATTTTGATATTTTGTATTTTAAGTCGCCAACCAAGATGTTTTCACTACACCTATGTGTACACTCTTGACTAGTTTGAAGTTTCTTATTTGTGTGATCTTCCAAATGAGTATTACGAAAATATATTCCAATACTTCCACTAAGACAATCCGTTTCTCTATATTTAAATAAATGGTTTACCAACATAAAGTTTTATTGTATTTTTCAAATATGATGTATCCTTACCTGTTTAGATTATATGATTTCTGTAGCTTAATACTAACGAAGTCCCTTCCAACAGTACTGATAAGTAAAACTTTTGTAGTTTAATTTTTCTAATAAGTGCCTTCTCACACGAGGCATTTGAATAAATTTACGTGTATGTCACAAGCAAACACTTTCATAACTTACGACTGTATATGTGCACCTAATTTCGTCTTTTAGATGTCAAACTTAAAGGAAATATGCATTGAGTGCAGAGGTCGTGAAATTTGGTATACACCTTAAACGTTTTCCATAATTATGAGAAGTACGATCTTTCTAATTTAATAAATTAATACGTGCAAATCCAGACATGATCATCCTTTCGTCCCGATCTGTATCTGTCCTGAAGTGCATGTCTGTCCTGTGGCATTTCAGATTGGTATTGGACAGCGATTGTTCAAATGACCTTGATTTACTTCTGTTTTCATTCTCCAATCAGATTGTTGTTCATTTTATCTTAAAATTTACGTATAATTTGAAATGAAGTTCTGACAACAGCACTCATTCACCGGGCTGCGAAATAAAACATTTTTTTCCAAGGCAAAAGCTTGAATAAATGATTTGACTTAATTTAGGTGTACGAATTTCAAATATCGAAACGGTTTTTCCCTAACATGTACAGTTTTTCGCTATTTGCAATCGAAACTTCTTATATTGTAATTTCGACAGAAAAGAACATAGTGAAGAATATATATAATTTGAATGGGACATGATCAAATTGCAACGAATATACAAAAAAACTCGACTTAATGTAACATATCCATCGCTAGAATGTACGGATCCCACTGCAAGAACATTATATTTTTGCGATTGTGTTTGTGACTTAGGTTATCTCGCACTAGACAGCAACAGTACTCTGACATCATGGAGACGTCCAACCGCCCCTGATATATTTGATCTATTTCTTTAATGTCTTGACAGAACCGCTCACCCTGTTCGTCGCTGAATGCTCCTGAATTTGCAGGAAAATAGTCCAGATCACTGTGCAGAAAATGTAATTTTAAGCTCATGTGGCAACTTAATTTCTGAAAGTTGTACTGCATAGTTTCGACAATCTGTTGGTAGTTGTCATCTTTAACATTAACCAGGAATTTGCTGGACACATCCCTGCATGATTCCCATGCCTGAAGCTGTGCTTCGTTCACCCTCGTAGTTCCCATTTAATACATCCTCGTAGTGAATGTAAGATAGCTCATATAGTTCCGAATCTTGGGGCCGTGAAAAACTCCTTCCTTAATTTTGGCATGGGACAGTTGTGGAAATTTCAGGCAGAGGTATCGAAAGCAGGGACTATTTCTATCCAAACTCTTAACGTATTGCCTCATAATTCACAATTTTATATGTAAATGGGACAATAACACATTTTAAGGATCAACTAATGGACGAGTTACATTTTTTTTGCTTCTGACAGGTGCTATTTCCTCCTGGGCCACTTAGAAACCAAGCATTATATATCCTTCTCCCGAGAGTCCCACTCACACAGAAAACACGGGGAATTAATATAACTTGCTTGCTTTCCCAATATGATACCGCACTTTCAAATAGCAGCATAGTAACCATCTGTGTTCCATTTATTTGTTTCTGCAAAACCATAAATAAATTGTGATAGTTTTCACGAAGAGACGTTGAATGGGCGACTGGCACTGAAGCAAGTTTTTTCCCATTGTGCAGAAGAATACCTTTGAGACTTCTTTTACACGAATCAATAAATAGACGCCAGTCTTTTCCTAGGTAAACAATTCCAAGACGACTATTCAAGCCACGGATATCACAGCAAAACACAAGTTGTTCTTCTTGAACAAAAATCCGTCTGAATTCTTCCTTCCGACTTCTTTAACAAATATGAATTTGTCCCAGGAGGTAAAAGGTTTCTCTCTTTTAATCTTGATCCTAAAACTTCACTCTTTCCTTTACTGACGCCTAGGTCACACATCAAATATTTTAAGTCATACTGATTATAAATGCGTTGAGTTTTATCTTCAACATCCGGTTTAAAATTATCATCACCATCCTCCGGACTTGAAGATGAGAAAGACACACTGTCTGGGAACTGTATTGGTGGTTTTGGGACAGGAATATCGGGTCCATGTAGTATGTGGATTATGCCCTATGGAATGCTTCCACACACAATTTGCTTTTTTTTTTTTTTTTTTGTATTGAAACCGGACACTTTACATACACGAAAGTAAGCTGTCTACACGATTTCTATGTTCCCGCAAACAATTGGGATTCCGAAAGGCATTGAAGGCAACAACCTTAGTACCATACGTTTTACATACAACACGAGGTGTGAATTTCTTGTCTTGTTCACCTAATTTTGTTAAAACATGCCAAGTACAAACTTGTTATAAATGAACTATTTCGCTTTTGGCCTTTAATTGTATATTGACCACATATATAACAGAAAGAGTTTGGATTGCTCACACATTTTTGCCTTCGAACATTACTGCCACTTGACATTTTTAACACAAACTCACTCACGGATCGACTTCAATTATAGGTTGTAACTTGTAAATTCAGACGAGATAAAAGTTCCCAGAATCCCCTGTGAGACAAAACAACTTGGCGTATTAATCTTGTCTAGGACTGCATGCACGAACAACGTATGTCACAAAAAAATTGCTTTTGTCGGGAAATCTTCGCATGAGGGTGTTATTAATAATAGTAAAACTAAGGGAAGTTTCGCTAGCTCTTAGAACTATGTTTTGTGGTTTTGCATTGTTAGTTCATAATGTAACTTATGAAGAAAAATATGTCCAAAGCGCCAAAAAATGTAAATCTATTTGTTTGTATATACAAGCGTATGGCTTTACAAATTAGGTTTTTATAACTTTCTTTTTTGTCGATCCTCAGAAGTATGAAGTTACTGAACATTGCTAGATTGTATGCCTCAGGATTTCAGAATATATCGAGGCCTAAAAGTGACTTCTCATATATGAGGTACAACGTATTTCAAAATTCCTTTTGAAACAATGTATTTTTTCAAACTTAACCTACTCCTACACCATTTTCCTCCCTTGTGAGAACTATAGATCTGCTTTGATCAGCTTGAGGACATACTCTATATGTTGTAATTCTTGGATAGTATTAAAATTCTAAATTTTGAGTTTAACTTAGGTTCTCTGAAGCACTATCTGAAACGTGTTTTCAGTAACTCCGATAACAGCCGTGAAAGCTATATTACAGTATGTCTTAGGAGAATCACTATCGACTGAGAGCCTTTTAATAACCCTTACAACTATGGTTATGTATGTGTAAGTATACTACGATGCGAAATTTTACTAGATTTCTTGTTGAACTCCGGACAAGAGGATGGTGTTTTCTGTACGTTACCAAGGGTTCGCGAGAAGACACAAAATTTCTTACCGCACTTCTTGTAAGTACTGCGTTTCCCACTGAGATGTTGAGGTACCGAGTTACAAAGATGAGAACTTTGACTCTCATTGCGTATATGAGTTTTGCTACTTTACAAATATATATTAATATGAATTACAACGTTTAGTTTTGAAGAATTCATGTTGTAAATGCTTGAATAGTGTAAGGTTTTTCAAATTTGAGTGTTGTGGTGTAAACACCGAAAAAGATTCAAGAAGGTGTATAAATAATTCCTTTTATTATATCACGTGTATGAGGTAATTTAGTTTTGTGCACTACTACATCGAACAAATTTTATTTCCGTATAAATAACCTGCCAAAAACCTGATATGAATGAGGTTAGCCCTTTATATATGTATATATGTGCTACTTAAATCCGTTTTCGACTACACTTCTTCCGAAATTCGTCACATTTATATGGCCTCTAAGATGAATGCCTTAAAATATAGACTTCAAAATCTGATTTTAAGAAAATTCAATGACGCACCTCTTGCACGACTATGATATATTACCTGAAATATGACCTTATGTTTTAACTAATTCTTATTTATAATTATTCTCTCTCTCCAGTGTTTTGTTGCATACTATTTGAGTACGTTAACTAGAATTTCTTAAATCCAAATTTCGATTTAATCATCACTCTGTTGATCGAGCGTTTTTTTAATGTATGCTTACATGGTCTTTTAAATGATTTCGAGTATATCCTTTGTAAACACATATAAAATGATTTGTATTTGTCAATATATATCTTAAAAACATATCTGTTTCAACAATATCTTTTCGTGCAGGGATTACAAGTAGGATAATAATTATTTGCAAATCTTAATTTAAATAAAAAAAACTGTTTCGACAATATCTTTTCGTACAGGCCTTACAAGTGGGATAATCATTGTTATTTCCAGATCTTAATATGGGATCTGCGAAATTAATTTTCAAGTGAATCTCTTGAAACACAAGACGTATTACATTTCTGGCCCCTATATTAAGCTATGGCTTTCCCCTTCCCATTTCCGCTTAATCTCAAACGAAAGTGCTAAAAGTTTTGATATTTCCCACATGTGTGCATAACATGTAGAATCTTACATGCGATTTGTGGCTAAATTATTTCCCACACCCTTATGTCTATAATATTTCTGGCCGTGTATGTAACCTAGGGATTGGAAACCGATTTTGGTCGACAAATCCGTTAACCATACTCCAAAAAGGAATTTCTCACAATGTTGTGTTAGCATTTCTATTTCCATGATTCACTAATGCGCAAATATCCAGCCTCTCCCGAAACGTACTATATCTAGGATTTGTATGTGCTACCAAAAATATTGTTACTAAACCCATTTAAACATTCCTCATACATACTATGAAAACTTTAAACTGTGAGCGCTAGCTTGAGTTGCCAAGTTGTTTCAATCTATTTACTTTACCACACTCTGCACAAATATCTGTGTTCTCACCGGTTTCCTTTTCTAAGTTTCGTCAGAAAACTTTTTTTCGAATAAATACTTTCGTGGACTCTTGTCAAGTTTGTGCCAACACGTATTTTGCGAACGGTGAGTTTAGACGAAATTTTTTCCCTACTTCCCGCCTCCATGGTTAATGTGACTTTCCGGAAACTCCACTTGTCATAAATCTTTTCTCCTCACACCCGATGGGATAAAATTTCTGACACTTCTAAGCCAACAAGGTTTTCCTAAAATCGATTATTGAAGAAATTGTTTGCCGCTCTTGCGTTTTAACCTGTTTGTCAAATTCGATCTGCAAAGAGACTCTATTCATACTCTTAGAAGTACAGTCTCTTACCTGTGTGTATTAACATGTCCCTTTAGTCTAAGTTCGTTTCGGAACAAACCATCTCCGAAGCTCTTGGACTAACGAAATTTCTGGCCTGTGTGTAAAATCGAGTACTGTTTAAACTGACTTTTGGGCAACTCGTCCAAACCTCTTAACCCGTATGTTTTTGCTTGTATATATGCATGTGTACTGTCAAACATGATTGTCTTCCCAATTTCTCACATTTATGAGGTTTTGTGCTTGTGTGTTTCAACACGTGTGCTGGTAAATAAGACATGAGCAAATCTATACAGCTCTCATATGTGTGAGGTTTCTCGCCTCTGTGTCTCAATAAGTGAGCTGCCACAAAAGACTTTTCACTGAATCTTCGACAACACTCCTGATACGTAAACCGTTTAACCACCGTGTCTGTTACCAATATTGACTTTCCTACAAATGCGTTTCCACACAAGGATTTGGTTTATTGTGTGTTCGTTAACATATGTCTCCTTAAAGTTTACTTTCGAGTGAATCTTTTATAGACTATGTGTATGTGTACTGCCAAAGTTGACCTTCTTCCAAATTTCCTCCCACATTTTTCACATTTATGAGGTTCTTCTCCTGTGTTTTAACATATGTGCATTCAAATTTGATTTTAAAGAGAATACGGCGCCACACTCCTCACACATATGACGTTTCTCCCCTGTGTGTGTTAACATATGTCTCCCCAAGTATGCCTTTTGAGCGAATCTCTTCCCGCATGTATCACACGTAAGAGATTTGTCAACAGTGTGGGTCAACACGTGTTTTGCCAAATAAGACTTTTGAGCAAATCCCTTACCGCACCTTTCACATGTATGAGGTTCCTCGCCTGCATTTTTTAACATGGGTGATTCCAAATATCTTGCAGCGAATCTTCCACCACAATCTTGGGGTTTCACCCCCTTGTGTGTTAGAATATGTTTTGCCAAACTACCTTTTAAAGCAAATGCTTTCCCACATTCGTCACATGTATGACGTCTTTCGCCTGTATGAGTTAGCATGTGTCGGGGTAAAGATGACTTTTGAGTGAATCTCTTACCACACCTCTCACATGTGTGAGGTTTCTCGCCTGTGTGTATCAACATGTGTGCTGCCAAATAAGACTTTTGAGCAAATCTCTTAGCACACCTCTCACAAGTATGAGGTTTCTCGCCTTTGTGTCTCAACAAGTGTCTTTCCAAACTAGACTTCTGAACGAATTTTCTACCACAATCCAAACACATATGAGGTTTCGTACGTCTGTGTATTACCTTGTGTCTTGCCAAATCTGAACTCTGAGTAAATCTCTTTTCACATTCCTTACATGCATAAGACTTCTCCCCTGTGTGAAGTAACATGTGTTTTGCCAAATAAGACTTCGCTGCGAATCTCCTTCCACATTCATAACAAATATAAGCTTTCTCCCCTGTATGCAGTAACTTATGTTTTGCCAAATAAGACTTCGCTGCGAATCTTTTTCCACATTCATAACAAATATAAGGTTTCTCACCTGTGTGTGTTAAAATGTGTGTTGCTAAATTTGAATTTCTGTCGCACCTCTTTCCACACTCTTCATATGTACAATGTTTCTCGGTTGTGTGCTTTAACATATGAGCTGCCAAATATCTCTTGCCAGCGAACCTCTCGCCGCACTCGTTACACGTACAAGATTTTTCAACGGAACGTGTTGGCTTTTCTCTCAGTAAAAGTGAATTGTGATTAAATCGCTTCCCAAGATCTAGGGAAATATTATGTGTTTTACTACTGTATTCCATATTGTTACTCGATAAAACTTGTCTTGTTGTAGGTGCTACGTTAAGCTCCATATCAGAGTGGTTACACCCAACAGAAGTTGCATTCCCTTGCGTAATAAAAGTGTTTGTTTCACTGTAAACGGAATATTTATGGAGATTTTATAACATAAAAATGAAGGTTACATTACAGATCTTCAACACTCAAAAACGTGCAATTATTTCGTCGAAAAAATATATGTACGGCACTTTTCTTTTAGTGTTTGGCTTGAGTACTAAATTATTTGACAAATGAATAAAATTTGGTATTTTTTTTTTTACATGTCATATCAAACGAATAGAAATACGACTTAATGAACAACATACAACAGTAATAATATGTTATGTGTGACTTCATCTAAACTTCAACAATTCCATGAAAATAACTGTTGCATAATACGTCTTTCTTCCATACATTCATAATTACTCCTGAGGCTTTATTATCCAAAGGAATAATATTATATCTGTAATATGAACTACTATGAGCAAGACAAATGACACGTCTCTTTATTTTGAAGTTTCTTAAAAATATCACAGTTTTCTTTATATGTTCGAAATTTCGGAAGGTTTCCCTAGCAGGACAGATTAATAACAAACCCGTTTTTAATATTTGTGTTAGATATTAGCTTAAAATAAAGAAATTAGAAGCAAAAAATATTAAATCGACAGAAATCTCGAGAATTACCAACTCTGCTAAAGTGGCAAATCTTCAAGAACGCGAGGGAATTCTGCAGTTCAACACAAAGCAGCGACATCTATGTCATTGAGAGAAATGTTGATTAGATCTACAAACCAAACTTTTAACGAAATATTTCTAATATGTTTTATTACGTGCATTATCTGCAAACTTCAAATATATGAATATATGCGAAGTATTAACGTAAAGATACAGCATATAGTGGAAATTATCTATGGAAAAGGACGAATTGGTAGCACGATCGTAATGAAAAACCGTCTTCAACGGAAAAGGTTCAGTTCACGTACGAAAACAAAGAGCTCAGTTAGTTAAAGCAACTAGTCTGTATGCCGAAGATAGTGGGTTCGGTCCTCATGGAAGTGCTGTTGTTATTTCTATCACTCTGGTTATTTTATTTATTTTTTATGAGGGGAAGGATCAAATTGTAATATATGTGTAAAACTTATGACGATACCATAAAAAGAAAAAATGTTGTTGTCACACTTGCATTAACTAACTAACTATATAGCCTATAGAACCCGCAGGTTGAATGCCGCGTTCACAAAAGCTCTCCACTGACTTCTATCCCTAGCTAACTGCATCCAGTTTCTACTTTGTATTCCAATCTCTGTGAGATCAATTTTAATATTGTCCTCCCATCTGCGACTAGGTCTTCGTAATGGTCGTTTTCCGATTGGCCTTCCAGTCAAGACTTTGAAAGCGTTTCTACTTTCTTCCATTCTAGCTACATGACCCGCCCACCTAAGCCTTCTAGACTTGACGACCCTAACAATGTTGGGTAAACCATATAAATTATGTAGTTCATCGTTTTGAAGTTTCCGCCATTCCCCATTTCCGTTCCTCTTAGGTCCGGATATTCGTCTCAGAATCATTTTCTCAAATACTTTCAGTCTATGTTCTTCCCTCAGAGTAAGTGCCCATGTTTCGCAATCATACAGAACAACAGGCATGATTATCGTTTTGTATATTTTAAGCTTCAAATTCCTCCACAGAATTCGTGACGACAAGAGATTTTGAACCGAATAGTAACACGAAATCCCTGCTCTTAGTCGACATTTAATTTCTCCGTGAATATGATTAATTTCTCGCACTTGCATTAGCGTCCCTAATTTTGTTTACAAACAGTTTCGTAATTATTTCCCCTGTGCTCACTGCTCACTATATGCTCGCTGGCGCATAACGAATGTTTCCCAGTAAATGTTAATTCTAATTTGGAGGATTTTATAAAGTTTCACAATATTTCTCACTAGATAGTCTTCTATCTACGTGTTTGGATATTTTGATAACAGATTTCCCTATTAAATGTTTAATTTTCCCAATGTTTAATTACGGAAAAGTTTTACAATATATTTATATTGAATTGAAATTGTTTTGAATTTACTACATAAATTAAGTAGCCCGAAGGAGGAAAACTCAAGTAATTGATATTCTACGTAAAAGCAACCTATTGTAGAATGATGATGCTTCTTACCTTCAGCACATAATCTTTACGTTAGAGAATCAGAGAAAAATCCTGGTTTTTCCTCCCCTATGACCACCCATCTTAAACTTCTACATAGCATTGTTCGTCTGACAAAATTTCCGTGCTCCAAAATAATTCAAATAATAATAATCATCCTAAATATACCATCCTTACATAATGTAAGTATATCTTAGTTTCGTAGTTTAAATCTTAAATATCTTAGTTTAAAATTCTTTCTTTAGTAATTGTCTTATTTTGCCCCTCTCATTTCAGTACCTTTCCAACAGAAAGTAATTTCTGATAAGCAGGGCAGACAAAATGAATAAGATATATTTACAGCATCCACTCCCCTTTCATGATTGGAATATCACGTAACATTTTTTATTCTACCAAAGATGGCCCTGTGCGGTTAGGGGTAGGTAACTAAAGAAATACCTAATATATAGCGCCCCTTGATTGTAATATTACCACTTCTTTATTTGTACGAGGGAGCCCCTACACAATCAAGGGTGACAAAAAGAATAGGAAAAGCGTCTATTGATTCCAGTGGCGGATCCAGCACGAACTTATGGGGGGAGGGCGGGGAAGTGAAAGATTCTTTTGATGATGTGAAGCTGTCACAAATTACCACATAACTAAACTAAATAATAGTGGGGTGAACCGAAACCCAGTCAGTTTAAATTGATGTAAAAATTTAATTTTTGGCTTTATATTAAAGTTTTGGTTTCAAATGAGAATTTCAGTCCAAGTGGTCAATGATTAAATTTCGTAGGGCTCTTCAGTGTAGGCTAATACGGCCCCCTTATGAGAAAAGGCAAAAATATTAACATGTTTATAACTTTCGAATTTTTCGTCTATTTTAAAGAAATATTTTACTTCGTATTAAAGTGTTGATATCTCGCAGAGGTTGGAATACAAAGTACAAACTGGGTGCAGTTAGCTAAGGATAGAAGTCAGTGGAGAGCTTTTGTGAACGCAGCATTGAACCTCCAGGTTCCATAGGCCATAGAGTTAGTTTTATTAAAGTGTTGGTTGCAAATGACAATTTCAGTCCGAGTGGACACTGATAAAATCTCGGGGGAAGGGGGGGCTCTTCAGTATAGAGGTCTACGGCTCCCTTATGGGAAAAGGCAAAAATATGAAAATACTTACAACTTTCGAATTTTTCGTCTATTTTAAAGAAATTGTTGGCTTCATATTAAAGTCTTGGCTTCAAACGACAATTTTAGTCCGTGTGGAAAATGATCAAATCTCGGAGGGCTCTTCCGTGTAGGGGTTTCGGCTTTTTTATGGGACAAGATTCACGTAGTTGATATTGCAAAATTGTTTTGTATACATGAGTGGAAACTTGTAACATTTGGTTACTTTAACCTCTTATATTTTGCAATAGTTACTTCGCAAAGCTAAAAGATGGCACTTACTAGTTTCATTAAAATGAAATGTCTTTTATGAGAAGTTGTCATGGAGCAGACGAACGAACAGGCATCCAATCGTTGGTAGAGTTGCACGGTTGAAACTCGTTAAGCTCGGAGCTCCTCCGTGGCGTGGGAGATACGGGTTCGATTCCCGACGGGAACACATGTGGTTCGGATTCCACGTTAATCAGTAGGTTCACCTCTCATGACCTCGCTGCTGAACAGGACGTTAAACTCAAAATCAACTCAACTCGTTAAGCTCGCTTCTATTATTATTATTATTAACAATAATAGCAATAATAATAATAATAATAATAATAATAATAATAATAATAATAGAGCATTCACCTTTGGTGCATGGGGTCCGTGTCTCGATTCCACTTCGCGCCAAGTGAAATTTGAGGTGGACAAATACCGTGTGCTTGGGTATGGGTTTTCTTGGGATTTTCTTGGGATTTTCCATTTTCCTCCCACTTTCTTCATTTCACCATTTCATTCATCATCATTCTCCCTTAGCGTAGGTGCATAATTGTGCAACGTTAAACAAGATATTGCATTTAATTTTAATTTTAATAATAATAATAAAAATTAATTCAACTGAAAGGACTGTAATTTATGTTGACAGCAATTATCATAAATATGTAATCATTATAAAAACAATGCTTTGGGTAGAAAGAAAATCCTTTCCAAGTGTTAACTAATGCGCACGCGATAAAACATGTCTCGAGAAAGACGAGACGCGCTTTATGACATCCAAGATAAGACGAGACAAATGTTTTGGACACGAGTTAGCTTGTAAAATGTCTCGTCTTGTCTGGAATGTCTCGAAAACAAAAGTCTAAGTTTTAAAATTATTTTTCAAGATCTATTCTCTCAGAATAGCTCTCTGCCTTAAAATTAATAACGGCTTTTGTGATTTAAAAAGATAAACAATGCCTAAAGTTGATAGTTAACTTTTAGAAAAGAAGCTTCATTAAGGGTAAACCTGAAAGATGTCCACAAACTTTGGGAGATGATTCGCGACATCAAAAGGAGACAAATGGTCCTCTTGTAGTTTTCGAATTTAGCTTCGTTGTCGAGATACAGGATTGCCAACTGGTCTTGTTTGAGAAACTCACTGGGAATAAATTCAAGTCCTAGAATAAACTACTACTCATATATTTTAAAGGTCAATTGACTTATACCATGTTGTAAGGTTAAATATTTATTTATGAAGTGTGTACAAAATTTGCCAGTTTTTCTGTGAAAATCGTCGAGAAAAAGTCACCTCCAAGAATAAACTACACCTCGTAAATTTTTCTAAGAGAAATATCTGATACTGCAATATAAAGTTGTTAATTAGATATTGATTAATTAAAAATAAACAAACTTGTTAGAACAATTTTTGAGAAAATAGCTATTTTCGATTTTCGGCTGTTGGTAAACCACACTTATTTTAGGAGGTAGGAAAAAATTGGAAAATCTCCTGTAGGAATACTATATAAACCCTAAGTTTAAAATTTGGTGTAGGCACGTTGAACGGTATGGCCTCTAGGCGAGTGCATAGAAAAGTGTACCGAACGAACGCACCGGAAGGACGGGTGTCGAAAAGTCGCATTTTCGGTATGTAGACGCCATGAAACATGTAAATCCGTTGAAATCTGAATCTGATATATTATTTTCACAATCACTATATTTTCTTCTCTCTTGTCACTCGAAAAACAAAAGCCTGAGTTTACCACAAAAAGCTAGGGAGTTTACCAAAAAAATATTCAGTTACAGGGCCACCGCACTAAACTTTTTCAATTCAATTTCTTAACTGTTAGGCCGCAGTTGTTACTGAAGTGTGCATTTGGATAATACGAATAAAATCGTATTATTCAAATATATCGAATGTCCGATTAGCGAATAAAAACCTTCGATTAAAGAAAATCCACACCACAAAGCTAACTCACATTTTGAGCACATTTTCATTAGACAAATAATACACCAATAATGCAATCATTGTTTATGAAATATGAAAAAAATCAAATGAGTCATTTTTGAGAAAGTCGTTCAAAAAGAACACATCAGGAGTAACCTACCTCTTGTGAGTTGTTTTGAACAATGAGTTAAGATATACTTTTGGTTATTAATGAAATATTTATTTGCGAAATATGAAAAAATCGCCTGTCGTTCGAGAAAATAGTCGGGAAAAAACCTTGACCCCAAAATAAACAATCCGTTGTTATTGTTTTTCATAGAAATGACTTATAACAAAATATAGCATTATTAACGAAATACTTATTTGTGAATTATCAATAAAATTGTCCCAGTAATTTTTGAGAAAACCGTGGAGGAAAAACACCCCCAAGAATAAACTACATCTCGCATTTTTTTTTTTAGGACAAACGAGTTTTGACATTGTTCGGTTATTAACGAAATATTTATTTTTGCAATATGAATAAACTCTTTTGAGTCATTTTTGAGAAAATCGCCTAGACAACACACTCCACCAAGAATAAACTACCCCTCGCATTTTTTAAGGACAAATGAGTTATGCCATATTGTTACGTTATTAATGAAATATTTATTTACAAAATATAATCGAAAACACTTGAGTCCATTTTGAGAAAATCACTGTGAAAAACTCACCCCTTAGTATAAACTACCCCTTGTAGATTTTTCTCAGATATATGGCTTATACCACAAAATAGGGTTGCTAATTAAATATTGATGTATAAAAAAGAAAGAAAACAAGACCGTTAGAGCCACTTATGAGAAAATATCTTTTCTTGTATTTTCATCGTACTGGAAACTACCCTTGTTTTGGGAGTAGGAGGGAAATAAAAAAACTATAGGAAATACTGTGAATATTTTAAACTAAAATTTGGTGCAGATAAGTTGAACGGTATGGCCTCTAGGCGAGTGCACAGAAAAGTGTAGCAAACGGATGGACATGTATCGAAAAATAACTTTTTCGGTGTTAGGAACTATAAGTTAATACGTGTAAATTCGTTGAAATCTAAAATTTGATTTTTTCGAACATCATACTTTCTTCTCGCATTTGTCACTTCAAAGTAAAAGGAACTCAGAACTACAAATAAGAGACACCTACTTTTACACATACACATTTATTGATTTAAAACTTTTAGTTTTTGTCATTTCATTACCAATTGAAAGGTTTTACCATGACTTACGGCATACCAATGACGAGACGGAAGTTTTCACGAAGTAAATGCATTCAGAATTCCAGGCTGCATTACACCTATCAGCCTGTTTTTACTTCTGCAATTGTTGACAGCTGTAATTTCGTCCAAACACTACATGAAATAATTCTTGGTTGACGTCATTGTGTTACTATTTTAGTATTTTTCTCTTCAGACTTGGTTGAAGTTTTGTCTTAACGGTTATACATTTTTTTCTTATTTCAACGTTACACATAAGAATAAAATGTTGTGATGAGTGGGTAGATTCGAATCTACGAACATTGAGTTTTCATTCTTCCAACACTTTGCCAATGGACCAAGCTTTGTCTTCACGTTAATGCACGGTTACAGGGTTTATTACGATTTAAATTAAATGGCTGGCTGTTAGTTTTCTGCTCAGATATTTCGATAAAAAAATTTTCATTGTTTCATAGATACGTAGAGCAATGTTTATATACACATTTTAGGATAGTGAATTTTGGTGTATATAATAATCTTATGCTAGATAAAAGCTGGATAAGTTTTGATAACATGTTTCATATGTAGTTCTCAATAATAGGCTTGTTGTTCGGGGTGACGTTTCAAGGTTCAGCATTAACTAGCAGTTTTTGCTATTAATATCCCTTCTAACAATAGTTAGTGGATAAAAGTTAGCCCCTGTTGAAGCTTTTTGCTTCTAATTTAGTTATTTTACTTTACTATTTAACGTCTTCATCATCATAGGTATTCTGCCTTTATTGGCAGGTCACTTGCCGCAGCTGAGAAGCTTCCATGCTCCACGGTCCTCCGCTAACCTTTTCGTCTTCACGTATGATCTTTGTTTTAATATCATCCATTAATTGTAGTCTCCTTCACCCCCTCCTTCTATTTCCCGCCACCATACCATCTAGGACGTCTCTCATGATACAATCTCTTCTTAGGCAACTATTTAACGAATATATTGAAAATTGTCAGCAGACACGCGTGCAGTAATTTATTTCGGGAGGGTTCCGACTTCAATACTAGGATAAATTATAATAAATTTTAAAAGATAACCCCCAAAATTAGGCTAAATTTACAGAAAAATTGGGATTTCAGAGGGGGATGGGACCCCCTGGACCCACCCCTAAATGCGTCCTTGTTCGTCAGTAAAGTTGACTCATTTTGAAACCCTCAAAAACTTCGGATATATAAAGGAAAACGAGTTGTTTTCGATGAAGTATCACTTCAAGGAGACGCGACAGTTTTATTGCACATGATGGTATCCCACGTTCACAAGGGCAAGAATTCCTTTCACTTTCTCTGCCAGGGTGCTCTACCGAAAGGTTAGGTTTGTAAAATATTACTCCTTACGAACAAGCATGATTGTCACATAGGAATACTGAACAGAACTCTACAGAAATGCATGCTGAACTTACGTTTATAGCTACCTTTTGGTGATTTGCCCTCAAGGTCAATTGAGTGGTAATTCAGTGACGTCTCTCTTCTTAAGCCATGTTCGTATTACTTCGAACAGTTTTGATAGTGAAAAGCATGCTTCGTAATATAACAGACTTCTTTCGCGTAAGAAATCGAAACTCAGTTGGTCAGAGCAACTACTCTGTACGAATTAGGATTTTAGTTCGAGCCCAGTATGAGTAAGGGTTTTATTACTATTGTTTTTATCTTTTTTATGTGAGGAAAAATCCAATTGTAGCATCGCGATATCAAATGTATATGGTTAGGTAACTTTGTCTTAGCTAAACTTTAAACATCAGTAACCGTCCAAATTATTTCACTAACCGATCATTTACTAAACATTTCAAACACGTGAAACCATGGCATAACATGAAGCTTAACCTTTCCTCCGCAGTCCTTAGTTATGCGTTTGTAATTTCAGTGGTGAATCAATTTCCGAGCTACTACCCGGAGCGCCAGAGAAAGAGGGGCGCCAAAACGAGCCTCAAAAAGTAAATTTTATAATGTGTTTTCTACTGACGTTTTTGGTCATTTTCTTGTAAAGTAGTGGCAATTACATGATCTTTATCCCTTTCACCATGAAAGAAGAGGGTTTCATAGTATTAAGGGGACTGTATCAAAAAATGGAGAGAGGGCATGTAGAATAAAGAGTGGCGGGGAAGTATTTATTGTTCGTTTGTTTGCTTGAGTTTAGCGTTCCACGGTTATGCCTTAATGGGCAGGGGAGATGTGGATACTAATTATAGTGGAATCCGAAACACTTTTATCGTTCAACAGTAATCCACTGGGAATTGAACCCGGCACCACAGAAGGCAGGCGTGCTAGCCACTAGACCAAGCGAAAGGGGGGGGGAGTTCGTATTGTTTATAGCGGGCCATATTCTTTGTGAAATTTTCCTAGGTAATTAATTTCTTTTTGAAAAATGGGTTTATAATATTAAAAACACTATGATAAAATGTAAAATATAGGCTAGCCTAGGGGGAGGGCGCCAAAAAAGTCACTTTGCCCGTGTGAAAATTTGGCCTGGCCTCCCCTGCGTACTTTTTGTATATTTTTTGTCCTTGCGGCTTGTGCGGTCCCCACGCGACAGGGTTGCGGGGACGCTATTTACGCCTATGTTTCGAACGTAATTCAATAACTGCTTAAGAAATTCTACCATCAGCGTGGAAACAGGAATATATATTTTTCTAATAGTCCCATAGAACTTTCACTCAGATCGCCAGTTGCAATTTTTGCAGAGTGTGCTCTGGTTAAGTAGAAGGAAGATCTGATGTTTCCTAAGTAAGTTCCTTTGAGGAAGTTTGCTATGTCTTTAACGGTGATGTAAATAAACATACTAATCGTTATTAGCCCGACACCGAACCATCAAGGACAAATCCCTCTAGAACAACGATCGGCAAAAGTTTATTCTGCCTAATTTTATAAGCGACTCAAGGGTGAAACACCTGTTAACGAAAGCAATGCTGTGTATATACTGCCTTGTTTCTGACAAAATATAAACTGCTCTGTAATCTTTAGACACTTTTCCTATTCTTTTTGTCACCCTTGGTTGTGTAGGGCAGCCTCGAACAAATAAAGAAGAGGTAATATTACAGTCAACGGGCGCTATAAATATATTACGTATTTCTTTTGTTACCTAACCATAACGGCCTAGGGTCGTCTTCGGTAGAATAAAAAAATGCTACGTGATATTCCATTCATGAAAGAGGAAAGGATGCTCTAAATATATTTCTTATTCATTTTGTCTGCCCTGCTTCTCAGAAATTATATACTTTGTTGGAGGGTGCTGAAAAGAGAGGGGGAGAAATAAAACGTCGTGCCCCCTCATACATTTTAAATTTTGTGACGTAGTTGCTCGAATTATTACTAAAGAAAGCACTTTAAACTACGATATCTAAAGTTACTACATTATGTAAGGATGGCATATTCGGGAATAATAATAATAATAATAATAATAATAATAATAAATATGAAGGTTTTTGGAGACCCGAAATTATGTGACACGAATCATTACATGTAGAGCTTTAAGATAAGTGGTCATAGGGGAGGAAAAAACAGAATTTTTCTGTCTGACTCTCTAACCTTAAGATTATGAGCTGAAGGTAAGAAGCATCATCATTCTACAATAGGTTGCTTTTACGTAGAATATCAATTACTTGAGTTCTCCTTCGGGCAATTTTCCTTATGTAGTAAATTCAAAACAATTTGATTTATAAACAAATATTTATAGGGAAAATTAAACATTTAATAGGGAAATCTGTTATCAAAATATCCAAACACGTAGATAGAAGACTATCTAGTGAGAAATATTGTGAAACTTTAAAAAATTCTCCAAGTTAGAATTAACATTTACTGAAAAACATTCGTTATGCATCAGTGAGCATGTAGTGAGCAGTAAGCACAGGGGAAATAATTACGAAACTGTTTGCAAACAAAAATTAGAGACACTAATGCAAATGCGACAACGATATTTTCTCTTTTTTTTTTTTTTTTGGTATCATCATGAGTTTTACACATATGTTACAATTTGATTCTTTCCCACATAAAAAAATAAATAAAATAACATAATGATAAAAATGACAACAGCAGTCCCATAGGATTCGAACCCACTACCTTTGGCATACAGACTCTTTGTTGTAACTAACTGAGCTCTTTGTTTTCATACGTGAACTGGACCTGTTCTAGAGTAAAGACGATTTTTCATTACGATTGTGCTAACAATTCGCCCTTTTCCATAGGCAATTTCCACTATTTTCTCTATCGATACGTTAATACTTAGCATAGATTCATATATTTGGAGCTCGCTGATAGTGCATATAATAAGACATATTAGAAACATTTCGTTAAAATTTTCGTTTGTACATCTAATCCACGTTTCTCTCAATGACATAGATGTCGCTACTTCGTGTTGAACTGCAGAATTCCCTCGCGTTCTTGAAAATTTCCCACTTTAGCAAAGTTGGTAATTTTCGAGATTTCTGTCGATTTAACGTTTTTTGCTTCTAATTTCTTTATTTTAAGCTAATATCTACCACATATATTAAAAATGGGTTTGTTATTAACCTGTTCTGCTTGGGAAACCTTCCGAAATTTCGAACATATAAAGAGAACGGAGATATTTTGAAAAAACTTCAAAATAAAGAGACGCGTCAGTTATTTTGTTCATAGTAGTACATCTACATTTTTGTATTATTAGTGATGTACACTTGTAATTAGTTGATTACTTAATATAGAAAATTAGGTAAGTAAAAGTGAGAGAAAACATTTTTTTTATAGCAAACTATTTTATAAACAGCTTCGTTATGCATTGAGAATGATGACTCTAATATACATTTTGTCCATGATGAATTCTAATGAAGCAAGATAAATAATTTTAATAATCATAAACGAGTACCGTCATTTCCCATAACTATGGTCCAGGTTTTGCATATGTTTGGCCATATCTTTTCTAATATTTGCTCAGAAGTGCATAATTTTGGCTTTGGGTAGTCTATACCTTCCGCTAATAAAATAATTTACTGCCGTTAAACTAAGCACTCTACGTTCACATTTATGAAAGAAAATATGGTGGTACATAGTTATGTTCTGAGTTGCCCAACAATGGTCCATGAATAGATTGTGGTGTGGAAGGCAATGTTGGGAGTCAATTTACATGAAAATGAAAATCTACAGAATAGAAAATTTATTAAAAAGAAAATAAAAGTATTAAAGTACAAAGTTTTTAATAAAACGGCACTGTGAATTATCAAATAGTACCATTTATAATATCAGTGATTTAACATTAATACTACGGTAGTACACTAAAGAAAGCACCAGTACCATTACAGGTTAAAACTAATTCAACTCAAAGTACTGTGCCATACCTCTGTCAAGTTCTTTCACTTTGAAAAGGAAAGAGGAAATTTGCTGAGGTGGAATAATGTTAATGATTATATCACTTAGTGGATAATATAACCTATCTTCTTGTTGTGGCCATATCCAGTACCAGCCAGCTTTTTCCATACAAGAAACAATAGCCCCTGTCTCCCTTGTTTCCTTTACAATGCCTGGCCATAGCCTACTGTCATACGACACAATAACATACACACCCTCTTGCAAGTCAACGCCATTGCAACTGGAGTTTTCATGGCTAAAGATGTTGGTAGAGAAATCGTCTTCGTCTTCACGTAACATAGAGACATTTGTATCTGTATCTGAATCTGAAGGAGTTAAACGTGAGAGTTCCGGCTCCTCATCTTCACTGTCTGAAGATTCAAATTCTTTTGAAACTCGTTTGCGCTTCACTTTCATCTTACTTTTAGAAAGCTTCCGTTTTGGTGCTTGAGATCCAGTTGTGGAAGGCTGCTCTGCTGCAACATTTCCCAAACCTTGAAACTCATCTATTGAAATGCTTCTACCAGGTTCAACATGTAGTTTTCTCTTCCGGGTAGTACCGGTACATTTTTTGAACGCTAACGCATTGGTATCATCATTATTAGCACTGGTACTGGTGTCGTTTCCATAACGCAATTTCTCTAAATGTTGTAAGACAACGCTTGATACAAGAGAGGAAGTTTTGTTCCTTTCAGGATCAGATGATGGCAATCTATTTAACACTTCGTTCCTGTTCAGTGGACATATTCCAGTTTTGCGAAACCCAGACTGTAGGTTAACTGCTCCTCGATCATGAAGCATTTCCATCAGCTTACGCAAGAGGTTCGGAAAATAGCTTTCGGAAGGGTTCCTTGTTTCCGTCCTTCACCAGTAAAATAAGCAATCAATTGCTTCTTTGCATTTAATAATTTAGTAATTTTCAATAAAACTGATAGACCGAAACCCAGGGCCCCAGCCTGGATCCGCCACTGCCTATAGTCAATGAAATAGACCTAGGGTTGAACTAAGAAATAAAGGTGCAAACCAAATGGGATACATCTGTGGTCCACATTGTAATAACAAGCTACCACATTTCAAAGACTAGAATTCCCAACTATCATCCACGAAAATTGTGGTACATTGTTGGGATTCAAGTTGAAGACTTTTGTTTACTAGCCTACTACACAGAAACAATATAATTTCCTTTAGTAGTTTATATCTAGTTTTACTGTAGACATAAGACTTTGTAAAATAACAACTTTCATGCGTATCATACTTATCAATTTTATCCACCGAAGCTTAGTTTTCACACTTTGTGCACGAGGCAGTTATTGTTATTTTCATCACATCACGTCTCCCGCGCAAATAAAATCCGCGCGTTCAAACCAACTATGTTGCTCTATTCCACCATCTATTGGATGCTCTTTCCGATGCCTAGCTTAACTCCCGGCAGGAAACCATACTAGCTATTGCTAATAACGTCATGAGAGTTGTCTTGGACCATAGTTGGATGCCTGGACTATATTTATGGGAAATGACGGTATTCAAAATAATGTTAACATCATTAAAATTTCCACATTATTTTAAACTAGTTATATGTATATTAAACACATAAAATAAAGAATTACAGATAAAAAAATTTGTATTTTTTGCTTAACAATATACGTTCGATACCCATCTCGCATTTTGGTGAACATTAAAATGTGATTCTAACTCGCAGATTTTTTATTAATTTTTCAAAAGAAAATATGTCTATCGAATTGAAAGTTTTGTGCTGAAACAATCTGGATACAGAAATAGGTATAACGTTTACTTTTACAGCGCAGTTAAAATTAGAAATGGACACGCAAACTTTATAAACTATAAATTGGTAGCGATACGAAACAAACAAAATAACAATAATGGAAAAATATTTGGAGATATGTATTTAATATTAGTATCATATAATAATAAAAACTATATATAAAATAAAAAAAAGACCATAAAAACTACTAGCATTACAAGATACTCAAATTAATAAGATTTTTTATTGAAATTTTCACCAAAACGAAGGAACAATCACAATTCACTACATAATAAAAAATACAACATAATTAAAACGTTGGTTAGTTTCTTCTGATAAAGATATCAACGTACAAGAATACACAAACATTTTTTCCTTATTATTTTGAAGAAAGGTAAACTAGAATAGGAATAATAAGTTCAAGTTTGCGGCTAGAGTATAAAGAAGTATGTTAAACTAGTTACGTGTACCTTTTCAGGTCCTGACCTTCACATCGCAATTCTTGGATGCCAAATGCCGAATATTTTCTCTTCGAAACATTGTTTCATCGGTATGCATAGAGCGTTATTTTTAATAGTCTCGTTTGTCTATTCTTTATGTTTCAGCTTGTAATACGAGCAAGGTACCAATAAAAGGAATAAAAATTATACAGAAAAGCGTGGCAAAATTCAGATTCTTTGTTTGAATTCCAGTAAAACAGATTTCTGTATTATTTTCAAAGTAATAAACGTTTATATTTATTTCTATTAAACACAACGATAGTACTATTTAAAAACTTAATTACGTTAGATAGTTTTTGGATTTCTTTTAGTTCTTTATACCACATATAAAAGTTCTAGTAAGCTTGGTTTCTTTTCTCCATATATATTTTTTGATACGCGTTTGCATTTTATATATTTACAAGTGTAGGTTAAAGAACACCTTGCTGGTACTATTTTCCGTTTTTAGTTATGTACTTAATATTTAATTATATCAAAGCTTTTCCCGTACTTAGTAAATTACTTAATGGTACTTCCTCTAATTTCAATCTACTTTTCCAGTCATGTAAAGCAGAAACAGGAGATACAACCATCAGTGAAATAGACACAACGTAGTAGAGAAACGAGTAAATTGCCTTTTTAATGCATTTAATTAACTTGAGACATACTTGCAAACATTTCTCAAACATGCACAGGTCAATTGCAAGTTTATGTGAGATTCATGTGCAATACGTGTTTTCTGGGAGTGATAGATTAATTGCAAATTGATCATAAGCATTGAGTGAATTATAACAGATTGAAACTGGCAAATAAATGGGCGTTATAAGTACTCATGGACATTTAAATCTAGAGAAGGATATAACACAAAAATATGGTACAATACCGTAAAATCTTACTGGTTCATGAAAAGGCAGCAGAAATTAAAAATTAGTGAATCTTCAAATAGTGATCCGAATCTAAGTTATGGTATGAATATTAAATTATTCACACGTCCTCTCTATATTGGAAATTCAAATGTATGTTAATGTCACAAGGCTAGGATTGTTAGTAATTTAATTATTGAAAATACAGCGATGAGATTTTCAATGATGTTAAAGGATTGCCTGGTGCTAGACATCTTTCTACGGAACTGGTTAAAATTTCAGTCAGAAACAAGAACATTGGATAAAATGCTAACCTTCAGTATTCTTGAAAAATCCCTCCTTCATCCCAATACGATTTTTTTTTTTACATGCATATTAATGTTTTGTTACTAACCTACCCTCTATCTTTATTCTGAAATTTCTGCTATTAAATTCGATATCCAAAATACAAACTTAGACCAAATCCATTCCAACCAAAAATTTCCTTTTGTTCCTTACGGTTTGGCTCTATGGGCGCCGAGCATTGAAACCGAAAGTGGGAAAATCTTTACCACTTCCGTTTCCAATAGGAAAATAAGGACTGAGTTGAAATTTACTCTTGAGACACAGAATAGATATTTAAAGGCATTTCACGCTATTGCAGATTATTCAAGATAACAAAAGAACGGACTGAATTCGGAAATCTTCCTTGATTGAATCTACATTAATATTTAAAATCCACCACTGTTAGTGTTCCTTGCATTATGGATGCTCAATATTTAAATCGGAAGCGATAACCGATAATGATTAAACTCAAATTACTTACCATATTAAGTTCACTTTACATATAGTGTATAAATGAACTATACTCACGAGCTACAAGATATATTTTCTCATATTAAAATAAAAAGAAATATCCACCTGAGTCTGTGTGCAAAAAATGCATATTTCATAAGTAGGACTGCCTAATATCGCTAAAAGCTAGACTTAAGCATTCTACCTTCAATTAGAATGTGGATTGGCGTTTCAAATCAGAAAAAAAAAATACATAATTCGAAAATGCTTAGTTCATCAATTTGAATTATTTCTTCAAGAAATTCCCTACAGGATGTAATTCTCAAAATGCACCCCAATAAAATTTATGTTATATTCTGATTTCATGAAGAGCCAAAGCATACAAAAGTAAACCACTCAAGAAGTAAGTACTCAACACGGATTGCTTCAGCTGAAAACCCAGAGTATTAGAAACCGCCAGAACGACAGTTCCTCGTGTCTGGAATAACGGGTGATGCAATGTTCGTTTCATGCTTAGAGGCCCTGACAAATATATTATAGCTTCTACTATTTTGAATTAAAAAACCATGTAGCTGGTGGTGCCGTAACCTTTCCAAGTTTTCACAGGAGCATTGTGTATATATTGTTATCCACGCTTACATTTAAGTAATCTTGACTTGGACCAAACTTGAAATCCCAAAATATAAGGGAATTTTGTTCTGAGCATGACTTCTTTAATCCTGAAATGATCGACAGTCCATGTTTTCGCGAATTCGAAATAGTGTTGAAATCTGACTTTTTGACGACTTTATATGGACCTAGTTCTCAAATAATGTTCAGTTCCCAACTGGTCAATATAAGTTTCTCTCCAATTCTGTGAGGAAAATCCCCCTAAATTTCGCCGATGTATTTTACTCAACAAAACCGTGTATATACAGTATTTGATAATATTTAAGTATATAATATTTGATACATATTTAACGGGGTATGAAATATTTAAAGCTGAGGTAAGAGTTCCACCACCTGACGTTCAAATAGAAGGAAAACTGCTAAATGTAAACTGGTTTGGGACGTTGAATTCTAGCAAAAGCAATTTTCCTGACGCCACTAAACATAATACGGAACATATAAAAACCGACAATAGTTAAGAGCTTTATACGAAAAAAGTGTTTCAGAAGAAAGATATATTGCTTAAATATGTATTTTGTTCCAAGGACGCGACATTCTTCTAAAGTAATTAACAGGTGAAAAATCAGCAGAGAAAAATCAACATATATTACGCTAAAATCTCCCATAGGAGAAACACTGTACTATTTTCAGTTCCAATGTGTTGTTCAATGAAAGTAAGATTTGGAAAATTAAATTTTATACAATTATTAAAAGCGTTACAGTTTCGACAACCGATCCTTAAAATTGTAAGATATATTAAAAATTAACACATGAAAAAGCATATCTCCAAGTAAAAAAGTCAATATTCTTTATTGAGTTCAACACAAGGACACACAAAGTTATGATGATAAATATGTTCGTGAGCATTCTGATAATTTACCAGTGTTATTATCGAACTAATTTACACATTAGCAGTATTATTTCTTAATATTATATTCGCCCGTACTGTCGTTCTCTTTAGCCCATTGAACATACCGGTAAATTGTTTATCTTAGTCTATGTGTACATTTACAAATTGACTGAAGTATTCTGAGCTCATGAATTAACATTTAAACTAACAAATAAACACATGATGTATCAGAGTAATGATAACCAACCAGTTACAGAGGATCATTACTGATTAAAATGAAATTTCTACTTTTATATTCCATGAATATGCCCTGTAGGTAAAGGGAGATGGATGATTAAAGAGGCTGAATGATTATAAAAAATCGGAGGAATGGTCATGTGGTATGAAACGTCTGAATCGCGTGAAAACTTACGGACACGGTTTTGTCGGCCACAAATTCATATGGCTTGAATTCGAACCAGGTACCCTCACACTACAGACGAGCGCTCCATTATTGATACACTGTGTCCTTTTATAATGAATATTTGTGATATGTCATGACGAATAAAGAATACAATAATCTGTTTCAGTGAATGAAACAATATAAGAGAAATCAATCTACTGCACGAAACTTAACAGAGTGAACACTTCAAACGTTTGCTTTTTACTTTTTAACTTGTGGACCTCAGAAAACAAAACGCAACACTTTCACGATATACTCTTTTGCAAATGTACCCCCATATACTAAACATTAATCATCTTAGAGCTGAAGGTAGCCTTGTAGGCACCTCAAAAATGTAAAGGAGGGCCGGTAGAAGTTACGAGGATTAATCCAACAATGTTATAGTTCATCACAATATATTCGTCACAATAGTTTATTTGCAAGCCTACCTTGAAAATTTTAGAGAGCCAGTAAAATTTCAGGGGCCTGGCTGAAGGGGAGAATGTTTGTACTTTGAACAGTATTACGTGTGAGGTTATTGAAAAGAAAAGGCTGGAGTTTCACAATAACATCAAAAGTAACACATAATAAATTTCTGTCGATATTCCTCTTGTTCATCCTCGAAAAATTCTGGACGCCAGATACTCAAGGTGATTGGAAATAAGAGTCTGGCTCCTAAATAAGTTAAATCAAAAATAAAATTATGAAGACTCATGTATGGAATTGTATTATTATGGTACCTCGGTTTGAGAGCCGGGGCCTAGGTCACAAGAAAAATTCTCCAGCACTTACCTTGTTTATGATGTAGCCTAACCATCTGTCAGCCTGTATTCGCTACAGGTTTCTTCAGTTTCAAACCATCACGGTGACTAAAACATCATTTCCCTTGTAGAAATATAGTAAGAAAGTAAAGTGCTATAATATGATTCTTGTAGCATTAAGTTATGAATAGTTGTAGCAATGGTATGGGGTGACCAAATTGCTGATATGCATAGTAAATAGGAGAAAAATAAAAGGATGTAATAGGATATGAATATTTTTAAAATTGATTTAGAGGTTTTTCGTGCAGAAAGTGCTTATTTGTAGTCATAGTAAAATAGCTTGGAAATTCACAACAAATCTTCAAAATAAAGAAAAGCTATAATATGATGGCCTAGATATTCTCAAGCTGCGCACGCCTTAATTTGAACTGATATAGTACTTAGAATCTAATGTTTTTGGGGTAACACAGTAGTAAAGCAATCCTGTTTAAGTGTGCAAATATCAAAAATATTTGTAATGATAGAACATTACAAATGACCATTAATGTAATTCAAGCTAAGAAAATATGTCTTATTAACAAATTATGTTTATATACAATAAGTGTATTACTAATTTTGCCATTTTTTCTTTCACTATTTTTCTAAATTTATTTGTAGTTTGCAGTAAGAAACTGTAATATGAAAGATCACCTGAAGCTTCTAATGCAACTCAAAGAGCAATACGGACCTATGACGTCACGCCAAACGCTTGTCTGTGCTGCCGTGACGTAAGCAGTTTATTTTTTCAACGTTCAATAAATTCAAATGTATTTATACTTACAAGGAAAGAATCAATGAGTTCATATCCAAACCTACCGTAAAATTTCACTCAGAGGAAGTCCCACAAAAAGACCACACACAAAAGTAGCTGTGTTCTTCTAAGTAGAATTAACCAAAATTGGAGATTGAAATGTCGCGTATCCATGTCGACAATTGCAAAATACGTTCAGTACCACCCCTTGTAAACTGCCTGTTAATAATAAAAAGTCAATGTCAATAATGTGGGTATATACTATACCTAAGGGGTAGTCGTACGGTAAGGTGTACATTGTTGGCAGCCATCTTGAATGCTTTTCAAATTTTCTAAATAGGAATAGGACAATATGATACATGATTTTGGGCTAGAATTTAAACAGAAAAACAATGGTACCAATAGTTTTAAGATGTGTGCATTTGGTAGAAAGTTACAGGCATATTTATTGTGTATGTTTCCATGTACACAACTCCCGAATGAAGCAGCTGTCCAAAAATAAGTCGTAACGATTGAAATGTAACTCCTACTCGATAGTTTCACACATCATTTCAAAGAGGGACGAAAGAAAAGCAGAAATGAAGCTCATCGATAGAATGCGAAACAAAAATTCCGTTGACACCAGGAACAACGAATAAGCACTTCGTTCTCACACTGCCCTTAACATTCGCGTGTAGTGGTCTGGACGCAATATTGCACAGGCACTATGAACGCGGGACGCCACTCTTGTGTGTACCCAGTTGCATACCGTGAATATCATGTCCCTGAACCGCGGAGAGGAAAACTGAAAATGAATGGAAGACTGCAGTTTCAGAATATTGTCTCTGTGGTAAACTTCAAAACGAATATCGTCTCTCGAGATCAAAATTTCTGTCAATCGACGGTAAAGAGCCCTCCACTGTGGAAAAAAGAAAAATTGTCCAATGGCTGAATTTTAGTTGTGGCACCCGGAGGTATCTGGAAAAGAGTAATAGTGCTATTTGAAGGAATGTCTTGAAGACAAACGGTATCACTGTAAGCGGTCCAAGAGCCCAGAAGCAGAGCAGACTGTTCTGCACAGAAAGGGAAAAACGCTTCTTTAAACCAACATTTCAAATCTGATTTCCCCATTTCCCCAGATTTAGTGGCAGTGGCAATGAGATTGTCAGTCTGAAACATTTGTTCGGAAACTCTGGGACCAAAGGTTTCATTTGGCTCTTCAAGCACAACAAATAAATTTGGAACAAGGGAACCATTTATAGTAATAATGGGTATTATTGTGTATCAATGCTTAAATGCATTAGTCGATTGAGAGACCGATTGTGTGAGTTTTTCTCCAATAAAAGACAAGTTCCGGTTCGATCGCGTTTCGTAGACAAAACCACTTTGATCCGTGTTGTAAATCGAAGCAGATGTATAGCTCACAAATTGTTTCCTGGCAGCCTCCACGAACTGTTGTGCGGCTCTGTCTATTTGTTCTTCATCATGTGTGTAAGCGCGATATGAATTTTGTGATTTTTGTGCTTTTAATTCGGAAATGTCTCTTGAAGCTGTTTAGCCACGCTCGAGATGCGCTGTACTTGCACTTGCCAATCACTAGTTCCATGACAATATCCATTCGTAAGTTCGCATTATTGACACTGCGCTTGTTTTGACTAGCATCTACAAGAGGAGAACAAAATTTCTCATACAACATTTTTTTTTTTTTATATATATTCGATAGGGTTTGCAGACGTAGTTTCCAGTTGTTTTCTCCACGCATATAGTTGCCGCACTGAGTCACTGCACGAAATTTCTGACGAACGCCCAGAAACAAACGCCGCTTTTTACCACCGTTATTCAACCAAAATGTTACAGCCCTCTTTTTGTACTCATAGCTAATGTTGTCCTTTTATTTTGTTTCTGAACTTGGGACATAGCTTAAACTACTGGATTTGCAGGGAGTTTTCGTAATGTCACTAGACTCGGATTCGAACACCGACCACGGAACCGTATCACCGCTAACTTTGTGCACAGGACTTTCACACAGACAGCAATCACTTGTATCACTTTCACTGTCTTCGTTTTCTATGTCCAGAACTATCTCCGACGAAACACTAGTACCTGTACGGTGATTGTCGGGTAATTCAATGACATACTGCCCCATTTGTTTTTGTTCAGAGATTATTGTTGCTGACGCTGAAATCCCTTGCTTATGAAAATGACGCAATGCAAACTGGAGAATATTTACTGGGTTCAAACCGGAACACATTTTCACGGAAGGCTTTAATTACAATTACTTATTCATAGAGCACAGTGTAGCGTGAAATGTCAGAAACAAGCCATATGCTTGAAACGTTTGTATAGTTGCTATGGAAACCATGTGTACTGTATGAATTCAACACGAAGCAGGATGCCATATATTGACGTATCTAAGAATTAGTTGATTTGAGCTTTGTCAGACACATGTCTCTATTCCCAATTAGTTGATAATTAACACATATGAAGTACTAGTTAACGAGAGCAATTTAGATTAAACACACCGAGTAACTTTCAGAAGGTCTTAGCTCTGCTTACTAAAATTTGACACAGATCAGAGGAAAATTGCACACACAGCATTTAATATCAGAATTCTGGGTAAATTTTCGTATTATCTGGTCTATCTCCGCTCCTATTCAAAAGATCTGAACAAACTTCTCAGAGTAGTCTTTTTCTTTGTGACCATAATAATTTCAAACAAATCATCAGAAAATATCTACATGGTGTTTAAACTATTTTGTACTTTTCCAATGGAATTTTCGTTTTGTACGACTTGTATCTCCGCCCCTATTCAGCCAATTTGAACCAAATTTGTCGATAAATCTCCAACAAGTGTGTAGCTGTGCTCAACAACATTTGAGACAAATTGGGAAAATATAGAGGGTGTTTCCTATATTTTTGTATTTTACAAATTGTTAGACAGCAGCTTCATTCAGGAGTTGTGCACATGGAAACATACACAATAAATATGCCTTGCTACCATTGCTTTTCAGCTTAATTTCTAGCTCAAAATCATGTATCGTATTGCCCTATTCCTATTTACAATAATTGACCTGCATTCAAGATGGCGGATTTCAAGATGACTGCTGTCAAGGTTCACCTTACCCTACGACTTCCAGTTAGGTATAGTATATACTCACATTGTTGATATTGACCTTCTATTATTAACATGCAGTTTACAAAGGGCTGGTACTAGTGGCTACTCGTATTGTCATTAAAAAAGCATGATACAGTATATATATATATATATATATATATATATATATATATATATATATATATATACTTACCCACTAAGATTGAAAATTGATATCCATCCTTCGATTGTTAATGCTGGCCTTCTGTATCAACCTGGAGTTGAAATCTAGCATGTTCTTGATCAAACTTTTTTTCTATCGATAGCATGGCAGGGGCAGTTAACTTTCTTGACCTATCGAAATTCCTCACGAATGTCTTAATTCTCTTTAGAAATTAAAAACATCTCTCAGGCCTTGCTGTGGACATTGGTATGGTCACTATTATTTGCAAAAGGGTTGTTATTTCACTAAACTTCTCCTATAATTTGACTTTAAAGAAAAACTGACAGAACCAAAAGCTCACTACAAAGTAGAGATGTAAATGAGCGAACTTTTCAGGCGAACTTTCCTTTTCGAAAGTTCGTTTCCGAACTTTTCATAAGCAACTTTTCCCGAACTTCGCTTTCTTTTATTTACTAATTAGCGACACTCATTTTTATAATAATTTAGTCTGAATATTGTGTGATGACTGTGAGCTAGCTATGTGTTATACAGTATAGCTATTTGCACCATAATGATACAAGGTGGACTGACACACATTGACATTATACATGATATGGATAAAGACGTAAAACACATTATTGTAAAAACTGAATCAGTGCTTTCCACAAAGAAAAAAATATTAAATTAAATCATTAATTTTGTATTGGTAATGCGTGAGTTTATGATATAAACTTGTTTGTGCAAGTCAAATTTAAGTTTTCGGTTGACAGCATCATGTAAAATTGAAGGTTTCTGCCAAAAACATACTGTTTTATGATATAGGCTTGGAATTTGAAATACATTCTTGTAACGCTCCGTAACGTCTTTTGAAAAAATGCAAAAATTATGTACTATTAGAAAGAGAAAAAATAAACTAAAATAAATTTACTTCGATTTTTAATATAGCCATGTTATATACAAAAATGTTTATAATTTTACAGGGATTTTTAATGGACAATTTAAAAAATGAGCCGAATTTTCGGCGAACTTTTCATGTTTAAACTTTTCATGAAATTTTCCAACACTACTACAAAGGCGCTGCTTATCTAATATTGGGTAGCTTTCAACTGCAATGTCCAGAAAGTGCTCCGGATATTTCTTCGAAAAATCACTAAAATTTGCAGAATACAGAAGTTCGGTAGCACACAAACGGCTTGTTGTCTCAAATCGATTTCGCGCTTCCGTAGAAATGGGATCACATACTTCTTTGGCATCTGCAAGATTCAATCCCTCGACAGTTGTTTCCACCAACTGTTGGAAGAACCATCACTTGTTGTAATAGTGTCTGTGTCATTCCGAATTATATCAATGGCTCTAATAAAATATTTAATTGCTGCTTGTACTTTGATGATAGGCCTGCACTGAATTTGATTACAGAAAATATTCACATGCGGCATGATTTTGTGAAAGGATTCTAATCAAAACACGGAATTCTCTGTCTTCCAGAATACGACGGAGCTCGAGATTGTTGTATTGTGATTTTTGATACTGATTTGTGTAATTCTCAAATGCACACTTTCAAAACATTTCAATTTTCATAGATGGAACTGACGGTTCGCGACTTGAAATTCCATCGAGTAACTGACACTCTAGGAATACGTCGTACAGCCACTTTTACCAAAATAGATACATGCTTGGGAGCGGGAGGAAAAATGTGGAAAATCCTGAAAGACTACAGGAAAGAAAAAACTGTCGATTGATTTTGATGGAAGTTGTTTCCATTATCAAATCTAGTTGGTTAACATTGGACGTACTCGTAATGTACCAAAGAAAAGTGTTCTTTAATTTTAGATTGTACGCCATTAATTGATCCCCTTATTAAAGGTTGATCCCCTTGTTACCCATTAAATGTCTGTGCTATAATTTTGCTACGATCTGAATCTGTGTTAAAAACATTCAACTCATTTAATATACACCCCGACAATTCTGTGGCTCCCTGAAATTTAGTATTTCAAAAAAGCAAAACCGAACGCCGTCAGCAAGCAGAAAAAGAGAACGAAAAAAAAAAGGAATACTTGGCGCTTGCGCAGAATGTTTTCGGACTCAAACTAGCGTAGCACGGTGGAAGCCATTCTGGGCAAAACAAAGAAAAAAAAAAGAAAGTGGACAAGGCATATTGAGATCTTTGCTCCATGCTACAGATATATTTGTTGGGTAGGCCTGTATAGTTCAACCGGGTTCCATTCAGTACAGCCCCCTCGGTTCGTTAGTACAACGTTCACACCAGAGATGGGCACCCTCACTCATTTTTGCCCTCAAGAGGGCCGCCCTCACCCTCATTTCGATAGATGAGGGTGTCTGAGGGTGAGGGTGAGGGTTGCTGAGGGTAAGAGTGAGGGGGTCAACTGAGGGTGAGGGATTCGATTGAGGGTGAGAGTGTCTGAGGGCGAGTATGAGGGAATCAACTGAGGGTGAGGGTGTCGATTGAGGGTGAGGGTGAAAGTGTCGATTGAGGGTGAGGGTGAAGGAGTCGACTGAGAGTGAGGGTGGCTGAGGGCGAATATGAGGGAATCAACTGAGGGTGAGGGTCGCTGAAGGTGAAGTAGTCAACTGAAGGTGAGGGTAGCTGAGGGTGAGGGTGAGGAAGTCGATTGAGGGTGAGGGTGAATGATGATAAGGGTGAGGGAATTGGTTGAGGGTGAGGGTGAGTGAGGGTTAGCAAAAATGCCCATCACCAATCCAATCTCTTGGACCTTTTTCCACGTTGAGTGAGTCAGGTGAAAAAAGCAATGCTGTACACGAGTTGAGTTTTCGAAAGTTGTTTTTACAGTCTGCATTTCCGCTATCTCGAAATCCATAACCACAGTTACAGGGTCTGGGTATTCACCAAATTCACTGCACTGATGCACCACCGCACGAAACAGTTCTTCGTATGAATTTTGTGTCTTGCTCTACATTAGGGCATACACCTAGTAAAGGAAGTCTCACCTCAAATAACATATAGGGCCTGCGTAATTTTTTTAAGAAGCCATTGAAAAGTTTCCGTCCACCTTTTTTCCATGTTTCACTTCTCAATAGTTCCATAAGGCTATGTTTAAAGGAAACTGTTAGAAATATTTAAATGTATTCCTTCCTTTATATAAATGTGTTTTCTTCACATATCCAATAACAATTCGCCAATGTTTAATCAGAGTTGAAATATAACATTCTTCTTTCAATAGTTTCTAAAAAAGATCACTCTTTTCACATGACTCAGTTAACGTGGAAGAAGGTCCAAGAGTTTGGGCTCGGAGAACGGTACAAGAATGATGCAAATTATCGTCTAGTTTGCGGGAAAATGAACGGATTGGCATATCTTCTCATATTTACAATTTTCTGTTCTGAAATTTTGATATAGGCGAAACTTAATATTTGTAAATAGTGATATATAAACCCATTGATTCACCACGTTGCCTTTGCTTTTAACATCTGCTGAAGGTAGCACTATTTCCTTGTATTTGCTCCTGCGTCGAGTACCCGAAACTTAGATTTTGCAGCGTTCAACACCATCCGAATTGTTTTCCAAGTTTGATTAAAATAACGTAAGCTGTTTAGGTCATTTACTTTGCCTCTACTTACGCGTTAGTACAAGAAAGGTGAAAAAATAACCGTGACAAAATTTCCTATATGATACGTATTTCTGAGATAGAATTACTGGAAACTTTTATCTCTTATCTGAAATACGATATCTAAAATATGTAACTATTTAATAATAATAATAATAATAATAATAAAATTTTTTATTATTATTATTATTATTATTATATATTTCGACTTGCTTCACTTGAAGATTAAAGAAAGCAATTTCGAAAGCTTTTTCGATTCATTCATTGTACTTGTATTATGTTCTAAAAGACACTGGTGATGAAATTATCGTGACAAAATTTTTGGTGACGAAATTACCTATATAGTAATATTTTGGTAACAAAATTACCGGTGACCAAATTATTATGACGAACTTTCTGGTGGCGAAGTTTCCGGTGACAAAATTACCGCCGCCCGTCAGACATAAGCTCACCGGCAAAAAGCTCACCGGACATAACCTCATCGGTAGTCTTATATTACAGGGGAGGACAAAAGCTCATCGATAGCAAACATAAGTTCATTTCAGGCTTCACCGAATATTGAAATTTAGGCGTTGGCTACTTCCTAAGCGGAAAATGGAGCTACTATCTTATATCACTTATCAGGTGTAAAAAAAATAAGGACGTTAGGGAGTTGCGTTGTATTAAACGTGGACAGGCCTGGAGGAACTTGTAACAAAATACCCTGGATATTAAAATCTAGACATTGACTACAATTACAAATAGGCCTAAGAATTCAGTAGAAAGTAGAGCTACTAATGTATAGCAGTTATCAGATATCAGAATAAAATAGGGATGTTGCAAGTTTAATGTGTTATGCATGGGCGACAGTAGGTGTAATTTTTGCCCTGGAAATTTTAGAACCAAATTTTTCTTACAGGTCGGACAATCCAATCAATTTCACTGTATTAAAATATTTTCATGATTAGGCATGCATACTTACATAATAGAATTTGGTTACTTAACGGGATTCGTGATTCTGGTTTGTGCCTTTTTTTTTTAACGAATTCATCATACTCAGATATATTTAGGCCTTGCTTCTTAGTGTTGTCGTCGTGTTTGCAGCCTAAGACTCAAAGAAATCTCTTTCTTATTTACTAACACAAAGGTTTTCTTTTGGTTAATAAGTTGTTGTTTTGTTCTTAATAAATAAAATAAGAAAGAGGTTCATTTGATGAGTATTGGTCTGCAAGTACGATAACAGCCTTAAGACTTGAACTCTGCAACATTCTTAATACTTTATTCTGATGTCTAATAACCCCTATAAGACGTTAGTCATATAGCCTACTTTCTATTGAGAAGATAGGCCTACTAGTAGTCAAAGCCCAGATTTAAATATCTGGTGCATTTTATTACAAGTTCCTCAAAGTCAACCCACGTTTAACCCATTAAACCCTGCAATATCCTTATTATTTTATTCTGATATCTGACAACTGATATATAGCATTAGTAGCTCTATTTTCTACTGAATTAGGCCTACTACTAGTCAAAGTCTAGATTTTAACACCTCATCATACCCATCATACGTTTTTCTAAAGGGGAAAAGCGGTAGCTCAGTGGTAGAGCTTTCACCTCTGGTGCTTCGGTCCCAGCTTCCATCCGAGTCCCCGCCAAGTAAACCTTGTGGTGGACAACTACCTTGTGCGTGGGTATCCTCGGGGTTCTCCCACTTTCTTCATTCCACCATTTCATTCGTTATTCATCCGTCTTCTTTAGCCTAACAGGCATAATTATGGAACGTAAAACTTTAAAGATTTCATTTCATTTTTTCTAAAGGAAAGTGAAATATTTTTGAGTTGATTTTAGCCATAGTAAAAAAAAAAAAAAAAAAAAAAACATAACAAGGAGATACCCTTTCACCAAAATTTCGTTTACCAATATTTCTGTGCTGCAAAATTCCCTGCACCGAAAGTTTCAGCATAGAGGAGAGGGTTGGATTACTTTCCTCAGTAAAAGGAAGTAGTACTCTTTTGTTTGTCCAAATTAGTTTTCAATTTATATTTTTATATTCAAAATCTACTTCATATTAACATTCAAAATTTGGTTTTCATTTTTGTCATATTTTCTGTTTGCAATTTTTAAGTTGCTTCTTTTCTTTTATTCAGATTTATTTTTCTTTGCAATTAAATTACTTAACCTATAAATGTACTTAGTTATCATTATTGTATTCTTTTTTGCATTAATTATCTTACAATATAATTATATTATTAGTGGTGAGCTTATGTCCACGACCCTTTGATATTCTTTCTTGTCTTGGTGAACTCGAGCGCGAGCGATTCTAGTGCAAAATGGCCATTATATATATATATATATATATATATATATATATATATATATATATATATATATATACAAGTATATGATATATAAATAATAATATACCGTAGATATAATGTATATCTAGTATATTACAATATATAAATTTCAATCACTTGAATGAGAATCATATTAACCCTTACTTATTGTTTATTTAGTACATGAAAGAAACTGTGAGTGTGAGGGAGTTGATAGAGGGTGGCTGAGGGTAAGGAAGTCGATTAAGGGTGAGGCTGGCTGAGGGTGAGGGGTTGAGGGTGAGGAAGTCGAATGAGGGTGAGGGTGTCTGAGGATGAGGGTGAGGGAGTCGATTGAGGGTGAGGGTGAAGGAGTCGAGTGAGGGTGAGGGTGGTGTCGATTGAGGGTGAGGTTGAGTGAAGGTGAGAATGAAAGTGTCTATTGAGGGTGAGAGTGAAGGTGTCGATTGTGGGTGAAGTTCAGTGAGGTTGAGTGTGAAGGAGTCGACTGAGGGTGAGGGTGACGGAGGGTGCGGATAAGGTAGTCGACTGAGGGTGAGGGTGGCTGAGGGTGAGGGTGAAGGTGTCGATTGTGTGTGAAGTTCAGTGAGGGTGAGGGTGAAGGAGTCGATTGAGGGTGAGGGTGGCTGAGCGTGAGGATGTAAGAGTCTATTGAGGGTGATGGTGGATGAGGGTGAGGGTGAAGGTGTCGTTTGAGGGTGAGGTTGAATGAGGGTGATGGTGAAGGAGTCGACTGAGGGTGAGGGTGGATGAGGGTGAGGGTGAAGGTGTCGATTGAGGGTGAGGTTCAGTGAGGGTGAGGGTGTAGGAGTCGACTGAGGGTGAGGGTGGCGGAGGGTGCGGATAAGGGAGTCGACTGAGGGTGAGGGTGGCTGAGGGTGACTGTGAGGGAGTTAACTGAGGGTGAGGACGAGTGAGGGTTAGCAAAAATGCCCATCTCTGGTTCACACTGCAGGAAAACACTAATAATCGCCGCACTCCACGCTTGGAAAACAAGATGGTCATGGGAAAGTTTTCTATTTTGTTAATAAAAGAACAGTTTAAACAAATAATGGATGAATATTTTTTGAGCTAAAATTAATCTAACACAAATATAGGAAGCGTGCCGTAGCCAGTAGCCCTATGTCAGAAACCGCTACTGGGTGGTAGTGAACGTATTGTGCAACTGTCGACATGGATACGCGACATTTCGATCTGCCATTTTGGTTAATTCTACTTCGAAACCGCAGCTGCTTTCTTGTGTGTGGTCTTTCTGTGGGATTTCTTTCCTTTGAGTGAAATGTTACGGCAGGTTTCGACATGAGCTCACTGACACTTCCCTTGTAAGTACAAAAGAAGTTCCATGCAGTCTTCTAGCAAGATTTATGTTCCCAAGCACATGTGACTTTGCCGTCGAACCCTTGCGAACTAAACCAGATTATTAAACAATTTTCTTGTGAATCATTAACTACGTCTGTAATAATCTAGTCAATTATAGAAAACCACGCATCTTCGTTGCTTAGCGCTCAAGTGAAAGTCAGATGGTCAAAATCTGAATTCTCCCACGTATACTACGTACAGTTTTGGGTTTCCGTTTATTTCATGTATGGAATGGCGGTGTCAATGTTTAGGACAATTGCATATACAAACTGCTAATTTACAGTAACACAGTTAAGCCGTTGTACTATTGTTGCAACGTCCGTAAGATTTTATTTGGTCATACTACGTGCTACAGCTTGGATTCTGAGAGTACGCGCGAAAATTAATTATTAATTCTCAGAAACGAAGATGTCTCGTAACATCAAATGACAAACAAATTCAGAACAGTTCAAAAGCTTGCTTTGTCTCTTAAAGTTGACAATTACAAGGTTATTTTGCATCTTATTTTTTTAGTATAGTGATTGCAGCAAACTTATATAGCAAATAATCTCATTAAGAATAATAAGGAGGGGCGGAAAGATATTGGTCCTTGCAATAAATATCCAATGCAAAACTTCAAGGATTTGTGTGGAGCAGAGAACTGGAAGGAAAAATATTATTAACTTCATACTTTCTGTGATGACGAATTACGTTATCTGTGAAATTTGAAAGTGCTTTAGTGTTACTAAATAAGGATAATACTCCTATTCTAGAGTACCCGAGTACGTAAGTACCCAAACGAAATTGAAAAGAAACAAGAAAAATCAATACACACATTTACATCTTGTGGTTTAGGGAACCATCACAGTAAACCATGCATAATTTATGTGTTAAGGGTTTATTATTGTCTACTATCGTGTACACTATTTTAATAATTTACCTGTGTTTGGTCTCATTTACACAAATGTTACATTGTATTTAATCTCTCAAAAAAAATCATGTTTAACAACTAGTTTTACCCGTGATTTAGTGTTGATATTGTTAGCAAGTTCTAACTTCTAATAATTTCAACCTCACGACGTTCAATATTTATTATTTACGGTCATCTTCAACTTTTCTGTTGTTTATGTAAGTAGGTACCGAAAGAGAAGTGTTCATGAATGGAAGGTACCATTAACGGAGGACGCTGGGATAATCAAACAAAACATTAGAGTAAAGAGGATGTTACCTATTTTTACATCAATTATCTCTTCGTTTGAATACAAAAATCGCAATAGTTGGTGACACTGATAAAATATAAACAACGCTCAAAAGCAACGCTGAGAAAGTTCTCAGAATTTAGAACAGGGCATTCGTGTGCTGTATTAGAACCACTACGTTGAATTGTCTTTCGTGCATTCAACATAGTGCTAAGTGTTGAACATTTATAATTCAATTGCAAATGCTGTATCATAATAATAATACACCGAAATGACGGTTTATAGTTTTCATCCAAAAGTTGAATTTGAATAACTTCCGTCGTTAGTTGCGAGCAAGTTAATATAAAGTAACTTATAAATGAACTATCTTATATTTTGGTCATCCAACCATAAATCATCGACTTGATTTAGACTGATTGGGATTTTAATACGGAAAAGTGCATTATTTCAAGGATTACACACCTGGTTCTCTATCTTTAGAGGTACATATGATTCTGTTTATGTGATATCAATTCTGTGTGAGAATAGCAGTGAAAGTGGATAAATAATAATAATAATAATAATAATAATAATAATAATAATAATAATAATGACATAAATGTTTTGGTCATTCATGCTTCACAATATCATGCTTAAAACACAGAAGTGTTCATATGTATTCGTTTGGGCAGTGATCAAAAAGAATAACATTTGAAATCTAAGAGACAACAAACGCAACTGCATGCTTTATTTTTTATTGTTACAAAATCAATTGGTGCACGCCAAATAGCGCTTAATCTTCAGTATATTTACACATTTTGATCAATTATTTACCATTATTAACAAAACGTCCAACCCAATATATCATATCGTTGCACAGTCTACGCACGTAATTGCAAAAAGGAAGATTGACACACAAGTAATTGTGAATTCGATACTTATTGTGTCGATTCCCTCGTTAAATTACATTCATTAAGTTTTAAAATTAAATGAAGGTATATGAAGCGGAAATGGATTTATGATCACACGTGAGCGAAATTAGTTTAGGTTTATACTATGGCATTAGCATAAATCTTACGCTCCTCAATTAAAATCTATGATGTATATTTAATAAATTTCACTGGATCTTTAAAAGAAAGAGTAACAACCTACAGGTTAATCACTGTAAAAAAATATCGAATTTCAGGGTTCCACATCTTACGGATCTCAGCAGTAGTATTGATTTCCGCAGCGGAAAGATATTAAGTTAACACAATAACACACAAGCATTCATTTCTGTACTATCTCAAAGTTGTAAAGCACGAATATTTTCTAATTCTGAAATAGAGGAATCGCAACCAGAATAAAGTTCTACAGGACTGCAGCCACAAATAACTACATGTAACAAATTACTTTCATTGATGAAGACTTTCGCGGAAAAGATACAGAAACACAAATCAAAACATAAACATGAAAGGAAACACCATACCAATATTATTAACGTCAAACCAATAATAAACAAGCATAAGAATTCGAAAATTTGTAAAATCTTGTCAGAAATCATCGTCATTTAAAGGAAGTTTTTCAAAGTAATAACGAGAAGAATTTTTCTACAATGAACTTAGTGAACATATTATCCATTCATACTGATATGCATGATGATTCAGTTTTTCTAACAGATAATCTGTTCAACTTTGAAATAATTTCAAATTGTACCAGGATGTGACACTGGAAAAAGTAGGTAAATCTTCTGGGTCTTGAAACTTGCTTGAGTGTTAGATTTTAATAGTTATTTTAATACACTACGTTTATTTCGGGATATTGTTTATTATTACCTGCCAGAGCACCGTGCAGGTGATTTTAGAAATTACTTTCCAATGACTTTCGGAGTGGACCTTTCGTAAGATACAGTGCATTCAAGCGGACGGAATTTGAAGAAAGGTTATTATTACATCCTAAGTAAAAATAATTTTCTGTAGCTGGTTTGATTTCCTAATCAATCTTTCTTTTCATACTGCACACAAACTTTAAACAGGTATGCATTTCTTAACAACATCATATTCTTTCTTTCAGTAATGTGGTGCAATTTGCTCTATCATTCCAGCATCAGGTGGAAACAGATTCGACAAACAAGGAGGTACATGGATTCAACGTTCAGCTATCCTAATGAGTAAGACTTTCGCAGCATCTACGTAAGTTTAGACGGATTATATACTTTTAATGTGCTACTAGCCATTTCCAATTTTGGAATGATCAGTGTCGATGTATTTCGGTATTAAGCAGTTTCAAATGGATACTATTTCTACCACTACTGTTCTATTTCTTCCTTCATACTTTTGATTTGAAAGCATTTTATTAATATATATATATATATATATATATATATATATGGGGTCTTATTTTATCGCTGTAGAATATTCTAGCAAATAAGTTAACTGTTATGTACGTAAACACGTTATTGGTTAACACGGTATTGCTTTTATGGGTTATTGGCAAAAATTAAAATACTTAAATAGCCTCCGTACACGTGTAAAACCAAGTACTATATTTTTAAAGATTGATAGAATTTATGTTTAAAATGTATGTAGTTTTAAGAGTTTTTACTTACAGTGAGCTGAAATATCTTCCAATAATGAACTTGCTTGGTCTTAAACTTGTTTCCCACATGTGCGGACAATTATTTACATTACTCTAATGAAATTTTCAATTTCATGTTATTTTCGCTTTCATTGCGAGGGGATTTCAACTCATAATTTATTTCATTTATGTGAAAAAAAAGTCCCAAACTATAGCCTCCGCAGTAAGCACAGTAGCTGATGTTAAAGATCGAAGTTTTACCCGTGTTTCAAACACAACGATTGAGGCTTCTTTTGTAAGGTGATATCTACGGAGTTTTTTTTTATTCATGTAGTTAAAAAAAAAACTAAGTCATAAAATTAACTACAGGAATCGCATCGTGTTGAGTTAGATACTCATGCAACAGTTCCAAGAACGACACAATAAGAGTTTTAAATTCCGATGAGTTCCAAAGAGAACGAAAGGATATATATCCCGCGTTTCATAGTTAACGATATTCTTACAACTTTCTAGATTAGAAAATTATACTTATAATATATTGGAGTAATTTAATGGAGATGAAAAGAACGCATCACACATTTTGCAGTTAGAAGCAGGGTGGTTGCCATTAAAAAACAAAATTTCTAAGGTTTAAATATGGCCTAAACATTTCCCAACGTTTTATAAGAAATACTTTTAGAACTTAAAGGAGTTAATGGCAGCAACTTTCCTTTTTCATTCTTAATTTTGCTTCTAACCGGGAGAAATGTAAAGTGTTACTTGTTACTCTGATTGGCCGAGTGAAAAAAGTATGGGTTATTATTTTCTAGAATCTATTATAAAGTAAAAATGCACCTACGGATCAGCCAAGTTCCGGTAATCTGTTTGTAAATAACCGGGAAGTCGTAACTGACCGCCTCCGACATTACAGTGGGTAAAATTACTAATGTCCATATTTATCATTCCCATATAACGTACAATACTATCTAATTGCTTTAATTGTAAAACGGTATAGCACTCATTTCTTAAATGCGTGATAACGATCAGCTGTCTTTTCGAATACTTGACTATTAGTGCCGCGTCACCACCAAACTATAGATTATTACTTTCGACGTTACTCACTTACTGTTTATCGTGAAGTATTGCCTTTTACATGTGAGACCGTCAATACTATTTCACTCTTTTCGGTTCTGGAATTTTTTAGTTAAATTTTTAGACTTTCAGTCAAGTGGCTGCAGAATTTACCCTATTTATTGTAGGATCATAGTTCATACCTCTCTTCGCAATGGAAGTTTTTCAAACGGAGCATTCACATTTCCCCATCACGCACCGAGGCGGGAAATTTAGACAAAAATTGGTAACTTTATCTAAAAACTTTTTTATTTTGAGCCTTTCTGTACCCCCTTGTGTTGATGCAGAGCAGGGTGAAAATTAAAAAGAAAAATCATTTTGTTGATTTTTTTCGAATTAAATCAAGTCTTTCCCCTCGTATAATACAAGTCGCGAACTCAAGAAAAAACATTAAGAATTAGTATTAAATGTTAATTACGCCATTTAAGTGAAAGTATTGGGAATAAATTTTGAATTCATCCCCAATCGTTAACCTATTTAAATCCCAATGTTCCTATGCATTATGGAGAAAGTATAACAACGTTTATCAACATGCCTTTTTTTTCTTTTTCTTTTTTTTTTTTTTTTTTGTTTACAAAGGTTACTGATATTTGGCAGGGGTATACTTTTATAATAAATCAGAACTAGCTACCGGCATGACATACATATAAAGTACACAAATTTCGATTAAAATTAACTAACTCCATAGCCTATAGAACCCGGAGGTTCAATGCCGCGATCACAAAAGCTCTACATTGACTTCTATCCCTAGCTAACTGGATCAAGTTTCTATTTTGTATTCCTATTTCTACGAGATACATTTTAATATTGTTCTCCCATTTGTACTTAGGTCTTCCTAATGGTCGTTCTCCGATTGGTCTTTCAGTTAAGACTTTGAAAGCGTTCCTAATTTCTTCCATCCTGGTTACATGACCTGCCCACCTGAGTCTCCTAGACTTGATGACGCTAACAATGTTTGGTAAACCGTATGAATTATATAGTTCCTCGTTATGAACTTTCCGCCATTCACCATTCTCGTTCCTCTTGGGTCCGAATACTCGTCTTAGGATCTTGATGAGTTGATTTTTAGTTTAGCGTCCCTTTCAGCAGTGAGGCTACATGAGACGTGGACCTACTGATTAACGTGGAATCCGAACCACATGAACTCCCGCCGGGAATCGAACCCGGGTCTCCCACGCCAAAGGCGCGTACGCTAACCGCTTAGCCACGAGGGACCTCGTCTTAGGATCTTGTTCTCAAATACTTTAAGTCTATGCTCTTCCCTCGTGGTAAGCGACCATGTTTCGCAACCATACAGAACAAAAGGCACGATTATCCTTTTATATATTTTAAGCTTCAAATACCTCGACATAATTCGCGACGAGAAGAGATTTTGAATTAAATAATAAAAGGAATTCCCTGCTTCTAGTGGACATTTAATTTCTTCGTGAATATCGTTTTCGTCTGTTAATATTGATCCTAGATATTTGAAAGTATCCACTTTACTAAAAGTATTATTCGACATTTTAACGCAGCGAAAATTTCCTGTATTACAATTACGAGGAACTTTTGTGTAGTGGACAGTTCCCGATATCGCACCGGGTTCTAAATCGCACCACCCCTAGTTTAAAAAGAACTGTAGTACTAACAAGCCATCTAGTAGTTAAATTAAGTACTTAAACATATTTCCATACTTACAGAGTAAAGTGACGACGTTCAGTAAGTTATGTGTGTGTGTGTGTGTGTGCAGTTGCAGTACAATATAATTGGAGTATTCCTTACTAATTTTCGGTGTATTTAACAGTAGAATAAAGATTAAGGTAAGAGAAAAAGCTTATATTTCAATAAGTAGTAATAAGCAAAATACCATTGATATTATAGTGACAAACTTGTTATTATTTTTTTTAATTTGTGAGGTATGTAAAGAATATATTTTTTTTTAATGATGTAGTTTCCCGAATCGCACTACTACCGGGTCTCCGAAATCGCAGCAGTGCGATTTTGGCTCCCATGATGAATTGTTTTTCGGTTACAATTCACACAAGGTGGGTACATGGCAATATGGAAAATGGTCTCCGGAGTCTACGAATCGTGCTTTGAAAAAATATATAGAAAATAAAGTGACGCTGCCCAGCCCAATAATAGGAGATAGTACTATCAACATGCAACCACAAAGAACAGAAATACTCTCATCAAGACCTTACAAAAAATATTTTGAAGAATAACGGCAAAGGCAATCAAAAGTATCCAAACATGTGGAGAGATCTAATCCTTCTGAACCGTCAGCTAGGTCTGTATGTGCTTCAGGAAACCTTAACACCAAAAAGTGTATTCGAATAGTATATACATCCAAATCACGATGCTCCGAGCTACGCATTCGCAGTGTTTCAAATGTGGCTTTTGAAATCAATGAACAAGATTGGTTTTGAGTCGTTTGTCAACAAAATTTAGTCGAAGTTATGGTACAGAGAGTTTTGTGTAAAGTCTGGATACATGAGACATGTGCGGGTGTTCCAGGAGATGAACGTGTAATCCGATGTGATTTTTGTGCACATAAGGTGTAGCTGTCTGTTTTCCATAAATATACATACTTTACGTTCCATATGATTATGAATAATATTGCTCATTGGTTCAACAATATGGATATTTTTTCTTTAATAATATATTCTTCCTCGTATTAATAACACTGAGATAAAAGAATGTGATATATCATAGATATATAAATTTGTTTTACTTCTACGTTGCATATCTACTTAGCTTATTTCTAAGGTGTTATTTCTGTGTTCGGTTATTTACATTGCAGTATTTTTCTCTTTAAAGATGTATTATACCTATATTACGTAAATAAAATAATGCGACATTTCATGGAAATGATAATTTGTTTTACCCATGTGTATTACTGTAAAATTTGCATATACTCAAATGGCGGTGCGATTTTGGCTTCACATGGTGCGATTTGGGAAACCTGTTGGGTAAATCGCACCAATCGCAGGCTTCATCATTTTTATCATATCAAGATATCGTTATGGAATCACTGTAAAAGAATTGTAAACTACAAAGTTTAATAAGATCAAAAATCATTTAAATTTCTTCAAAAGTTTCGAACTAAAGCAGTTTATGTAAAAAAGTGGTGCGATTTTGGCTACTCTCTCCCATTTAATACATAAATTTCGCCTAAAAGTTTTATTTTTTTTTCGGAGAGGAGATCGGACCGCTCTAAATACGCCCTTATTATCTGGAAACACAAATAGACGTGGACACAAAAGAATTTTCGTCTTAAATGTCCATGGTGATTTCCCCGTTGCAATAGTTAACGGTTTAAAAACCTATGTTACTAAGAGAAGGAAGCAGGATTCGCTCGTTATGGGATTTTCCCTAATCATTCTCTGCATGATACTCGTTCTCATACTGTGCTTACATACATTTGAGTTTCATTGCATTATGATTATTATTTTCCATAATCGAAATAACAGAACAGACACGAGATATTATTTCTTTTCTCTTTAAAGTAATTTATTTCGGAATTTCATTTAAATCAACGATTTTTATTTTTAAAAAATTAGTGATTTAAATCTTGAATCAAATCGTGATTTAAAATCAGACTGATTTAAAACAATCCACCCTGATGCAGAGATGTAAATCAACTGAAAAATACCGAGGGGTGTACTTAATGTGTGTACAAAATTTCAAGCTCCTATTTTAAAGTAACGGCGGGGAAATACTTACAAATGATCCCTATAATGCCGCAGATTACCGGAAAACACATCTCAGGCAGAAAAATTTACTGGGACATCCCTATTTATCCAAAGGTCATGCTTTTCACCTCACTCTCTTCAGAATAGAACCGACTTTGAAACGGTACAATTCATATGTATCCATCGAGTAGCTCAGGCGAAAAAATCCCGAAAAATATGTTTTTTTGGTCAAAATACCACTTTTTTTTCTGGACTTATGTGTATCAATGCAGGAGAGTGAAAAAAAAAATAAATTCAAAACTACTACTCGGTGGACTGAATGTTTGTGCAAAAGTTGAATCTTCTAGGTGCAAAAGTAAGCCCACCATAAAATAATAAAAATAGGCCCAACCGTTTTCTTTTTTTAATCTTTAACGATCTGCGGTAAAAATTTCCTGACACATCCTATTTACCGTAGAATAATCGTTCGTCCATCTTTCTTTTCGGAATAGAACATCCTTTTAAACGGTACTATTCACATCTCTTCATCGTATCCGAAGTGGTAAGACCTCTGTTCCCCCACAAAAAAGGTTTATTTGATTAAAATATTCTTTTAACCCCTTTTTACTTTTGTACCCCTGTGTTAGTGAAGACATCTGAAAAAAAAAAATGCTAAATACTACTCAGTGGACTGAACGTGCAAAATCAATCTTTTAGGTGCAGAAGTGAGACCGCTAAACATAATAAAAATATTTCTTTCAAAGTTATGACGCCTACATCTTCTATGTCTCTACACAGAAAGACGCGAAATAATACGCAACATGTTTCACAATGCCTCAATGCTTTAAAAAGTAAAAAGCTTTATTGGTACATTATTAGTCGAATAGTGAAGATACTACTTTAGTACCTAAAAATAGGTACTAGAAAATATAAGGGTTAACCGTCCTATTAATCAACAACTATAAAGAAAAGTGCTGGTCAAGTTTTGATGTTAAAGATTAAATTCCATACTCTGGAATAAGACACACATTTCGGCTATAACAGGAAAAAGGTTTCCAGAATACACAATTAAATGCAAATTAACACAAGTGTATTTTATATTTAAATATGGAAAGCAACTACTATATATATATATATATATATATATATAGAGAGAGAGAGAGAGAGAGAGAGAGAGAGAGAGAGGGTTAAATTCCAAAGTTGGGCGTCCGTTTCCAGCGAAATTTTTAAAATTTACAGGAAATATATGGATAATTTGATCGTTTGTGTGCTTGATAATACATAAAAGTCTCGAAAGATCTGTTTATTTGTTATATATAAGCGGTTATAAACATGGGACTATATGGCGAGCGGAGGGAACTACTTGGCGCAAGGTAACTGAACAGTTGCATTGTGGGAAAGAAACGGGCATTTATGTTACCAACATGGCGAATGTACAAGGGCAAAGGACTAGCAGTTTTAACATTTGTGAAGGAATACATTGATAACGAGCAAAATCTTTTAAAAGTTTGTAAAGAGCACGGATTAATGAACCTAATAACAAATTGCAGAAAGTGTGGAAAGGAGATAACAGTGAAAAAACTTGACGAAAGCGGACGCCCAACTTCGGAATATATGCCATATATATATATATATATGGGTAATTCCACGAAAAAGGGAAATTTTCTGTCACGGGCATTTCTTCAAACTACTACTAGAAAGAATCACCTCATTTTTATTTTGTTTGGTAGTAACCGTCACAAAGTAGGTATGCCATGTATAACAGTTTGCAAATATAACACGAAACATACGTAAAAAAATTAATTATTACCCAATTTCTCAACACCGTGGGCTGTCACAGACTACAGTTGACTGATTTTAATCAATAAATTACAACTAAAGTCGCAAATCAAACATCATTTAATGGTGATTAAATGGAAGAGAACACTTCAATGTTTCGGTTTTGTGGAAAGTAAACCTTTATAACGATTATTTTCGGAAGCTTGACTATGCTTCGTTTCTGTCACCTCTATTTCGTCTCAACTCCATGGCAATAGAAAAAAATATCATTGCTCTCAACAGATAGCATGGTCGTTCACATTGGCAACACCCACAAGAAAACAAGGCAGACATGTTTGACTGAAGAACAGAAAAAGTTGTGTGCATGTGTTAAAAGCTATAGGAAAAATATTTTTGTGTGTGGAAAGCAGGTGCGTATATTAATTGATACTCAACACCATGGTATTTATTACTGAATGTATTTGTATGGTATATACCTTCTTTCCCTTGAGGAACCTACGCCTTAACGTAGAAAATTCATACACAATTACTCACATGTACTGGTTAAAAAGTGGGCCGGTAAAGATAAATTATATTCGATTTTCTCAACTCCATGTCCATCTGAAAACTAAGGAATCCACGGTGTTGAGACAAGTTCACGGAGTTGATAATCCTATAGTGTTTGTTATGCTCATGCTCTTCCAAATATTTCTTTCAATATATTGATAGAAATAAAGCTCGTTTATTGTCTAGTGACTAGTATGCTCGCCTTTCGTGCGTGGTTCTGGGTTTGTTTCCCGGTGGAAGCTCAAAAATTAATGGTGTTTACTTCGCACAGTGAGGCAATTGAAAAACTCATTTGAGTAGAAATGTATTGAAACCTGATCGCGCAGACCATCGCAACGGTCGTAGGAACCGACACGCTGACCACGTGTCATTCACACTCAAAGGCCGGCTGGTGGGTTCTAGCCCATTTAAGGAGTGTTTCGCGGAAGTTCAGATTTGGGGCTGTTAGGTAGCCGGAGGTAAAACTTCAGTCAAGTCAAGATGGATGGTATCTGTTTTTAACCTATTGACGTCTTAATCTTATGATCAGCTAATTGTTTTCCTTTCAGGGATTGTCGAAGAGTCTGAGGGCAATGTACGGACAGTAAATTTTATGACGCGGATCGGGAGGAATTTCTCCTGGCCTACTAAACCTGACGTTTAAAAAGCGTTGGAAGTTGTCATTCTGTATAGACTAGAACAGTCCTTCCCTGTTTCCTCAAGACATTTCCTTCATTGGAGTGGAAAATTAGGGCTACTTAACAAAGAACATCGAATTACCCAAAAAAAAACAGAAATGATGAGTGCCTTACACTGTCATTTAGTGTGCATTATACAGGGCGTTTCAAAACAATACCGACAACGTTTGGGAGGTGATTCCTAACACCAAGATAAGATAAAAAGTATAAACCAATCTGGGTGCACAAATGCTTCCTTTCGCAGTAATAGGCTGCCGAAAACATGAAAAAAAAAATGAACTTTAAAGGTCCATAGCATAAAACTATGGGACCTACCGTAGTCGGGTCAGACTTCACTTAGGAATTAGTATGTGCGCTATCCAAATATCCATGTTTCAGAATCTTGCGGTACTTCCACAACAACTTTTATAGAAGTAGTTGGTGAGTACTTCAGATTATACGTCCGTAGCCAAACTCCCTCTATAAAAAGTGCTTCGTGAGTACCTCAGGATTCTGAAACATGGATATTTGAAAAGGGCACATATTACTTCCTAAGTGAAGTCTTGACCCGACTACGGTAAGTCCCATAGTTTTGGAGTTATGGACCTTTAAAGTTCATTTTTTTCATGTTTTCGGCAGCCTATAACTCCGAAAGGAAGCATTTGTGCACCCAGTTGTCTATACTTTTCGTCTTATCTTGGTGCCAGGAATCAGCTCCCAAACGATGTGTGTATTGTTTTGAAACACCTTGTATATATACCAAATATACAAATACACTTACCAAATGTTGAAAAAGTATTGCACTTTCGACGTGTTGACTTGATCACACAGAGAAGACAAACGGTTTATATAAGCTCAGAAAACAAATGAAGTAGACAATAGACAGGTTTAGTGACTACTTCGTCTGTTTCGTAAGCTTATGTGAAAAGTTTGTCCTCTCCATATGATAGTCAACATATTGAAAGCGCAATAATTTTTCAATATTCGATAAGCGTATGTGTATTTCTTTTTTTCTTATATACGTCACATATTCATATATATATACTCAATTTTGGAACCTTCATTGTATATATTTTCATATGTTTGCAGTATTTTCTGGAGTATTTTTGTATAACAAATTACGTGTCATCTAGTTTGTTAGAATTTTACACAACATAAGGAAAATAATTCTAATTTACAAAAATTATTGGAAAATTATTTCAATTTTTATGTAAATTATAAGCTTAATCACTTATAAACAAAAACTTATCACCCAGATGTATCACGTTTCTCAACTCCACAGCAATTTTCAACTCCGTGTTAACTAATCTCAACTCCGTGGCCTATGGTCTCAACTCCGTGGGTGCTGAAAAGTTTATTATTTTTTATTTACTACACCAATAACGATTCAGCTCTGCTGACCACCTAATTAACATGTACTTAGTAGTAGTAAGTGCATGTGATATTTTTATCGAAATAGGCGACCATCAACGGAACAAAAATTTTCCAAGTGAAAATTTCCCTTTTTCGTGGAATCACCCATATATATATATATATATATATATATATATATATATATATATATATATATATATATATATAAGAAGTGTATTGAAACTCGTATCACTGCCAAAATCTAATTTTTCTAACCATCCCCGCTACGCATATACCCAGCGTCACTAATGTATTTACTCCTTTCAAAAAACCGGGCCCAAAAGCTTCTTTCTGCCCTCTCTCGGTTAGAGAGTATTCATATTTTTAACTGGTCACCTAACACACGTTGTTTATGATTTTGCCCTGTACATTCTATACCATACATCCGAATGATGTATTTATATATAAATCGTAAAAGAAAAGAAAAGGAAAGAAAAAAATTCCAACTCTTACTCCTAGTGCTCCCCGTTGAATATTATCTATGTCAAGCAAGGTATAGTGTCATGTTTCTAAGCGCAATTTTTTTTAGGGGACAATGAGAGGGAAATTATTGAAAGAACATTAATTTTCAAATAATTATTTCAAGTAGTTTAGGAAAAGTTCATTTACACGACAAAAAATTTAACATTACCTTTCGGCACCAACTAAATTTCTTACTGTTAATTGTTTGAAGTCACTAGAGTACGACGCGCGAGTCTCTCGAGTCACCACATTTGTTAGAAGTTCTAAATTACTTTCACATGCGAAATCTTCCTCAACTGCAGGTTCTGATTTTACCCTATCAACCTCTAACTTTACTTCGGAAGAAGTTATACCTTCAGCCTTTGACAATGTTTGCTCTCCTTCTGCTGTAAGTAATGTCCTTTTGTTGTCAGCCATCCACCCTTTCACTTCGAGTGGGTCTTCCTGAGGAACATCACATTGGATTTCATCTTTGCACATTAATTCCAACATAATTAAGGCTTCACCTGCCATTATGAGTAGACTTTTAATATAGAAATGTAACTGCTATATCAGTGATTGCGAAGTGACTTAAAGGAATTTTCAAAGAAATTCTTTACACTTGCAATCAACAATGGTATAAATTTTAAAAAATGGATAATTGCGGCTTTCAAATTTACTGTTTGAACAACTTCGTCATGTTTTGTTTTGAGAGTCAGACCATTATCGTTCAAATAGGTAGGTGCATCGGCATAAAATGAAGTGTGCTACAAATGCATAAAATGTCTTATGTGTACCTCACAGGGAGAATTTGTGATTCAGGAACAAAATTGAGTGAAATCAGGACACAATTGGGAAGAAAGAACACCATCGGGTAAAAGGTCAGTCAGGAAAAAGTCGAAATCGGGAAAGAAGATCAGACACTGAAAGAGGGCTCTAAGCCATCTAGAACGGTGCAAAAAAATTAGAGAAAAGTGGGAAAAGTAAAATGAAAAAAAAAAGAAGAAACAGCATAAAAAAGAAGAGGATGTATGTAAGTGTAAATGTAAAAGAAAATGTAAATGTAATGTAGGTGTATAGGAAATCCCACTCCACTTTCTTTCTCACAGAGCAACATAATACACGAGGCACTCTCCGTAACGGCCAGTCAAATTCCTACCTAAGTCACTGCCCACATTGCCATCTTCGTTTCTACTAAATTTGAGCCTGTAGATAGCGTCTAAGAAGCGTGTGGCACTAGGGTGCAGCGTTTTGCCACTTTTTTTTTTTTTTTCGAAACGAAATGTAATACCGGCAAAAGTTGTCAACCCACATGGACATTACATGTATAGATTTTTTTTTTCAAATCAGATAATATCTTCTGTGAGAACTACTGCCTTAAAGTTTCAAAATTTCACTGAAAATTACAAAAAATACCAAAACTGTTCATTACTTTTTAAAGTTATGTCAAAGTAAACATATTTTTTTTTATTTATACATGCCAGATGCTATGAAAACTGACATTTAAGTACCAAAATGTCAGTTATGTGCCCTTGGGGGAATAGAGATGCCTCCTCTGCGGCCGGAAAAGGGGGCAAATTCAATACGTTTAAACGGTTGTTCAGGTCCTCGCTCACTGGTCATATAGCCTGTCCAAACGTCCCAGAGTCTGCCACATGCAGGTGGCTGCACTTAGGGCTCCTGCGCCAGCCCTACCCAACCAACCAACCGTGTATAGGGACGGATGAACTAATCCAATTCGTCATTGTCAGGAAAAATTGTTACAAACTGGAACTTTGATTGTAATTTAGACACAGCTTGCCTAGAAAGTAAGGGTGACCTGATCATCCCGGCCCTAGCGTCATTGCCACATACTCGACAGGCTGCTTCAGTGACTAATTTCACTATCCGTTCTACTGCTATCGTGTGGCATGGATAGACGGTAGAGGACTATTCTGGCACAGTGTTGTCAGAAAGTGAAAGTTTGTCCATGAGCCATTTGTTTGATACCGTTCTTAAAACTGGTGGTACAGTTATTGAAACATCAGTGCTTTCCTAAAACATCATTTCAGTGTAATCTTTTGCCTCAAAATTCAGTCTGGGAATAATGCTATATCTAATAGTATAATGAAGATTCTCTGCTTCGTGTTTTCGAGCACTAAGAATCTTATGTAATGCATCTTGTCGGACAGCAAGTAGACCATCAGTGATCATGGAGAAAAGAACTTTCATGGGAGTGCGACAAATGCATTCGTCTGAATGTTTGAACGGATTACAGCCTGGTATTCATTTTGTAAGTATCTAGACCTATGAATGGTCTCAAAGACGTGACGAGGACCATTAGAAATGGAAGATTTGAGATAGGTATCTCAGGTCTTTACTGAGTTTTCTAAGCTCTTCTGACTATGATGAGGTAAGTCATATTTTATTGGTTTGAATGACACCACTGGAAGCTTTTCATAGTCAGATAGTTTTGAACCTATGGGACCTGTGTAAGAATACGGGTTTGAATTAGCGCCAATATGCGTGAAGAGAGCTCGGAAAGGCAGTTCATTAAAATGCAAGAGACAAATAACCTGTTAGTTTCTTTAATTTTCGACGAATACCTCCCTTCTAACCAATCCAAGAACCTGTACTTCATCAAAGCCACCTTCGATTTGGTTCATGATTTACTCGAAAATAGCCGTTGTCTTGTCATGGCTAGAGCCAGAGAATGGTGTCACGTCATCAACGTATTGAGAGCTTAGTTCAGCCACAAGTGATAAGTGCTCTTCTCTAACTATGCCTGCGTGCGTTTCACTGTCTTCCCTTTGACGAACAAAGTATAGGCTTTTAATGGGATCATTGTTTCTAGAACATACTTTTAAATTCCGAGCAACTTTAAGTTTCGCACGCATTATTTTGCTCCTGTCCACAATTAAAACAGAGTTATGTTGCTAGATTGTTCAGAGGTTATAATTCCAGCCTTTAAAGCTGCCTGAAACACATTGATGTTATATGTGCCACAGCCCTTTCGCTTACATTGTATCTCTGAGCAATCATAGCAGTTTAAGTCAAATCTAGCTTCGGTTTAGATGTTCTGTCTCTGGGTTTGGTCTCTTCCTCAGAAGAGCTTTCCGAAGGTCTGCTTCATTGTCACTGAAGTCATTTTTGTGATATAATAAATAATATTGATTTAAAAAAAAAGAGAAATACAGAATTTTCTGTGAGAATAGTGTTTATTAAACTATTATCTGTAACGGCCATTTCATATAAGCTGAAGGCAAGAGTAACCAAATATTGCGCTTGAGAGATGGCGCCCAATTTGAAGCGTATCCGCCTCGTTCCTGATAGTGACGCTGAGTTACGCAGATCGGGACAAGAGAAGGGCGTTGCAGTATTGTGAGGCGGAGGGTTGGGAGTATCATGGTGAAAAATAACAATGCTCTGCTACCAGTAGAAGGAAAAGGCAAGGACGAAAATAGCTGTAGAAACGCTTAATTATACCGAATTTGCCTCCTTTGCCGGCTCCCACCGCAGGGGCATATAACTGTCATTTTGAGACTTGAATGTCAGTTTTCATAGCATCTGGCATGTATAAATCCAAAAGTATGTTTACTTTGACATAACTAAAAATAATGAACAATTTTGGTATTTTTTTGTAAATTTCAGTGAAATTTTGAAACTTTAAGGCAATAGTTCTCACAGATGATATCTGATTTGAAAAATCTATACCTGTAATGTCCATGTGGATTGGCCACTTCAGCCAGGTATTACATTTAGTTCCGAAAAAAAAGTGGCAAAAAGACCCACCCTAGTGTGGCTCCCATACCAGCCAAGTCCTCTACTATATTGATTAATTCAAAATAATAATAATAATAATAATAATAATAATAATAATAATAATAATAATAATAATAATAATAATAATAATACATTTTATTGCAAAATATATCTATATAACATACCATATTTATAACAACGGTCACTGTATAACAGATGAAAATATTTTAGCTACCAATTTAGAGTTCGAAAAATTCATCAACAACAAATCTGCAATTATTAATAAGTAACTATTGGAAAATTCTTTTCTATTCTTACGTAAGATCCAAACTTGAATATGCATCACTTATTTGGAACACTTCCGTGAAAACCCGTAGTCAAAAAATTGAGCAGATACAAATCAAATTCATACGTTTTCTCACATACAAAAGGACATGATTATATACAAAATATGACTCATATGATAATTTCTTTGGAAACTTTACACTTCAGACACTTGAACAAAGACGGACGTTGAACGTCCTCATTTTCTTGCACAGACTTTTGTACAACAAAATAGACTGTACAGTTATAATTACAAAGATAATGGTACAAGTTCCAACCCTCAAAACACGCAAGGGAAATAGTGGCCTGTTCTACTGCAGGAAGGCTCGTACAAATGCACTGCATATGTCATCTACATGGAGAATTTGTGCTACATAGAATAAAATCAGTAAGGATTTTGAAGATATAGATATATTTAATAGTTGTGAAAAGTTGTTCAAAAGAGTAATGCTGCGTATTTTGTAAAAATAAAAATCAAACTCAAGATTTTGTACTAAATTATGTCATTATGTATTAAGCAATTTTAATTGTATCAACTTTGAAATTATGTATTATAAGTAGATAATGTAATTGGGCAGTAATGCCTGTTGTGTCGATAAATAAATAAATAAAGGTATTTATTTGCTTTTTAAAGGCCAGAAATGGAAGTTCTCTTAAAAATATAGGAAGAAAATTGTAAAATTTAACTGACACATAGTAATTTTTTTGTATCTTACTATACTCATATGTAAATAGTTCTAAACGGATCCTGTTTCTAGTTCGATATGTACCATAATTTAAAATTCATTGTAAGTATGATTGTTTTCCTTAACCTTAAACTACGGGATATTTTGTTTTCACAATACCCTGTTTCTTGTCTTAACTACGGATATTTCGATCTCCAAATGGTACTAGAATAACTTTTTTTTTTATCAAGTTTTGTTTCATGTGTCTCCGATAAATAGGAGTGAAGAAATGGACTTCTTTGTAAACCCTTACGAAAACGCTTTAAATGTACTTTAAAGGTTAAAGGTAAATTTCCTCCTTAGTTAAAGGGAAGATTGTCATATGAAAATTGCAGGAATTGTTATAATTCCTAATAAAACAAAGCTTGACCTAGCCTGTGCAGGACTATTGAGACCAAGCACCAATCTTAAACATGTCTTTTGTTTTTTCAATAGGCCCTTGATGGAGGGCTGACGATCCTAAAGTATTGTGCCTTAACTTAAATGACTATGAATCTGCGCATAGTAAACAATTTCAAGTACGTTTAAACTTACGTACAATTTTAATCTATGTATTACATAAATTACTTTACTTGCTCTAGATTCCACTTTAAGGATATGGTCGTCCTAATTCAAATGATTACCAATTAAAATCCCATCGAAAAGAAACAGAATATTTTTTTTTAAGTTCTGCATTCGAATTTTTGTTATTGTAAGTAAGCACCAAGTCTTTGAACTGATCAGAGTTGACACAAAGCAAGTTCGAAGGACTCCAATCTTTAATAATATCTGAGTAGGTCTGTAATATAGACTAAATTGAATCTTTTTGTCATGAGTCGAAACTGATATTGAGATCATCAGCAAATAATAACTATCGTCGAAGAGTGAAGCGGCATTGTATGGAAGGTCATTAATATGAATAATAAAAAGGATTGGACCAAGAATAGATCCTTGACGCACTCCGTGTCTAACAGGCAACATGTTAGACTCTATGCCTTCATAAACAACTGTCTGAAATCATCCATTTAAATATGAACGAAGAAGCAACAGAGCTGCATTGTCAATTCTAGTATTTAAAAAATGTAATGAGACCGATTATTAGATGCTTTTGGTAGATCATATTGTTTTACATGTACAAAATTTACACTGTCCAACCCAGTAATGCAATTTAGCAAAACTGAGACAACAGCCTTAACAGAACCTCGTCCGGATCTGTTGCCAAATTGAAAATTACTAAATAAATTACTAGTTCAAAATAGTCGAAAATCTGTTCATTCAAAACTATCTCAAACACTTGCACTAGTGAAATCGGTCTATAGTTATCAAGACAAGACTTATTTAGTTTTTACACTACAGACCGGCATAATCGTGGGACGTAAAACTCAAAAATTTCATTTCAGTAATTTGAAGCATTGAAGAAAATAACAGTCTAGTATGCAAGAGTTTATAAAGTGTACCAACGGATCCTTTATGAAACTCCATATTTTAACCCTTTGGGGATTCTATGGTACAATTTGCACCATACGCGCTTTTCATGGTACATTGCGTTATAACTCTCCTATTTGATAGAAGACATTGCGTATGGTTTCATACCTTCCTGCGTCCATACATAGGAGGTGATGACGTCATAAGTCTAAAATATATATTTTTATTTATTAAGCCTATGTTCAATATTTTTGGCGCGCTTATTTTTGCACATAGAAGATTGAAATTTTGCACAAACATTCAGTCCGCCAAGTAGTATTTACAGATTTTTTTTTCAGATTTGTGAGTTAAAACAGGGGGGAACCAGAGGGTCAAAGGATTGAAAAAAGGGATATTTTTACCCCCAAAATCCCATTCTTCGGGATTTTCCCGCCTTATATACATGATGGAGACACGTGAGTCATGCCGTCTGAAAGGCAATTTTATTCTGAAGAGAATGATGTGCGAAACATGACCCTAGGGTAATTAGGGATATCTCAGGGATTTTTAAAAAAAAAAACTCTTTGTATACGGGAATATGATACATTGCCGGTATATATATATTTTTGGCGGGCTTACTTTTGTACCTAGAAAATTGAAATTCTGCACAAACATTCAGCCTACCTAGTAGTATTTATCAGATATTTTTCAGAACTCTGCGTTAAAACAGGGGGGTCCAGAGGGGCTAAAAGTTGAAAAACGGGACATTTAGCCAAAAAAATCCCTTTCTTTGGGGTTTTCCCGCCTTGTGTACATGATGGAGACACGTGAGTCATACCGTCTGAAAGCCAGTTTTATTATGAAGAGAATGATGTGCGAAGCATGACCCTAGGGTAATTAGGGATGTGTCAGTTAATTTTTATCAAAATATACTTCTGTATAGGAGAATATGGGGGCAATGTCGGTATATATATATATATTATGGCGGGCTTATTTTTGCACCTAGAAGATTGAAATTGTACACAAACATTCAGTCCACCGAGTAGTATTTAACAGATTTTTTCCGGATTAATGCGTTAAAATAGGGGGGTCCAGAGGGGCTAAAAGTTGAAAAAAGGGATATTTAGACCAAAAAATCCTTTTTTCGGGAATTTCCTGCCTTAGATACATGACGGAGACATGTGAATGGTACCGCCTGAAAGGCAGTTCTATTCTGAAGAGAATGATGGGCGAAACATGACCCTAGGGTGATTCGGGATGTCTCAGGAAACTTTTTCCCTGAGATCATAGTGTTTTATGGTAATTTGGGGCATTGTGGGAATTCTTCATAAAATCTCTCCCGCCCTTACTATTCAAGATAGAAACTTTAAATTTGGCACACACATTCAGCATACCAATTACTATTTATCAGATTTTTAGATGGCTACGTTCACACAGGGCCGCTCCAGGGGGGGGGGCAAAATGCGAAAAAAATTTCCTCCGAAATTTTCCCTTTGACATCATTTTTCCCGCTCCTGGTATGTGGTATGAGCGTGCAAGTGGCACCATTTGAAAGCCAGCTCTATTCTGAAGAGAATGAGGTATGAATCATGATCCTAGGATAAATAGTGATGATGCAGTAGCTGCTTGACTGAAAGTCTAAAAAATAGCCCAAAAAGCCGGAATTCGAAAAGGGTTAAAACAATAAGATAAGTAAACTTTATTAAATTTTAAAATTGTTTGCACTAGGTAAGATGTAACGTCCCGAACTCCCCAAAGATTCTAAGACACTAGCATCCATCAGTGTGGAAACACTCAAATAAAGTAGTGTCGCCATCCTACTATTTTTGAAAGAAGACTCAGCTGAGAATTTAAACTGTGAAACTGACAATTTTAAATGCGACCTTTACGGAAGACAACTGATAACACCGGACTTAAGCGAGGCTACCTCCCGCCTAATCACACGAATAAGTAAGAGGGAACCCTTTTCCTGCACTTGCTTTAAGAACCTCAGAGGTTTGTTTATAACTTAACCTAAGGTAACCTAAGACAAAGATATACCAATAAAAATTGAATATAGGATACTTGTATGTCTTTTTAAAAGTTAATGAGAAAACAGTATTCTTGGATAACACAAATGCTTAACACAAACAAAAATATAATTGAGCAAAATAAGATTAAAAAAATAATAAAAAATGATGAAATCTTTAAATACAGTAATAACCTTGTTTTTAACTTTTCTCCACTTTTACAGAGATGGATACTACAAATATAGCCGGATTATCCAAAATGAGAATGACACAAAATTCCACGATACAGCAAGATTATTAATCGCAACAAGATAAGAAGCTGTATCAAAAATAATAATGATAGCATCATATCTTACTACAAATGGTATAAGTTATTCCAATTATATGCTTCTTTACGGGTGAAATAACAGGCATTAACATTGGAATCTTGCATGGTAGTAAATAAAAGCAAAAAATAAAAAAAAAAATAAATGCAAATAAGTCATAAGAGCAAAAACATTAAAAAAAATTATACACTACCAAGACAAATGATAAGAGCGCTCTTCCCTGTGCAGATTTTCTCTAACAAGGTACATTCGCGAAATGTCCCCTCGGGATTCATCTAAAATTGATTTAAATTCAAAGTTCTCCGTGGCTCAAAGTGTATTGTACTAATTTCAGCGGCCCATACGGGTAATTTGCATATTTATGGGCCTCGATATATACGGAATTCATACACTACTATAACTTTTGGTCACAAAATTGCTTTTAGTTTCTTTAGATGCAACTGAACATGAATGTGGGCATATGCAAAGTAAATTAGATCAAGTAGGGTATACTGCTTTTCTGATACGTGTTATCCACACCAGCCGCCATCTTGGATTCGTTATATTGGATCGAACTTTCGGTTTTTCAAATGGGAATAGGTGCCTTGATACATCAAATTCATACAAATTTTCTCGGAAATTCATTGCTCGAGTGAGTCTTACATTAGCTTGTACCATTTGCAAGATATTCAATGTTAAATATGAGGCACTTCACAAATTCAACCATTAAAAGATTGTGCAGGGACCGATATGTATATGTGATCTCTTACGTGATTTATTGTTGATGAAATGTTTTCTGAACGTATATACATACAGACACACAGATGTAAATAGGATATGATAAGTCTTCACCAATATCTGGTAATATCTAGATTTACATTAGTCATTTTGTTTGTAATACAATTCTTCCTTGTTTAATATAACATGGAAGTAATAACTATCACTCACAGAAATGTTGTAAGATTATGACACCAATGTTGTAGAAAGTTTGTTTATACCTAAAGTACTTTTCCAGTAAAGTACCAGAAATTGTTTTGATTTGTCAACGTCAGAAACCTAAGCCTAACTGACATTACTCTGCAATGTCTATTCATAAAGTGCCTAGAGGGATTTAACATGTAATATTTCGTAAATGGTACAAGCTACAGTAAAACTCAGTACAACAATGAATTTCCGAGAAAATTTTATATGAATTTTATGTATCATATGCACCTATCTCCTTTTGAAAAATCGAAAGTTGAATCCAATATGACGGATTCAAGATGGCGCCCGGTGTGGATAATACCTGTCACAGAAGCCCTGCTTGATCCATTTCGTTTGCCATATACCCGCATTCATGTTCAGTTACATCTAAAGAAACTAAAAGCAATTTTGTGACCTCGCGTCATAGTAGTGTATGATTGACTTCCGGGTATGCAAAGGCTCACAAATATGCAAATTATCCATATGGGCAGCTAAAATTAGTACAATACACATTAAACCATGTAGGACTCTGCATTTAAATTAGTTTTACATGCAACCTTCACAACCGGCCTTTACTTAATGGCCAGAGAAACATTCCATCTTCAAGCAATTATAAAATATACTACTACTACTGTTCCGGTGGAAGAAATACTCAACTTGAGGCAGTACATAACACTCAGTATTACAATACAAGACAAGATACAGATAACGTTGAATCACTTAAGATACAGGTGCAGGCCTGTAAACATAGAAAGGCTTGATATGACGGTCAAGCATACTTAAATCGTGGATACTTCAAAACATTCTTCCGCGGCGAAAGAAGACAGGGAAACATAATGCTCAGCTTGGCAATGCGTAATACAAATGCAGTCCAACTACTTGGGATGAAGACATCAGCATGTAAACATATAAAGGCTTCATCTCAATTTCAAGCTCTATTGACGTGAATCGTGGACGCTTCATAGTAATCTTCCGAGGTTAAAGAAGACAGTGACAAATAATACTTGACGTGACGATCAATGACATAACACAAAGGAAGTCAATTTACTTCTGATGAAGGTAACAGCCTATAGACATAAAAAAAGGCTTGATATAAAAGTCAAGCACTCTCGACGTAAATCGTGGACACTTCAAATGACTGGTTGTCGCCAGAAAGAGATACATGGCGAAAAAATTCAGAAAATTAACCACTGAAATCTACTTTGTTCCATGATTAAATAAGACGGAAACATAAACATCTTCGGTTGGAGTAAAAACCTCAGGAACTGGCTTAATACAAAGGCTAAGCCAGCCTGTGCGATAGTTCCATAAATAAACAGCTTAGTACGACGGCTAAGCAACACATAAGGATAGTCCCATAAATATCAAATGGCTTAATACGAAAGTTGAACTGGCAGGAAGGATACTCCATAAACAATAAATAGCTCACTTCAAAGACTAAGCGACGATGAGCTCCATACTAATAAATAGCTTAGTACGACGGCTAAGCGACAAAAAGTATAGTTTCTTACTTGGAAACCAGTAACTATTAACTGCTTCCACAAAGACAAAAATTCACATACAATAATAGGCAAAACCATATTGATAGAAAGAAATTACACTTAAAGTTGTGACCAACCTTGGTCCCACTGCTCATCTCGCAAAGAGATCTCCGAGTTAGCAACACTGTAAACAGTGGATTGTCTGTGTATGGTGAAAAGAAACAAAGGTGCTGCTTGCAGAAACTCTATGTGCGAAGATGAAATAATTGGTTATCTGTACCAATCCGTCTTAGCCAGTGCTTATACAAGCGTGATATAGTATTCTTTCAGTGACAAATGTTATTAACATATATATTTTACCATATTACTATACATTAGCAGTTTTAATTCTTGATGTATTCACGAAAACATATGGTGTCGTGAGTTGGTTCTCAGTGTATTTATCTGCTATCATCGGGTGTAATAAGCGATAATCCAAGACGCAAATGTGAATATATTGTGCTTACCAGTTTATATTATACAAGTGATCTTATATATTACTTGGAATTGCAATAGTACAAGCGGATGGCTTACAGTATGTGTGATTGGCGAAGTGGCGGCGATTGGACGTTAAAAGTGGGGGGGCAAGACATGATCTGAATATTGGCATATGAATGTTAATATACAAATTTCCCTGGTTGAAACTATATACATTAATAGGCCGTTTCAGAAAAGTGGGGGGGCAACTGCCCCCCTTTGCCCCCCCTAATCGCCGCCCATGGGCGAAAGGTTCCATTGTCATAGGCCAAGATACAAGTCATCCTGTACTCTAATTGTTCTTATGTTATATTGCATAGTCTAAATATATTTAAAGACGTTGCAGTGTATATCCTATGTTCTTTTATTAGCACTTACAATCTGTGTGCATGATTACGCTTATATGCGCGTTATCGCTACCAGAGCTCGTTTACTAAGTTTGTGTTGTGTACGATTACTAATCCTCACACACCACGTATACTGTTAAACGATCCACCTCTACAAGGTGAAATAATTACCGTCACATACAAGATTATGAGACTCAGAAAACAAGCTATAAGTGCGTACAGTTACAAGGTGCAGACAAGAGAGAAAAAAATTGCAATACAGTTCCGTGAAGATATATTTTAAGTGAGCCATCAAGATGAGTGACAGTGAGTCAGCGTCATACACAGTAGAACCGATGGACAGACAAGACATGATGTTAGAACTATTGAAAAGTGTGAAGGAACTCAAAGAAACCATGACGACGCAGCAAAACAAAGCAGATGCCCGAATGGAAAAGCTTACAGAAAGTATAGGAAACATGTCCATACATGTCACGGAAATGTATGGGGAAATACAAACAGTAAAGAACAATATTAACCAGGTCACAGAGGAAGTGAAACAATTTAAAGAAGTGCGGGCAGACATTTTGCACATCAACAAGGAAGTGCAAGATGTAAGGCAGGAAACAGAAGCAGCAATGAATGGTATGTGGCAGGAGCTAGATAAGCTACGGAAGAGCTGTGAAAACCAAATTGGACATATAGAGGCAAAGCAAGATACCATCGAGCACAAGTTCTATATGATGGAGAAGGACTGGAAAGAAGTTAAGAGCCTTGTGGACGCGCAGACAAGGGGACAGGCTACAGAGGTGAAAACACGCGACGGTACGATGCAGGCAAGCAGGAATGGATCTAATAATTTGAACCAAAGATGCAAAGAATCGCACGCATCAGAATCTGAGTTAGCCTATGATTTGGTGTCGCAGTCATCCAGCATGGAAGAGGACTGGTGAGAAGACAGCGAGTTTCTTAAGCTTAGAGCAAGAGGTGAACTAACCACTAAGGAGAACGGAGGTAAAACGAGAGGAAGACGCCAGCCCTGCAGGAAATATAAATGTACCGGTTCAGGGAGTAGGTGTGTAGGTGATGAGTATAACAAAAGTCCTCAGGAACACACCGAACCAAAGAGGTTAGCTTCTCCAGGATACGGACGGAGTGAAGAAGACTGTATCCCACATCGGGGAGGGAAACCACGCTGTAGGATACGCGGGTTAGGAAATTCTTCAAGGTGCAAGACAGGTCATGATGCAGTAAGTCTTAACCCTAAGGACATACAATTATTTACAAAGTATTCAGGTAAGTCTAGTAGCATTAGTGCTTCAACATTTTTACATCTGAAACACCTGAAAGACGAAGCTAGCGCATTTGGTGTTACCACTGACTATTTATTACCAATGTTACCTATACTGTTAACTCACTCGGCTTACAGTTGGCTAAAGTTACAAGCGCAGCCTTTTAAAACTTTTGCAGAATTTGAGACCGCATTACTTTCTACTTTCGAGTCGGATAACGTAACCGTGAACCGACTGGTAACTTGTAAGAATACAGTGTTCGATCCTCGAGTGCACAGTAGTGTGCGTGAGTTTGTGTTAACACAATTCCAGACTCTGAAGGAACTCTTACCGTCTGTACCAGAAAAAGTGATTATCGCGGATTTAATATCACGAGTACCACGAAGGGTGCGAGAACTACTTATACTCCATCCACCCAATAACCTTATTGAACTTTTGTCTATGGTTGACAGACTCGAAACGCTGTATCGTACAGAAGGAAAATACAAGAATAGTGGTGAGAAAAAGCAACAAACTAATGCTCGAAGTGTACCAGTGAACAAGGTGAAGGCAGAAAAGACTGCTCAGCGAACAAGTGAAAACGAAGTACAGAATAATCAAAGTAGAAGGAGACGTCAGTGGAAGAGAGACCGTGATAAGTGAACCCGGAGTCAAGTAAAAAAAAGTGTGACTAGCAGCTCGCCAGAGAACGAAAGATGTGACTGCCGCAAAAGACGAGAGACGGATAGTGGGCCCAGAACAAAACAAGCAGAAGAGGAGAAAGGGAACCCGAACCAAAGAGAAAACCAAGGCTCATCTCGCGACGATTATGACGTATACACGTCAACACCTTGGCAGGAAAACTAACATGTCCTGGCCAAGACCCCCCCATCTTGGACCAGTAAAGCAAACTGGGGGCCTGTTCAAGAATATTTAGTTTGCGGGATTTCTAGCATTTCCTCCCACTCAACCAATGGCAATCAAACGGGAAATGAAAAGGGCAAACTGACGCATTCGCACGCTAGAATTAAAATACACATCAACGACGTACTAGTAATGGGTCTGCTCGACACTGGAAATGAAGCGTCCCTCCTGAGTTATGACACATGGAGGAAAGTCACGCACGATGTGTACCGGCCTAGAATTGAAAAGCTAGACGGTGTGGTGCTAGTTGACTTTACTGGACGGAAGAAATTCGGAGTTAGAGGCAGTGCTGTGATTCCGTTAACGATGCGCAGCGTTGAGTGCTCTGTTATAGTGTACATAGTAGAGCACTTGTCAGACGAGTTGATATTAGGCATAGATGTGTTAAATGAATTGGGAGCCCTGATAGATTTCCGATCACGTACGTTGAGTTGGGGCGATGGTAAGGTAAGGAGAATTCTCCGCATGCTGCCGCTCCCACCAGAGATGGAGGTGTGCGAAGAACAGGAAGGATCATCTATAAACTACCTGAGTAGGGTGTGTGCCTTGGAAGGGGATGGTGACAAAAACATAAGTGCACGAATCCATGATGCGATCAGGAGCGCGGATGTTCTCAATGGGTTGGAGCAAAATCAACTGCACGAACTACTGATGGAATACCAAGATGTGTTCAGCGAGACACCGGGGTTATGCCGTGACTATATACAAGATAGAGGTAGAAACGGATCAGCCCATAGTGAGGAAACCCTATCCTGTACCACTGAAGTACCGGAACCAAGTGAGAGAGAAAATAAGGAAACTCTCAAAGAGCGGGATAATCCAGCCCAGTCAATCCATCCACAATAACCCAATCTTAGTGGTTCCTAAGAAGGATGGAAACAAGATTCGCAATCGTGTCGATCTCAGAGGACTGAACTCTTTCATAAAGTTGAAGCAAGTAAGGACGGAACCCCTCGAAAATGTTCTGGGAAAACTTCAAAAGAAGAAGTACCAATCGTCGGTGGACATAGTGTAGGGTTACAATTCCCTCTTACTGCACCCAGAGTCCAGAAAATACACAGCGTTCTCCGTCGAAGGACAGCAGTGGGAATTCCGTGTCGTGCCTTACGGCTACATAAACGGTAGTAGTGCACTTAATGCTGCTCTGCAACGAGTGAACCCATCAGAAAAAGTTGGCGACTCGTTAATCAAGTACATGGATGATATCCAAATCCTAGACGATACATTCGAAGAGCATCTGGACCATTTGAGAAGTTGCTACAGGCCTTTCGCCTCGCTAATCTCCATCTCAACCTGGACAAAAGTATCTTCTGCAGAAGAAATCGAAAGCTCTTGGGATATGTGATAATAACAGAAGGCGTGACAAAGGATATGGATGCGGTAAGACCGATCATCAACTTCCTACGTCCAATAACGAAGAAGGCGTTGCAGCGTTGACTAGGGTTGATCCAATATCAACATCGTTTTTTAGAGAAGTTTGCAGAGACTGCGCAACCTCTTTTTAACCTTTTGAAAGGAAGCAGCAAGTGGTCCTGGACAGAAGATTGTGAACAAGCATTTACAAAACTCAAAGAGCAAGTGCAAAAAGAGGTACTCCTGGCACATCCTGACTGGAACAAAGAATTCATCATCCAGAGTGACGCCTCACATGTTTCGTTAGCTGCTTGTCTAAAACAAGAGCATAATGGTGAAGCACGAGTCCTCCAGTATGCTAGCACGACGTTGAAGCCACAAGAGAGGAATTATAGCTCCAGCGAATTGGAATGCTTAGCCGTTATGTTCGCCGTGCGGAAATGGTCTAAATGGCTCGTAGGACATAAATTCAAGGTATTATGCGACAACCAAGCGTTGCAGTGGTTGAAGAATGCACGAAACTGGAGCAGCAGACTAACTAGGTGGTCCATCGAGTTGCAGCAGTATGAGTACGAAGTAGTGCACGTACCAGGCAAAACTAACATAGCCATGGACGCATTGTCACGGGTAGCCATCGATGAGGAAACTTACCAGTATAGGGTGAATACCGTACAGGCTCTCTGTGAGGAAATCCAGCATCTAACACGAGTATTATTAAGTCTTCAACAACAACAAGATGAAGACCTAATTCCGATTATCCTAGCCCTAAAGGATCCGCGAGTAGCAAAAGATGATAGGAGGTGGAAGTATTGGAAGGAGAACTACCGCCTGGACAATGGCATTTTGGAGGTGAAACACCCACGGGAACCACAACGATGGAGGATTTGCCTTCCAGCCGATCTGGTACCGGACATGCTGCGGATTAGTCACGAACGAACAGGACATTTTGGCGTGGGGAAGGCCTACGCGAAATTATCAGAGAACTTCTTTTGGCGGAACATGAAAGAACACGTGCAGAGATTCATACAAGATTGCGTAGACTGTATGAGAAACAAAGTAGATAGACACCCTCCTGCACAACCTCTTAAGGTATTTCAAGCTTCTAGACCTCGGCAAGTACTATGTATTGATTACTTGGGCGCATAGCCTGCTTCAACTCATGGCTATAGATACGTATTGACAGCTACGGATGCTTTCAGCAACTACATTGTAGTATATCCTAGCACCAAGGCCTCAACCAGCCATGTGATCAAATCGCTATCAACGTACATCACGCACGTTGGGCGTCCCGACGTGGTAGTGTGCGATAATTCCACCATATTTAGAAATGGGTGGCTCTCCGACTTCCTGGCAGCACAACATATTCAGTTAGGTTTCACTACTGCGTATCATCCTTCCAACAATAGGGCAGAGAGGAACCATTCAGAGCTCATCAGGCTATTGAGGCATATTTGCCACGAGAACCATGAGAAGTGGTATTCGCATTGGCAGGAATGTATCATGCTCCTGAACAATTCTGTTTCCAGCTCCTTAGCAGTGACACCAGCTGGATTAATGTTGAATCATTCTCCACACTACTATGTGCAAAGGTATTTAGGACTAACCCAGACAAATCTCGATCCGGAAGACATAAAAGCGGAATGGGACAGACGACTACTCCAAGCCTATACGAATAAGTTAACAAAACGACAAAGAAGAAATGAAGCCCATAACGAGAGACAAGCCTCCCGAAAGGAGATCAAGGCACGAGATTGGGTGTTCTTACGAACTCATTATCTCAGCAATTTCGCACGAAGAAAAATAAGCAAGTTCTTCCAAGTATACCAAGGTCCCTTCTGGTGCGAGAAGGTGATCGACGACAAAGTGTTGATCTTGAAGGACCCGTTGACAGGGAAAAAATCTTCGACACCATTCCGTCGACAATTGTAGGAAATGGAATCCTACACCTAAAACTGAGCAACAGTGGATAGAGATCCTAAACAAGAATTCGAGAAGTAACTTAGACACGACAAGTGAAAACTGATCGACTGACTAATAGTGTTGCTAACCTTGGGAACTAGCCCACACAAACATCAACATACAGGTGATACAATCATGGGTTCTGGAGCTTAGTGCTCAGTAGGACTAACCTAATTAAGCTCGCCCAAGCTGGAAAGCCATATTGTGACCAACCTTGGTCCCACTGCTCATCCCGCAAAGAGATCTCCGAGTTAGCAACACTGTAAACAGTGGATTGTCTGTGTATGGTGAAAAGAAACAAAGGTGCTGCTTGCAGAAACTCTATGTGCGAAGATGAAATAATTGGTTATCTGTACCAATCCGTCTTAGCCAGTGCTTATACAAGCGTGATATAGTATTCTTTCAGTGACAAATGTTATTAACATATATATTTTTACCATATTACTATACATTAGCAGTTTTAATTCTTGATGTATTCACGAAAACATATGGTGTCGTGAGTTGGTTCTCAGTGTATTTATCTGCTATCATCGGGTGTAATAAGTGATAATCCAAGACGCAAATGTGAATATATTGTGCTTACCAGTTTATATTATACAAGTGATTTATATATTACTTGGAATTGCAATAGTACAAGCGGATGGCTTACAGTATGTGTGATTGGCGAAAGGTTCCATTGTCATAGGCCAAGATACAAGTCATCCTGTACTCTAATTGTTCTTATGTTATATTGCATAGTCTAAATATATTTAAAGACGTTGCAGTGTATATCCTATGTTCTTTTATTAGCACTTACAATCTGTGTGCATGATTACGCTTATATGCGCGTTATCGCTACCAGAGCTCGTTTACTAAGTTTGTGTTGTGTACGATTACTAATCCTCACACACCACGTATACTGTTAAACGATCCACCTCTACAAGGTGAAATAATTACCGTCACAAAGTCCAAGGAAGTAATGCAGACACACCCGGTAAATGACAATGTCACTATCAAGTGCAAGTCCATATTGATAGAAAGAAATGATTAGTTTCTTATAGACTATCTATCACAAGTAGAAGATAAATAAACACTTAATTCGTATCGCGCTTGAATACTAGTACAGTCACCGTTGAATTATTTGACATGAAATTTAAAATGAGAATATAACTGCCACATCTATCACTGCTGGTATGTTTAAGAATATCGAAGCACGAATTAGGTCGAAAGGGCTTTAGGCTGGACTACAAGTTTACGCAAACATGGTTTCACTAGATGAAGTGTTGAAGAAAAATATTAAAAATTAGTTTCCGAGGTGAAGAGATTACGGAAATCACAGTAACGTCAAAGTCACATTGATTATTATTATGACTATTGTTAACATGTGCTAAACTCGTTGATCGTAATAGGTTACTTTGATCCTAAAATTATTATGAATCTCACACTTTTAATAGCCGCTAAATATGCCCTTCGACCCTTTTAGTATCAGCTATTAACCATCACTGAAGATATATGCTGAGCATCCGATAACAAAAGAATACGGTGCGACTCCTAAAGAGATCACACACTACAACTTCGGTTTGTCGACTGCCCTGTTTCCAACCTCTTTCTACGTCACTTCCCTTCCACTGCGACGGAAGATGGAACATTTTCACAGAGTGGCCAGATCAAAAATAGAAAAAGTACTAAAGTTAAAAATATTGCAAACCAAAAATTATCGAGAATGTAGTGGGCACTACAAAGAAACGTGTTTACGACACAGCATGACCAAGATGGCGCGCTGTGTTGTAACATTGTCATAAAGGAAAAACAATTGTAGAAAAATCAACGACGCCAGGGATGCTCACATACTAGAAATGTTGAATAAAACACAAAAGAAAGCAAAAAAAAAAAAACAGCACTTGTTTTAAACAAGAACGTGTAAGATAACTAGAGCACGAGAGCAAAACTTTAACACCCTGACAACATATTTTCCCGAACTCCTAATCAAATTACTCAGTCGTTTACTTGGTCTTACACGAGAAATTCCTGCTAACACATATTGTCAAAATGTTGATCAATTTGTCTGGGAAAAATGAGAAAAAAACATTTGTCCAAATTTACCTGAAAAATATTTCTTTCTTCCTTTTTTCAATAGCGAAGCTGGAACTTAGGCTAGGTCAATCCTAATTTAGAAAAGCGTCACATTTAAGGCGAAACAGAAGACATACACGCTCTAGTGTGTTCTATGTATCAGTTACACTTCGCTAGCACGACATAGCACAAACAAAAGTCACTCAATAAATTTTCGTAAAATATTCCTCTTCATTCTCCTGTTGGAAAACAAACCTGTAGTAGCCACCCGCAAATACTTTTCTCTCTTTGAACTCTGTGAATATAAATTGGCCTGACGCTCCATTACCGTCCCCATCAGGATCCTGCCGCCTATAGTCGGACAATTTGTCCATGCCGACCAGATGCCGCGGTCATATTGCCGGCGCCGGACACCGGCGTCTTTCCGCTCGGTTTTCGACCGCGACGAGCAAAAAGAGATTCGTTCACCAAAAGAAAACAAAGAGAGTTAGAAGGTAATTTGTTGCTTTAAAATACGAATTAGGGCTTATATTTCCCTCGTAAAAAGCTTTCTCGAAACAGTCGGCAGACAGTCGGACGACGACTGCAAAAAGAGATTGCCGGTAATTTCTTGAAAAACGACGTTGGCACGACGTCGGCGAAAGATTCAATAACGCGTACCAGCGGCAAAGAGTCGAATTTTGGAAAATGAATAGAGCCTGTATCTTCTTTAATGATGAAGTAAAAAATTGAAACTGTCCGAAGGTTTTTCTTGTGGGTGGGCACAAATTCCATAAAACAGTCTTGTGAAAACCGAGTCGGCATACAGCGGACGGAACGTAAGCTGCAAATTATAGTTGTAAAGACGTCGAAACGTTGACGGCGTGCCGACCATGAAAAAAGGTAAATGCATTGAAAGAAATGTAGTACAGGGACTGCACGTAAAGGGTATATGAGAAGTGAATACTTAAAATAAAATACAAGTACGAGAGGATCCTTGACAAACATTTTGAAAGGAGACGGCAAACAGTGGACTGCGACCGCGGCAAATGTTGTCGGAAAGACGCCGAAACGTTGACGGCGTGCCGACAAGTAAAGGAGCCGAAAGAAGGTCGGCAAACAGCGGATGGACCGACCTTGAAAAGTTGCTCGGACAGGCGCCGAGCCGCCAATGCCGATGAAGAGCCTGATTGCAGAAATCGTAGTCTGGTTGCGCTGCCTGTATGTTCGGTTCGCGTTCTTCATTTGTGACATGGTGATGCAGTGTGGGTTGAGTTTTCAAACAAAGTTCGTTAAGGTTGAGTTTACAAGTGGGAAAAAATGTTTATAAATATAAATATATTCGTTTAAAGTATATAGCATGCTGCATCAGTTCCCGAAGTAGCAGGATGCTCATAGTTTTATGGATTATTCATTGAGTATGAAGTGATCGAGCAATATACATTTGGTGAATTAATTTAATATTATGGATATACATTTCAAATTGTCATAAATTGTATATGTTGTGTTACATATGTTAATTGGTAGATTCGGTTATAGTATGTTCCCGCGCACTGGCGTCTGTGGCATGTAAAATTTGGTGAGAAGGTATCAAAGAAAGTGATTTAAAAAGTACTACCTAGCCCAACCTGTGTATTAACTTCAATTCTATTTGTTACCTTTCTGCTTATCTTCACGGACCCCCTAAGGTATATCAAGAACTCGATTACAATTGTAGGGTCCGCGCTGGTTCAGTGGTAGAACGTTCACCTTTGGTGCTTGGAATCCCGGATTCGATCCCAGCCATCGCCATGTGAACTTTGTGGTGGGCAAACAGCGTCTGCGTGGGTTTCGTTGGGGTTCTCCCGTTTATTTACACTTTCTTCATTCCACCATTTCATTCATTACTCATCATCACCGTCTTCTTTAGCCTAACCGGCATAACCGTGGGACAAAAAACTTCAGGATTTCACTTATTTTTTATTTAAAAAGCGAAGGACAGTTAAGAAACTGTAGTACACGGTTTTCTTCTTGAAATTGCAAAAGTTTACATGCCTTAGTTTTTATGGTAAGTGGCTTCCAACTCAACGGCAATGTATTTCTACACAATGTACGAGAGCTGTATTTTATGTTTAGAACTGAAGCGTTACTAGTATGAAACCATAACAATTGATATCGAAATATGTATGATTACCAAAGCCCACATGTTTTCACTAACCTCGCTTACGCGTATACCCACCGTCGCTGACGCACTTGTTTCCTTCGAACACACCCCAGCGCGGGCCCACCATCGTTGCCTTCCTTGACTCAGTTATATAGAATTTGTGCTTTTTAGTGGCCAACTAGCACCAGGTGCGGATCCAGGGGTAGCGATCGGGGCGATTGTCCCTCTTCCAAATGAGGAAACTTTCTTATTTTATATATAAATAAAACCCATTCCAGAGTTTGGAGTACTCAAAAGTAGCTCTAAGTAGTAGTATTACAACCTCCCTCCCTCCCCCCAGAAATCCGTCCTGGATCCGCCTCTGACTAGCACAGGTTGGTTTGTGTTTTCTGCACTGTGGTTTTTATGCCCCTAACCTAATGTAAAGTAATCGAACGTAACTTAATCTAATCCAACCAAATATAACCGATCGGAGTACGTTTTGGTACATTTTTTTTCGATCTTCAAATTGGTTCTGCGATACAACAGTAAATCCCTAAATTTAGGTTAGGTTAAATTGGATAATTTTAGATTAATTGCTCTGACGTACTGGTAGAGGTGACAGCTTGATTTTGTCTTTTGTGAATAGTTGTTGCATAATAGAGTGAGAAAGTGACCCGCAACCTTTTCTTATGGCAAAAATACTTAATAAAGCGAGGTGGTATACAGGCTGCACTCTTTTAATACAATCAAAGGAACGCTATTTCCAAACAGAAATCCTACTCCACGGGAAAACGTCAGCGCGGTGAGTGGTACACTGAGAAAATTAACCGGTAACCAACTGGAGGTTAAAGGATAAGTTGGCTGCTAGAACCAGTTAATAATTTTATCTATGCCAGGTGTGATATTTTCATGTCGCCCAGTGGAAATATTTTAGAAGCAATAAGAAGGAAATTGGGGAAATAATTAAAATTTTTCATCAATTATTCCGGGTGGTGCGCCAAAAATAAACCTGAACGAACACAAGTTCGAATTTGTACATGTTTCAAGCCTAAACAACAAAGGAAGATAATAATCTTAGAGAAGCGTGGACAATTTCTCATAATGCTTGTGCCATGAAAGGGTTTGTGTTTCTTTAGTATTCTCTAGGATTTAGTGTCTCTTTAGTAACCTAACAAGATCCACTAGATTATATACTGCAGGACTTGTTTCACATGTGAGCGAAACCTTCCAATTAAAAAAAAAAAAAAAAATACAGGAAAAATGAGGTAGTGGTTAAACGCTCTTGTGTACAGGTTTACTTGTGGCACAATACTTTTAAAAAAATTGAAAAATTATAATTTTTTACCAGTTTCTTTTTTATTGTTCCCTAGACGGTTTCCAATGGGCGGAATATATTTTACTTGGCATAAATAAAATTCAAGGGGACCTCTAGAAGTAATTGTTGAAAAATTATAATTCTTTAACAATTTGCGTATAAATAAGTCTTCCAGATGTCTAGCATAAAAACAGCGCAAAAAAAGCACAAAACAATCTGTGCTGGGTGGCCACTAAATAGCACGAATGCTATCGAACCGAGTCAGGTAGGGCGAAGCTGGTTGGCCCGCGCGGGAGTACGGCCAAAGGGAGCAGGCACGTCAGCGATAGTGTGTATGCGCAGAAGTGAGGGTAGTGGAAGGAAGTGCGTTTTTAGAATAATACAAGTTTCAACAACACTTGTTGTTGTTTCATACTAGTAACTCTCCACTTGTAAACAAAATGCAGGTTCTGCACACTGTGCAGAAATATGATACCGGTGTACACGGTGCAGAAATAAGCCGCCCGTGGAAAATAACATCTAATAGAGCCATTTTTCATATGCACTCATTTGTTTTATTCGCCGTAAAGCACTTGTAATGCTTTAACATTAGTAAACCTAAGACACAGTTGTATTACATTATATGTAATTAAGTTACCTGTAGAAATTCGTTCCTTATAAACATGTCTTTTCATAGAAAGTGTTGAATTTTACCTGTAAATCTTCCAAAATATAGTGCACCAAAACTACACCTGCACCAGAGTGTCTTATTTTGATTTTTTGCGGGCCGCGGTGGCTCAGTGGTAGAGCGTTCATCTCTGGTGCATGGGATTCTTCGTTCAAACCCTGCTCCTGTGAAGTGAACTTTGTGGTGAACAAACACCGTGTGCGTGGGTTTTCTCGGGATTCTCCCGTTCCCTCCCACTTTCTCATTCCACCATTTTCATTCATCTCTCATCATCAGCGTCTCCTTTAGCCTAACCGGCATAAATGTGGGACGTAAAACTCAAAAATTTCATTTTCCGAGTGTTAACCCTTTCTCCTGACACTGTTTCACGATGTCTAGGTACAAAAACTTGGACATCGGAAGTTTGAAAAAATTAAAAAAATTAACATTAACATCTGTAGAAAACAATTAGCGACTACTATTAAAACTTTTTTGAGTAGAAAAACTTATCAAAAACCAGGGTTTGAAAAATCCCGGGCTTTTTTGAAAAAGCCAAACCCACCTGGGCCCATATGAGTTTTTTCATTTTTTTCGGGTTTAATTGCTTTTTTTCGGGTTTTAAAGGTTCTTTCGAAATGTTTCAATGTCTTTGGGGTAAAAGTGTTAAAATGTGATTTATGTTTCAATATTGTCATTGTCACAACTTGCAACAATTTTCTACTCACTGCCGTTTTGAAAAAAATGGCCGCCATTTTGATTTTTTTTTACATTGGACCGCCGAGAAAATCTACACAGCAAATTTAGCATATCTTGTGCTTCTACCGTCAAAATTTCAACTTAAAAGACTGAAAATTGCGGTTCGTATCGTAGATACTCGCTCATTTGACAAAATGGCCGCCATTTTGATATTTTACGTTGGTATCCCGCCAAAATCAAAACAGGAAATTTAGAGTGTCTGGTGCTTGCACTCTGAAAATTTTAACTTGAAAGGCCGAAAGTTGAGTTGATTTTGTGTTTAACGTCCCTTTCAGCAGCTAGGCTATATAAGACGGGACCTACTGATTAAAGTGGAATCCGAACCACGTGAGCTCCCTCCGGGAAGCAAACCCGGGTCACCCACGCCGAAGACGCGTACACTAACCGCTTAGTCATAAAGGAGCTCGGCAGACAAACGAACAAATGTAAATCAAGTCATCCAGAAGCCTGACTGACATTCGCCAAATATGGATACCAAAAGGGGTCTATTAATTTAAAACAAAGATACAATTCATGTTGTATGAAACAAATAAATGTTTCAAAATGTCTTACATGAAATTAACATCTTCCAGCGTAAATAAACCTGCCATATTTTCTCCATGAGAATACGGGACACCTCAGATCTCCCCTCCCCTCAACTTTCCAACGCAATGAATTGAACTATAGTCTGGTTATGAACAAAAGTATAATAGGCCGCGGTGGCTCAGTGGTAGAGCGTTCACCTCTGGTGCATGGGGTCCCTAGTTCGATCCCAGCTCGCGCCAAGTGAGCTTTGTGCTGGACTCGGGATTCTCACGTTTCCTCTCACTTTCTTCATTCCGTCATTTCATTCATTTCTCATCATCACCGTCACCTTGAGCATAGCAGGCATAGCCGTGAGATTAAAAGTAAAAGATTTCATTTTATTTATTTATTTTTTTCAGAATACGTATAATAGGCGAAAGGTCACTAAACAGCAGCTGCTATTCTCTGTTCGTACCCTGCAATTAATTGTATAGCCTAAAGATGCCTAAAAACCTAAGATGTGCTATAAAAATGTTTTACAGGAGAACAATATGCAAATTATTTAAATCAGTGCTACAATATACCTTCAATATTCTTCGCACGTTTAGCAATATTTATTTACATGGCTGTATTTGCCAAAATTACGTTCGTCAGTTTAACCTGATGAAAAGCTGCTTTTTCACCCTGTGTCGTGTGTAATTGTCAGGACCAGAGTTATATTTTTCTAAGACCTGGACCAAAGCACAGGGACCTTTTCTGTGCCCCTAGCCTCTGAAAACGTTTATAATTTTTATTAACTTATCTAATGTGTTGCTGGAGAAAAGGTCAGACATCTTCCCTGTGTTTGTAAATGTAGAAACACTCAAAGCTATTTTTTTTTTTTTTTTTTTTTTTTTGATACGGAGAGTATCCGAGTTTCCAGCAATTTCAATGGAAAAAGTAGCATTGCAAATTTCGCTCGCTATCAAGTCGAACAGGGTGGTGTAATAATTTCCTCCAAACCGTTACATGCAACAGCGTTCTGTTCATTCACTAATTACAGGATTTCCAGCCAATGTCAGAATTTTTTGTTTTTCACTTTTCGAATAAGCTGATATTGATAGCAGAAATGGAACGGAGTTAAAATACGGGACACTCGAGGCTCAAAAACGGGACTGTCCCGACGTATGGCAGGCTTAAGCGTAAAATAAATAGTTTTATTGTTGAAGTATTCATTTCCGATCCTTTTGAGTTTAATTCGGAAATTTCCCGAGCACTTCTTTCACGGCGTGTACATCAAAACTTCCGCTAGTACGAAAATTTGAACTCAGCACTTGAAATAGTAAGCGTTACATAGTCTTTGGAACCCCAAGCATTAAGCTTCGTAAGTTTGACAAGAATTTTTACGCTATTGCTGGTGTTGATTCTACAGAATGCTTATTTGAAGAGTAGCAACAAATGACTGAACTAAACTGTTATTGATCAACCAAATTTTAGTTGAAAAATCTTGTGTTTTACATCAAAGGTAAGAAATAATACCAATAGTTTTACTAATGTATTTACATATGTACTATTAGTACCGGCACCTATCACCTTAAACCCGTCAAACGTATGAGTGATAACGTCCCTCGGTGTCGCCGAGTCAACGAGCACACTATTTACGGAAAATATTTTCTAAAGTACAAAATTGCTTATTTTACTTCAAAAGGCTATAAGCATAATCCATACATTAATTTGTTCTATAACTATCTCAAGCTAAGGTAAGTTTTTTTTTAAATTCATTTAGTGCATTCAGAGCTTTATAAAGGTCTTACGTTGAATGTTGTTGTATACCTTAATGTAAAAGGATATAATTCGCCCAAGGAAAGTCTAAAATTGGATAAAAATCACTTACAATGTGATCACCTTAGTTGTACCAATAATATACTAACAAATAGGTCAAAAACCCAGGTGGGTTTTAAAGTGGTTTTTTTCAGGTGGGTCCAACCCGAAAAAACCCACCGGGTTTTTTCGGGCTGGGCCCACTTAGGCAAACTCAAACTTTTTTTTTATAGCGTTTCTCAAAGTTATGTTCATTCGATTGAATTCTTATTACAGATGGTTTGTGTTTTAGATATGTTACTCAAATTGACTCCTAGGAGAACATAAAATGTATTTGTTTTGAAACTTTTATCATTTTTGCCCACCAGATTGATTTTACCTGTAGTTTATTTAAGTAAATGTGCATTTTATTTGTTCCACTAACAAGGTTTCATTTTGAGATTTAATATTTTGTATTCAGCCGAATACAAAATTCTCAATTGCCAATACAATAGTGTCGCAAAACCCTGACGCATATCGAAGTTCTATTTCAAAGTAATATAATGCAATCTTCACTAAATATAATATTCTATTTTAATGCATCTTTTTTGTCTCGTGAGGGACTTAGGGATTTATTATTTAACTTGCATCTTCAAGGTAATGTTTCAAATATTTCTCAAAGAAACTCCGATTCCTACCATTGGATATATGGCAGGATTTCTTTTCTTTTCTGATTCTCGCTTGGGGTGGCGACCGTACTGTTGTAATAAAGATTAAATAAAAGTTAACTGTTTCGACGTAACTGAATTCTTCATCAGTGACCATAGTTTTGATTACTCTTACAGGTTTTCCTGTACATTTTTAAATGTTGATTTGTATCAAAGTAACTTATCAGTCTATTCGGTTCTCCGTGTTCTTCGCGTATCACTGTCATAGTAAAGCTGTTTTGTAAACATTTTGTAACATCCATTAAAATTAGATACTATAAATAGCTAATATGTTTATTAGAGAATTTAGAAGCAAATGACTGGTTCCATTTTAAGAATGAAATATCTAGTTTAACGTCTCACGATCATGCACTGAGGCTAATGTAGACAGTGATGATGAGAATTGAATGAAATGGTGGAATGAAGAAAGGGGAGGAAACAGAAGAACTCCGAGAAAACCCTATGCGCACGGTGCTTGCTCACCACAAAGCTCACTTGGTCTGGGACCGGTGCTTTAGTTGAGAACCGTCCAAGTTGAGAACAGGTGCTTTAACTTACAAACGATAAAATTGAAATAATAATCAGTACGTCAAAGGGCCAAAACTTTTTTCTGCTTCTAATGTGGCTACTAGCTCAAACACGTTTTACACTCAGTTCGGAACTTTGATTTCACTCAAAGGGGGCCGCGGTGGCTCAGTGGTAGAGCGTTCACCTCTGGTGCTTGGGGTCCAGGTTCGATCCCAGCACCCGCCAAGTGAACTTTGTGGTGGACAAACACCGTGTGCGTGGGTTTTCTCGGGGTTCTCTCGTTTCCTGCCACTTTTTTCATTCCAGCATTTCATTCATTTCTCATTATCACCGTCTCCTTTAGCCTAACCGGCATAATCGCGGGACGTAAAACTCAAAGATTTCATTTCATTTATTTTCTGATTTCACTCAAGGTAAATGCACAGTTATGCACCTCGCTGCCCACTAACTCCGAAGAATGTAAAAATGTCTCACTCAGTTGACGATCTCTGGTCCAGGGCTTAGAGCGTTGGACTCATGTATGTATAGTCCCGGGTTCAATCCCCTGATGGAGTACCCCAAATTTTCGCAATCTACCCAGCGTCGTGATGTACACTGGGATCATTTAAATAAAAGACGTATCGGCCATTTGGTCTAGAATTTCCCCGGTACACCTGTTGGAGGTAGGTAACACAATGGGTTGACTACATATTCGTCACTCAGGTATAGACGTAGTTCCTGCAATCTCTAACATATAGCGTTGAAGCCGGTTCATTGCAACAAGGTCTATTACACTGTGTAGTTTGGTTTGTTTCTGGTGTGATGAAGTATACATTCGATTGTAAAAAATATACGTGATGTGCCATCGCCATACACATTGAAGAGTATATTTTACAAAGCATTATATTTGTTCTATTTTAGATACTTCATTTATTTCCGGAAGCAAGGGGAAATGTTACTCAAGAAAGACAGAAGTGTTGCACTGGAAGAAGACCCACAGAAAGCAGTAGCGTAGCCAGGATGTGTGTTTGGAGGGGGGTGGGGCAAGTGCTGTTATAGGTACATATAGAAAAATACCAAACAAAAAATACTTTTCTGATTTTACATACTGTATGAAGGCTATCAGTATTAAAACTCAATGTTATGAAATGCTACAAATTGTTCTTTAAAAAAAAAAAAATTAGTAGTACCTCCGAAGGTATATTACATATAACTTCTATTGAATGATAAGGTTCATTACATAGGCTAATATATATAAGTTAATAGGATGTGCATTGTATTTTGTTAATACAATTTCGTGTGTTTTTAGTGCTAATATAGACCAGCAAAAATTGTGATCTTCCGTTCATTTATTCTCTTAAAGAATTCCTTTAAAACAAAGAATCTTTGCAAAGTATTATGTTAAAACGTTTCATTTTTGATGTAAATTACTTCATTAACCTTTTTTCTCTATATAATGGGTATGCACTACGAGTATACTGTACATGTGGCTGTTTCACTTACGATATAAATTATTTTCTCACATTTTTCTGTTTCATTGTATACAATTAATGTATAAATCATATAGAAACGAATTAAATGAACAATTAGTTACCTACTTAATTGTTATTTTAACTTAATATGATTTCCACTTTTAAAGTGTATTTAAATAAATAGGCTATTTAAGGCATAGAGTGAGAACTGATAGCTTAGTCGTTAGAACTTATGTTTGGTGCATTTCAGTGTTTGGTTTCTACGAATATAGTAATGGGTGTAAGTAGGGGTGAAAGTGTGGAGAATGCGGGTGGACGCCGTCCCCTCGCTTCCAGGATATATCCGTGGCGTCCCCGCACTTTCTAACTTAATTACAATTAGCAAAGATAGTTACGGGTAAATTCATGCGTCTCCCTACCTTTTCAAATCCACTTTTACCCCTGGGTGCAAGTAAAGCTGTACTCTGGCCAAGGGTGCCGATTTCTCTGTAAATTTGGGGGAGGGGGCATCTACATGCAAAAGGCATACATATGGATTTAAAAACAAATTGTATTCAAATTATGCCAAATATGGTTTATTCATAAATACAATGCGAGGAAGCCCACATGAACTTTGGGGGAGAGGGGCTAGATCCTCCAGGATCGGCGCCTTTGACCCCGGTTTCAACAATACATACATGATGCATTAGTATCGGGGATTTTAAATTATTGCCCCACACTTTCATAGCCGGACAAGCAGACAAGTGATCGCCCCGGCCACTTTTTTTTTTTTTAATTCCAAAGTTACATCCCCATCATGATCCTGCCGCCTATAGTCGGACAATTTGTCCATGCCGACCAGATGCCGCGGTCATATTGCCGGCGCCGGACACCGGCGTCTTTCCGCTCGGTTTTCGACCGCGACGAGCAAAAAGAGATTCGTTCACCAAAAGAAAACAAAGAGAGTTAGAAGGTAATTTGTTGCTTTAAAATACGAATTAGGGCTTATATTTCCCTCGTAAAAAGCTTTCTCGAAACAGTCGGCAGACAGTCGGACGACGACTGCAAAAAGAGATTGCCGGTAATTTCTTGAAAAACGACGTTGGCACGACGTCGGCGAAAGATTCAATAACGCGTACCAGCGGCAAAGAGTCGAATTTTGGAAAATGAATAGAGCCTGTATCTTCTTTAATGATGAAGTAAAAAATTGAAACTGTCCGAAGGTTTTTCTTGTGGGTGGGCACAAATTCCATAAAACAGTCTTGTGAAAACCGAGTCGGCATACAGCGGACGGAACGTAAGCGGCAAATTATAGTTGTAAAGACGTCGAAACGTTGACGGCGTGCCGACCATGAAAAAAGGTAAATGCATTGAAAGAATTGTAGTAAAGGGACTGCACGTAAAGGGTATATGAGAAGTGAATACTTAAAATAAAATACAAGTACGAGAGGATCCTTGACAAACATTTTGAAAGGAGACGGCAAACAGTGGACTGCGACCGCGGCAAATGTTGTCGGAAAGACGCCGAAACGTTGACGGCGTGCCGACAAGTAAAGGAGCCGAAAGAAGGTCGGCAAACAGCGGATGGACCGACCTTGAAAAGTTGCTCGGACAGGCGCCGAGCCGCCAATGCCGATGAAGAGCCTGATTGCAGAAATCGTAGTCTGGTTGCGCTGCCTGTATGTTCGGTTCGCGTTCTTCATTTGTGACATGGTGATGCAGTGTGGGTTGAGTTTTCAAACAAAGTTCGTTAAGGTTGAGTTTACAAGTGGGAAAAAATGTTTATAAATATAAATATATTCGTTTAAAGTATATAGCATGCTGCATCAGTTCCCGAAGTAGCAGGATGCTCATAGTTTTATGGATTATTCATTGAGTATGAAGTGATCGAGCAATATACATTTGGTGAATTAATTTAATATTATGGATATACATTTCAAATTGTCATAAATTGTATATGTTGTGTTACATATGTTAATTGGTAGATTCGGTTATAGTATGTTCCCGCGCACTGGCGTCTGTGGCATGTAAAATTTGGTGAGAAGGTATCAAAGAAAGTGATTTAAAAAGTACTACCTAGCCCAACCTGTGTATTAACTTCAATTCTATTTGTTACCTTTCTGCTTATCTTCACGGACCCCCTAAGGTATATCAAGAACTCGATTACAATTGTAGGGTCCGCGCTGGTTCAGTGGTAGAACGTTCACCTCTGGTGCTTGAAATCCCGGATTCGATTCCAGCCATCGCCATGTGAACTTTGTGGTGGGCAGACAGCGTCTGCGTGGGTTTCGTTGGGGTTCTCCCGTTTATTTACACTTTCTTCATTCCACCATTTCATTTATTACTCATCATCACCGTCTTCTTTAGCCTAACCGGCATAACCGTGGGACAAAAAACTTCAGGATTTCACTTATTTTTTATTTAAAAAAACGAAGGACAGTTAAGAAACTGTAGTACACGGTTTTCTTCTTGAAATGGCAAAAGTTTACATACCTTAGTTTTTATGGTAAGTGGCTTCCAACTCAACGGCAATGTATTTCTACACAATGTACGAGAGCTGTATTTTATGTTTAGAACTGAAGCGTTACTAGTATGAAACCATAACAAGTGATATCGAAATATGTATGATTACCAAAGCCCACATGTTTTCACTAACCTCGCTTACGCGTATACCCACCGTCGCTGACGCACTTGTTCCCTTCGAACACACCCCAGCGCGGGCCCACCATCGTTGCCTTCCTTGACTCAGTTATATAGAATTTGTGCTTTTTAGTGGCCAACTAGCACCAGGTGCGGATCCAGGGGTAGCGATCGGGGCGATTGTCCCTCTTCCAAATGGGGAAACTTTCTTATTTTATATATAAATAAAACCCATTCCAGAGTTTGGAGTACTCAAAAGTAGCTCTAAGTAGTAGTATTACAACCTCCCTCCCTCCCCCCAGAAATCCGTCCTGGATCCGCCTCTGACTAGCACAGGTTGGTTTGTGTTTTCTGCACTGTGGTTTTTATGCCCCTAACCTAATGTAAAGTAATCGAACGTAACTTAATCTAATCCAACCAAATATAACCGATCGGAGTACGTTTTGGTACATTTTTTTTTTCGATCTTCAAATTGGTTCTGCGATACAACAGTAAATCCCTAAATTTAGGTTAGGTTAAATTGGATAATTTTAGATTAATTGCTCTGACGTACTGGTAGAGGTGACAGCTTGATTTTGTCTTTTGTGAATAGTTGTTGCATAATAGAGTGAGAAAGTGACCCGCAACCTTTTCTTATGGCAAAAATACTTAATAAAGCGAGGTGGTATACAGGCTGCACTCTTTTAATACAATCAAAGGAACGCTATTTCCAAACAGAAATCCTACTCCACGGGAAAACGTCAGCGCGGTGAGTGGTACACTGAGAAAATTAACCGGTAACCAACTGGAGGTTAAAGGATAAGTTGGCTGCTAGAACCAGTTAATAATTTTATCTATGCCAGGTGTGATATTTTCATGTCGCCCAGTGGAAATATTTTAGAAGCAATAAGAAGGAAATTGGGGAAATAATTAAAATTTTTCATCAATTATTCCGGGTGGTGCGCCAAAAATAAACCTGAACGAACACAAGTTCGAATTTGTACATGTTTCAAGCCTAAATAACAAAGAAAGATAATTATCTTAGAGAAGCGTGGACAATTTCTCATAATGCTTGTGCCATGAAAGGGTTTGTGTTTCTTTAGTATTCTCTAGGATTTAGTGTCTCTTTAGTAACCTAATAAGATCCACTAGATTATATACTGCAGGACTTGTTTCACATGTGAGCGAAACCTTCCAATTAAAAAAAAAAAATACAGGAAAAATGAGGTAGTGGTTAAACGCTCTTGTGTACAGGTTTACTTGTGGCACAATACTTTAAAAAAAATTGAAAAATTATAATTTTTTACCAGTTTCTTTTTTATTGTTCCCTAGACGGTTTCCAATGGGCGGAATATATTTTACTTGGCATAAATAAAATTCAAGAGGACCTCTAGAAGTAATTGTTGAAAAATTATAATTCTTTTACAATTTGCGTATAAATAAGGCTTCCAGATGTCTAGCATAAAAACAGCGCAAAAAAAGCACAAAACAATCTGTGCTGGGTGGCCACTAAATAGCACGAATGCTATCGAACCGAGTCAGGTAGGGCGAAGCTGGTTGGCCCGCGCGGGAATACGGCCGAAGGGAGCAGGCACGTCAGCGATAGTGTGTATGCGCAGAAGTGAGGGTAGTGGAAGGAAGTGCGTTTTGAGAATAATACAAGTTTCAACAACACTTGTTGTTGTTTCATACTAGTAACTCTCCACTTGTAAACAAAATGCAGGTTCTGCACACTGTGCAGAAATATGATGCCGGTGTACACGGTGCAGAAATAAGCCGCCCGTGGAAAATAACATCTAATAGAGCCATTTTTCATATGCACTCATTTGTTTTATTCGCCGTAAAGCACTTGTAATGATTTAACATTAGTAAACCTAAGACACAGTTGTATTACATTATATGTAATTAAGTTACCTGTAGAAATTCGTTCCTTATAAACATGTCTTTTCATAGAAAGTGTTGAATTTTACCTGTAAATCTTCCAAAATATAGTGCACCAAAACTACACCTGCACCAGAGTGTCTTATTTTGATTTTTTGCGGGCCGCGGTGGCTCAGTGGTAGAGCGTTCATCTCTGGTGCATGGGATTCCTCGTTCAAACCCTGCTCCTGTGAAGTGAACTTTGTGGTGAACAAACACCGTGTGCGTGGGTTTTCTCGGGATTCTCCCGTTCCCTCCCACTTTCTCCATTCCACCATTTTCATTCATCTCTCATCATCACCGTCTCCTTTAACCTAACCGGCATAAATGTGGGACGTAAAACTCAAAAATTTCATTTTCCGAGTGTTAACCCTTTCTCCTGACACTGTTTCACGATGTCTAGGTACAAAAACTTGGACATCGGAAGTTTGAAAAAATTAAAAAAATTAACATTAACATCTGTAGAAAACAATTAGCGACTACTATTAAAACTTTTTTGAGTAGAAAAACTTATCAAAAACCAGGGTTTGAAAAATCCCGGGCTTTTTTGAAAAAGCCAAACCCACCTGGGCCCATATGAGTTTTTTCATTTTTTACGGGTTTAATTGGTTTTTTTTCGGGTTTTAAAGGTTCTTTCGAAATGTTTCAATGTCTTTGGGGTAAAAGTGTTAAAATGTGATTTATGTTTCAATATTGTCATTGTCACAACTTGCAACAATTTTCTACTCACTGCCGTTTTGAAAAAAATGGCCACCATTTTGATTTTTTTTACATTGGACCGCCGAGAAAATCTACACAGCAAATTTAGCATATCTTGTGCTTCTACCGTCAAAATTTCAACTTAAAAGACTGAAAATTGCGGTTCGTATCGTAGATACTCGCTCATTTGACAAAATGCCCGCCATTTTGATATTTTACGTTGGTATCCCGCCAAAATCAAAACAGGAAATTTAGAGCGTCTCGTGCTTGCACTCTGAAAATTTTAACTTGAAAGGCCGAAAGTTGAGTTGATTTTGTGTTTAACGTCCCTTTCAGCAGCTAGGCTATATAAGACGGGACCTACTGATTAAAGTGGAATCCGAACCACGTGAGCTCCCTCCGGGAAGCAAACCCGGGTCACCCACGCCGAAGACGCGTACACTAACCGCTTAGTCATAAAGGAGCTCGGCAGACAAACGAACAAATGTAAATCAAGTCATCCAGAAGCCTGACTGACATTCGCCAAATATGGATACCAAAAGGGGTCTATTAATTTAAAACAAAGATACAATTCATGTTGTATGAAACAAATAAATGTTTCAAAATGTCTTACATGAAATTAACATCTTCCAGCGTAAATAAACCTGCCATATTTTCTCCATGAGAATACGGGACACCTCAGATCTCCCCTCCCCTCAACTTTCCAACGCAATGAATTGAACTATAGTCTGGTTACGAACAAAAGTATAATAGGCCGCGGTGGCTCAGTGGTAGAGCGTTCACCTCTGGTGCATGGGGTCCCTAGTTCGATCCCAGCTCGCGCCAAGTGAGCTTTGTGCTGGACTCGGGATTCTCACGTTTCCTCTCACTTTCTTCATTCCGTCATTTCATTCATTTCTCATCATCACCGTCACCTTGAGCATAGCAGGCATAGCCGTGAGATTAAAAGTAAAAGATTTCATTTTATTTATTTATTTTTTTCAGAATACGTATAATAGGCGAAAGGTCACTAAACAGCAGCTGCTATTCTCTGTTCGTATCCTGCAATTAATTGTATAGCCTAAAGATGCCTAAAAACCTAAGATGTGCTATAAAAATGTTTTACAGGAGAACAATATGCAAATTATTTAAATCAGTGCTACAATATACCTTCAATATTCTTCGCGCGTTTAGCAATATTTATTTACATGGCTGTATTTGCCAAAATTACGTTCGTCAGTTTAATCTGATGAAAAGCTGCTTTTTCACCCTGTGTCGTGTGTAATTGTCAGGACCAGAGTTATATTTTTCTAAGACCTGGACCAAAGCACAGGGACCTTTTCTGTGCCCCTAGCCTCTGAAAACGTTTATAATTTTTATTAACTTATCTAATGTGTTGCTGGAGAAAAGGTCAGACATCTTCCCTGTGTTTGTAAATGTAGAAACACTCAAAGCTTTTTTTTTTTTTTTTTGATACGGAGAGTATCCGAGTTTCCAGCAATTTCAATGGAAAAAGTAGCATTGCAAATTTCGCTCGCTATCAAGTCGAACAGGGTGGTGTAATAATTTCCTCCAAACTGTTACATGCAACAGCGTTCTGTTCATTCACTAATTACAGGATTTCCAGCCAATGTCAGAATTTTTTGTTTTTCACTTTTCGAATAAGCTGATATTGATAGCAGAAATGGAACGGAGTTAAAATACGGGACACTCGAGGCTCAAAAACGGGACTGTCCCGACGTATGGTAGGCTTAAGCGTAAAATAAATAGTTTTATTGTTGAAGTATTCATTTCCGATCCTTTTGAGTTTAATTCGGAAATTTCCCGAGCACTTCTTTCACGACGTGTACATCAAAACTTCCGCTAGTACGAAAATTTGAACTCAGCACTTGAAATAGTAAGCGTTACATAGTCTTTGGAACCCCGAGCATTAAGCTTCGTAAGTTTGACAAGAATTTTTACGCTATTGCTGGTGTTGATTCTACAGAATGCTTATTTGAAGAGTAGCAACAAATGACTGAACTAAACTGTTATTGATCAACCAAATTTTAGTTGAAAAATCTTGTGTTTTACATCAAAGGTAAGAAATAATACCAATAGTTTTACTAATGTATTTACATATGTACTATTAGTACCGGCACCTATCACCTTAAACCCGTCAAACGTATGAGTGATAACGTCCCTCGGTGTCGCCGAGTCAACGAGCACACTATTTACGGAAAATATTTTCTAAAGTACAAAATTGCTTATTTTACTTCAAAAGGCTATAAGCATAATCCATACATTAATTTGTTCTATAACTATCTCAAGCTAAGGTAAGTTTTTTTTTAAATTCATTTAGTGCATTCAGAGCTTTATAAAGGTCTTACGTTGAATGTTGTTGTATACCTTAATGTAAAAGGATATAATTCGCCCAAGGAAAGTCTAAAATTGGATAAAAATCACTTACAATGTGATCACCTTAGTTGTACCAATAATATACTAACAAATAGGTCAAAAACCCAGGTGGGTTTTAAAGTGGTTTTTTTCAGGTGGGTCCAACCCGAAAAAACCCACCGGGTTTTTTCGGGCTGGGCCCACTTAGGCAAACTCAAACCTTTTTTTTATAGCGTTTCTCAAAGTTATGTTCATTCGATTGAATTCTTATTACAGATGGTTTGTGTTTTAGATATGTTACTCAAATTGACTCCTAGGAGAACATAAAATGTATTTGTTTTGAAACTTTTATCATTTTTGCCCACCAGATTGATTTTACCTGTAGTTTATTTAAGTAAATGTGCATTTTATTTGTTCCACTAACAAGGTTTCATTTTGAGATTTAATATTTTGTATTCAGCCGAATACAAAATTCTCAATTGCCAATACAATAGTGTCGCAAAACCCTGACGCATATCGAAGTTCTATTTCAAAGTAATATAATGCTATCTTCACTAAATATAATATTCTATTTTAATACATCTTTTTTGTCTCGTGAGGGACTTAGGGATTTATTATTTAACTTGCATCTTCAAGGTAATGTTTCAAATATTTCTCAAAGAAACTCCGATTCCTACCATTGGATATATGGCAGGATTTCTTTTCTTTTCTGATTCTCGCTTGGGGTGGCGACCGTACTGTTGTAATAAAGATTAAATAAAAGTTAACTGTTTCGACGTATCTGAATTCTTCATCAGTGACCATAGTTTTGATTACTCTTACAGGTTTTCCTGTACATTTTTAAATGTTGATTTGTATCAAAGTAACTTATCAGTCTATTCGGTTCTCCGTGTTCTTCGCGTATCACTGTCATAGTAAAGCTGTTTTGTAAACATTTTGTAACATCCATTAAAATTAGATACTATAAATAGCTAATATGTTTATTAGAGAATTTAGAAGCAAATGACTGGTTCCATTTTAAGAATGAAATATCTAGTTTAACGTCTCACGATCATGCACTGAGGCTAATGTAGACAGTGATGATGAGAATTGAATGAAATGGTGGAATGAAGAAAGGGGAGGAAACAGAAGAACTCCGAGAAAACCCTATGCGCACGGTGCTTGCTCACCACAAAGCTCACTTGGTCTGGGACCGGTGCTTTAGTTGAGAACCGTCCAAGTTGAGAACAGGTGCTTTAACTTACAAACGATAAAATTGAAATAATAATCAGTACTTCAAAGGGACGGACGTAAAACTCAAAGATTTCATTTCATTTATTTTCTGATTTCACTCAAGGTAAATGCACAGTTATGCACCTCGCTGCCCACTAGCTCCGAAGAATGTAAAAATGTCTCACTCAGTTGACGATCTCTGGTCTAGGGCTTAGAGCGTTGGACTCATATATGTATAGTCCCGGGTTCAATCCCCTGATGGAGTACCCCAAATTTTCGCAATCTACCCAGCGTCGTGATGTACACTGGGATCATTTAAATAAAAGACGTATCGGCCATTTGGTCTAGAATTTCCCCGGTACACCTGTTGGAGGTAGGTAACACAATGGGTTGACTACATATTCGTCACTCAGGTATAGACGTAGTTCCTGCAATCTCTAACATATAGCGTTGAAGCCGGTTCATTGCAACAAGGTCTATTACACTGTGTAGTTTGGTTTGTTTCTGGTGTGATGAAGTATACATTCGATTGTAAAAAATATACGTGATGTGCCATCGCCGTACACATTGAAGAGTATATTTTACAAAGCATTATATTTGTTCTATTTTAGATACTTCATTTATTTCCGGAAGCAAGGGGAAATGTTACTCAAGAAAGACAGAAGTGTTGCAATGGAAGAAGACCCACAGAAAGCAGTAGCGTAGCCAGGATGTGTGTTTGGAGGGGGGTGGGGCAAGTGCTGTTATAGGTACATATAGAAAAATACCAAACAAAAAATACTTTTCTGATTTTACATACTGTATGAAGGCTATCAGTATTAAAACTCAATGTTATGAAATGCTACAAATTGTTCTTTAAAAAAAAAAAAATTAGTAGTACCTCCGAAGGTATATTACATATAACTTCTATTGAATGATAAGGTTCATTACATAGGCTAATATATATAAGTTAATAGGATGTGCATTGTATTTTGTTAATACAATTTCGTGTGTTTTTAGTGCTAATATAGACCAGCAAAAATTGTGATCTTCCGTTCATTTATTCTCTTAAAGAATTCCTTTAAAACAAAGAATCTTTGCAAAGTATTATGTTAAAACGTTTCATTTTTGATGTAAATTACTTCATTAACCTTTTTTCTCTATATAATGGGTATGCACTACGAGTATACTGTACATGTGGCTGTTTCACTTACGATATAAATTATTTTCTCACATTTTTCTGTTTCATTGTATACAATTAATGTATAAATCATATAGAAACGAATTAAATGAACAATTAGTTACCTACTTAATTGTTATTTTAACTTAATATGATTTCCACTTTTAAAGTGTATTTAAATAAATAGGCTATTTAAGGCATAGAGTGAGAACTGATAGCTTAGTCGTTAGAACTTATGTTTGGTGCATTTCAGTGTTTGGTTTCTACGAATATAGTAATGGGTGTAAGTAGGGGTGAAAGTGTGGAGAATGCGGGTGGACGCCGTCCCCTCGCTTCCAGGATATATCCGTGGCGTCCCCGCACTTTCTAACTTAATTACAATTAGCAAAGATAGTTACGGGTAAATTCATGCGTCTCCCTACCTTTTCAAATCCACTTTTACCCCTGGGTGCAAGTAAAGCTGTACTCTGGCCAAGGGTGCCGATTTCTCTGTAAATTTGGGGGAGGGGGCATCTACATGCAAAAGGCATACATATGGATTTAAAGACAAATTGTATTCAAATTATGCCAAATATGGTTTATTCATAAATACAATGCGAGGAAGCCCACATGAACTTTGGGGGAGAGGGGCTAGGTCCTCCAGGATCGGCGCCTTTGACCCTGGTTTCAACAATACATACATGATGCATTAGTATCGGGGATTTTAAATTATTGCCCCACACTTTCGACCATAGCCGGACAAGCAGACAAGTGATCGCTCCGGCCACTTTTTTTTTTTTTTTTTTTTTTTTTTTTAATACCAAAGTTACAACAAATGCAGAGACATTTTTGTTTTCAGTGTAGTATAAGAAAATGAATGCATTCAGAGACGCAGGCGTGGAATTGCTAGTGAAAAATGTTTGACATTGTGCCCAGTATTTGAAGCTTGATTCATACACATAATCCCTAACGACTGAGCTATACGGATAACATATTTTGCAGTATTATTATATTTTAATTAGTTTATTTGACTCTGAATAATTTTGCGAGTTAATTTTATATTCACCATCTATTTGCAGTAAACTGAACAGAATATCAAAAACTCTGCAGTATGGAAGTGGAAAGTAGAATTTACATTAAGGGCGGTGGGATACTGTCATGACTCTTTATAACATAGTTCTGCTTTTATTTCAATTGTTTCATATTGTTCACAATGTGTAAAAACTCACGGAGCTCCTGTTCTACTGTGTTTTACAGGACTATAAAAGTTTTATATTTTACAGGACTATGAAGTGCTTTATATTTTTCAGGGTTAAAATTTTGTATTGATTTTAAGGTTAAGATTTTATGTCGAACCCAGAAATGTGTCCCAGTATAAACCATTGAACCACTTAAGTTTGACGTGAAACGAATCCATTCCACAAAGCTAAATTCTTTCCCTTTATAAAACTATACATTTTTCGTCTTTCTTCAAATCATACAGAAAGGTAGTAACATAATTTTATGGATTATTAAATAGACCCTTTACTGTACTTTTAGAAATCTGTTATGTTGCAGCCGAAATAATTTTTCAAATTTCAATTAGCAAATTACTATAGAAAATTAAGGAATTACCATTTCGCATTGCATTGATAAAAATTAATCCTTTTCTATACTATTATTAATTAACATTTCCAATTATTCATTCTGAATCATTCTAAACAATGCTTTTACCTTTCTGTATAAGGCACCGTCCTCAGATTCATATTGAAAATAAGTACGTCACTTTATGTGGTTTTATAAACTAGAGAAAAATTTAGTTTTGTACATAAATGTTTAGTTCACATCGCTACGTTAAGTGGTTCAAAAATTATAAAGCGAGGACAATTCTGAATTGGGCATAAACTTTTAACCTTCAGAAAGGTTAAACACAATTTTAACCATGGAAACTTTGTCAATATATGGACAACAAAGCAAAAGAGGTTATAACAAATTGAGTCATGGTTATTTCAACTAATAAAGGAGGTTATATTAGACGAGATACTCGGTTACTAGAATTAACTTACCCTATTACATTAACCGAGTAAACGGGTTATTTCAATTAACTGAACACGTTAAATTAACCGATCTACTCGGTTAAACATTTGCCCTACCTTATTACATTAATCGAGTAAATATGTTATCTTAACTACTTTAATTTGTTATATTAACCGATCTACTTGGTTATACTTTTGTCCTACCGTATCACTTTAACCCAGTAAATGGGTTACTTTCAGTAATTGAATATGTTATATTAACCAAAATACTCGGTTACTGCAGTTGATGCACCCTGTTTCATTAACCGAGCAGTCGGTTATTCCAACATACTAACTAGGTTACCGGTTACAGGCTATGATTGATAGTGGTAACTACGTGATCGGTTAGCGTACCCCTGTGAGTTATTACACTGTAACCTAGCAATATTAACCTGTAACGAAAGGTTGCTATCACCTTCTCTCGTTAATCTTTTTGGCTTGGACACACGTCTCTGTTTTCCATATATTGACAAACTAACTTGGTTACTGTCCACCTTTTTCTTGTTTACTAGTAACTTTTTTTTTTTTTTTGCGTGTAGGCTCGGTTTGAATCTCTCCGCCACCATATACCTTTTATTACAGTATTTTTATTTATACGTTCACCTCTGGCGCTTGGGGTCCCGGGTTCGATCCCAGCCCCCGCCAAGTGAACTTTGTGGTGGACAAACACCATGTGCGTGGGTTTTCTCGGGGTTCTCCAGTTTCCTCCCACTTTCTTCATTCCACCATTTCAATCATCACCGTCTCCTTTAGCCTAACCGCCATTACCGTGGGACGTAAAACTCAAAGATTTCATTTCATTTTCATTTTTTTATTTATAATTTTTACTTCATTAATTTTTATTTAAATCTCAGTTTCCATTGGGAGTGTGACCCCTGTACTTTAAAAAATTTAGAAAATCATTGACCTTTAAAATTCTTTTTCCAATAGTTGATGGGAAAACGACAACCTGGAAAGACCGTATTCCGACGGATTGCTGCGGCTTTTTTTTTTTTTTTTTTTTCAAAGAAAGCGTTTGCAACTAGCAAATTTTGATTGCATAGAACAGTGTTGTTCCTAGTAGTCATGATAGTGAAAAATGTGCTTTTAGGGGGAAAATGTACTGACTGTTATAAGTTTTACACATTAGGCCCACAGACATGTTAATTGAATTATTCTTAACGTTCATTATTAGCTGCTCAGTTGTTACTTTTAGGTCGCTTATAAGCATTTGTAAGTCATTCACAGATACTTTCCCTCTATATAGCACTTAAATCGTACTGAGAATTGTAGAAATGTACCGAGTGCAACATTACTGGTGGGAATCCGACATGATTTTCATTGCAGTGCTACGTATCTTTTTCTGCTGTCTGTCGACTGGTCGGAAAGGCAACTTTCCACCGGCGGCGCCGGCGCAATTTATGCGCCTTTCCGGTTGTTTCCGACTGCTCGAAAGGACCTCTTTTCGATGTCAGCTTCTCAATTCTCCCACAGCCGGCATCCGACCTCTTGCCGCAGTCGAAAAGTAGCCCTTTGCCAACTGGATATCAACCCTTGAGGAAGGCAAAATTTTCACCAAATTTTACAGTAGCTTTGCGTAAGTTTGCCTCCGTGCTATGATTTCTCATGAAGGGCACAATTGCTAGTTCTGAAAGTATATAATACTTCCATGTCCCATTCAATTTCTTCTTTTTTGGCTGAGAGTACTGCAAAAAAGCAAAAAGGAACAAATTTTATACTGGGACATACAAAAAAAAAATGCAAGTATTTTATACTTCAAGAACTTGCAAGGGTCCTCCTTGTCGAGAAATCATAGCATGGAGGAAGACGAAGGCAAGACTAATGTAAAAGCTGATGAAAATTTTGCCTTCCTGAAGCGTTGATTTCCAGTCGGCAAAGAGCCACTTTTCGACGGCGGCAAGAAGTCGGTTGCCGCCTGTGGGAGAATCGGGAAGCCGACGTCGAAAAGGGGTCCTTTCCAGCAGTCGGCAAACAGCCGGAAAGATGCATAAAATGCGCCGGCGCCACCGTCGAATAGTTGCCTTGCCGAACAGTCGGCAAACAGCCGGAAATGAGCATTAAATGCGCCGGCGCCGCCGTCGGAAAGTTGCCTTCCCGAGCAGTCGGCAAACAGCCGTAAAGGTGCAGTAAATGCGCCGGCGCCGCCGTCGAAAAGAGGCCGGCATAAGGAGTCGGCAGAGGGTCGGAAAGAGGTCTTTTCGACTGTTTTGCCGACTCTGGCGGTCGGCAACAGTCTGCAAAGGGTCACCGAAGGGCATTTTTTTAAACGATTTTCGACGGCTTGCCGCCTCGCAAAAGGTCGGCAATTTTGAACAAGTAGATCGTCGTGCCGCCGCGGACGGGTGCCGGCTGCCTACCGGCGGCATCCTGATGGGGGTAGTAAGCAGCAAAATTGTCAGCTGTCACGAGTTATAGCAAAATTCCCTAATTTGTCACATTTGGTGCATTTCGCTGATGAAGCCATGAACCACATTGAGTATTCCCTAATTATCTCTTGTGACAGTTACTTCATGATTCGTCTTTGTCTTATTTTCCACTATCGTCAAAATCGGTTAGTAATTAACCTTTTCAGTACCGACAGGGATTTCAAGAAAATCGTAGACCTTTCCGTTAGTTCCCCTTCTAATTGTCAGAGGGACATGACTGATACCTCGTTGTAAAGATTATGGACCTCAGATCCCAACAAGCTAACTCTTTTCTCTCCCGTGCCAAGCCCGTAGGTGATTTTTAATGAGATCTTATTTTTTTTTAAATTTCTGAGAGGATGGCAACACTCTTACCTGCCGTATATTCTAAAAAATATTTTCACGTGTACGCCAGACATTCCGTACAAGTATGAAAAGAATGAAGACCGAAAGTTGAAAACTAACACTGAGTGAAGAAATTCCTAACTTGTTTCTTACTACAATCACTCTGTACATATTTTGCGACATACGTTAGTCTGCCTTGACGTTGGCAGTGCTTGCAATGTCCTTAAATGTCACAGAGATATAACCCATACCTAGCTGGAAACCTTATGGCACACATATTCCAACGGGATAACTTTTGTGCCCCCAAGCCGAACCCATAAAACGAGAATTAGAGGAAGAAATAAGAAATTTGGCAAAAATACATTTTTTTAAAATATTTGTGGGATTATGAATAGTATGCCCGACGTATATGTAGTCGAGTCAACAAAAATTTTTGTAACGTCATAGGTCAAAGGTCAATGCCGTTGGCCGAGCGTCAATGACCTAGGGGTAAGTGAGACCACCCCTCTTGGGTTTAGCAGGGGTACATTGCCCCACCCTTTAAAATTTGGCAGAGGTACATAGGACCACCGCCATTGAATTTTGGAAATTGCCAAACCTAAAAATTTGGTGTGGTAGCCTAGGACCAGAGTATTTACCTCTATCAGTATTGGGGACCATCTCGTTGCTTTTTATGGGTAAAAAATTGCCAAAAATTCAAATTTCGGAGAATTTTGACCTAATGTATCCCCTTTGATGAGGTGTTATTATTTATATGGTTATATGGGAGTATACAGGGATCCATTCCATTTTATAATATATGGATACATTAATGCACTCCTTTAAATTTTTGAGAGGGGTACCTTACCCCAGCCCTTAAATTTTGGAAATTGACAAATTTAAACATTTTGGATAATTATATAGATTCCTAATATGTATCACTACCCAGGTAGTACAGTCATTTCATTAACAGATCTTTTTTGTGGGTTCGAATTCAAAATGACGTCTTTTGAAAATTTGGAACTTCTTTATCACGTAACAAAATGGTAGCAAAAATGACGTGTCAAACATGACCTAAATTGTGCGTGTTTATCACGTGCCAGAATGGTAGAAAGAATCACGTGTCGAACATTGCCAAAAATAGACGTCTTTTTTTAGGTGCCGAAAGCGCGGACGTTTCCCGTACTGTAACTGCAGTTTGAGCAGTGCATGCTGGGAATCGTGAGCTATTCGCAAAATTCCGTGGTGTTATGATATTTTCTGTGAATATAAACAATGTATTTTGTTATTGAAGAACTATTGCCTGATGGTAATCAAATTATAATACCCCACCACATCTGGGTCACCCCACGGAAATGTGTCCAGTCGTTTCGAACGGGCACTTACAACGGGAGAACAACCACAACATGCGTGGTTTTAACTGAAGATAAAAGCTCAGCTTTAAGACCAGTAAGTATAATTCCTATCCTATTCTTATCTAGGTGTATTGTGTAAAATTCAGCAGATTGAGTATTGTAATTGTGAAGATTAGCTCCTCTCATACAGCGTTGTCTATTGTTTCTTATTACAGTGTATTAAAATACCGTAGAAAGAACGAGGATACCTCCATTAAGTTAACTTTAGCAGACACTTCTACCAAATTAAATATTTTTAGGTAGAATACTATATAAAATATTAATAGTGAAGGTAGTAAAATGATAATGTATGTGTTTAAACTCAATAAACCATGTATGGGAGTGAGTATGCATGGGAAAGTATGTCATTGTGGGGTGCAGTTTTACGATACGGATCCATAGATTGTAAGACGTAAAAAAATTTGACGTCTTTAATTTGCCCATTTCATGTCGAGAACAGGACCAACCAATCTCCGCGTGGCTTTTAACCTGTTCCTACTACTAACTACTACTTATACAATTGATCCGTATAATAAAGCTGCACGCATTGTGAAACTATTTGACAAGGCGGAAAACTGCTGGATACAAGCAAAGAACGAGATGATAGTAACGGTTATATAAGACGTGGGCCTACTGATTAACGTGGAATCCGAACATCAGCTCCCACCGGGAATCGAACCCGGGTCTCCTGCGCCGAGATGACAGTAAGTGTATGCTTTTGGAGGCATTACTGGAACAGACGGTTCTATCAAATTTTCACGCATTTCTTACATTTTCAGGTTAGGTTGGAGCTTTCATGCACTAAGTGAGGAGCTCCATTACTACTTGCAGACAGGGGCGTCATTTCAGATTTCGGTTGGGAGGGGCAAGAGCATCACTGACATAAGAATCTCTCGTTTAGGATTAGTGTATTAGTAGACAATGTACTAAAGCATATGTACTCCTCAAACTCTTGGGGGGGGCAATTGCCCATTCCTGCCCTCCCTAAATGACGCCCCTGCTTGCAGATATACTTCACGGGGGTTAGTATAAATACAGAGTAGACGTATGGCGTATTAAGCGCAGTGCTTAAAACAAGAACGAACTTTTGCTAGGTACCCACTAAAAAGCAAATGCATTCTATTCGAGTCCGATCAGGAGCACAACAAGAGGGCCCGAGCGGCAACGAGGGGGTGCGTCCGTAGGGAGCAGGAACGTCAGGGACGGGGACTATACACGTAAACAAGGATAGTTGAAAAGCACATTTACGCTTACAATGCTTTCACTATCACTCAAAATTCTGCTTCACTCGAGCAGACGGTTCTACCAAATAGAAAATTTGTAGATAAAATATTATGAGAAACATTTTTCGTGAAGGAATGAGAGTGTGAAAGAAACAATTACTGTCAGTGTACAGCAGATTGAAATGAATTTTAAGTGATCAGTGAAAGTATCGTATATAAAATTGTGCTCTTACAGTATCCTCGTTTATACGTGTACTTCCCGTCGCTGACGCGCCTGCTCCCTACGAACGCGTCCCGTCGCTGCTGCTCGGGCCTTCTTGTTGTGCTTCTATACTGACTCGGTTATATAGCATTCCTGCTTTTTACTGGCCAGCTGGTGTAAATTGGTTCGTGTTTTATTCACTGACATTGTTATGCTTTACATCCACGCTGTATTTGTACTGAGGCCTCCTGAAGTAAATCTGCAAGCACAAATGGAGCTTCTGATTTAGTTCATGCTCTGCTAAAAGAAATACATTGTTCTAACCTGATATGAAACTAAGAAATATGTCAAAATTTTGTAGAACCGTCTCCTCGAGTAAAGCCCAAAATCCATTTCAATTTGCTGTGTACTGACAGTAATTACTTACATTGATACTTTCATTCTTTGACAAAAATATATTTCACATCGTATGTTACCTACGAATTTTCTGTTAGGTAGAACCGTCTGCTCGAGTGAACCCCTTTGAGAAATGACCCTCGGCATTGGTTGCAATGGCAATCGTGTATGACTTCAAAATTAGAAACAACGAGCCCTATGGAAGTTCTAACCACTTCGCTCACTCAGTTATGTTTTGTTTAGCCTTTTGTAACACTAGTGCCTTAAATCTAGTGAAAAAATCCACAAAATCGATGTACATTTGATAGACTCGTTTGTTAAAGTAGTGTCCCCATTGTAATTGTGTATAATCAGTGAGAGGATATTACCCCAGTTGAGAGCACTCTCAAACTGCGACAATCGTCCTGTTGCACCTACGCACCCTCGCAAGACACTTGGCTACCGTAGCTGTGCCATAGAATTGAGTGTGGGAATCATAATAATGTAACGGGTTTTTGACAGTGTTCGAACATTTTGTTCATTAATTGAGTAGAGAGCTCCCTCGCATTCTAGGCTCCTGTGCCAGTATGTGATGATGGATACTGATCAATGTTGCCACTGCATTTCAAGAAAATATATTCATACTCAATTAAGTATCTTCTACTTGACTACATTATTATGAGTTCCACTGCTAATCGTGAAAGGATTCAAAGGAAACCAAATGTCTTATTAATGGTCCGTGGTTGGGGGCTGGTGATGGTCCCAGTCAGGTGTGTCTAAGCGAGCTCGTGACATAGGGAATATACTCCTAATATTTATGCGTGCATAAACAATGGAAGTCTCTTTGGGTCAAAAACCTGCTTTCAGGTAGAACACCACATCCTCATCATTAAAAAGAAATGAAATTAAATACGGTATTCAGTTTCACGCCGCAGGATAAGGCACAGAGGCTAAGGAAGTGGTGATAATGAAAAGTGAAAAATGGTGGTATGAAAAAAGTGTGCGAAAACGGGAGAATGTAGTGAAAACCCAGGCACATGATGTTTGTCCAGCACAAAGACCACTTGGCACGAGCTGGGATCGAACCAGGGACCCCACGCACCAGAAGTGAACACTCTACCAGTGAGGTTCAGTAAAAAGAAACATACCTCATTGCTTCGGAGCTTACATATCTGCTGCTGCCAGAAGGAAGCTGTGTACCCTACAGGGGCTGATCCAGAGGTGACGACTGCCCCTCCCAGAGTAGGATATTTTAAAAAATGAAACCCATTCCAGAGTTGGAGCTCTTGATTTTTTTAAGCTTGTATTATAAATGTAAGATTTTTTTACCTTGCAGAATTTAAATAAAGCAGCATATAGCAAGAAATTACTTGCCTTGGTGTTTTTGCTCAGAAAATGTATACTTTCGAAAACGCAGGTAGTCATTTGTGTTCTTTGTTTTCAAGATGCAATATTTTGCGTTCTCACTCCGTTCTCAAATTCGATCCCTGCTTCGTTAACAACGGGCAGACAATAATCCATAAAATCTATCTGTCCACAAGTTTGTCAATATTTATTTTACGTATCTTTCCATTTAAGAAGTAACCATTCCCGCACTGAGTTAGGACGATTTCGAACTCTGGGTTGGTATGTAAATTTAATTTCGAACGAAATTGTATCAGTACTGGTAATGCATGTACAAAACAAGACATTGTTTCATTAGAACAGTTTGGGTAATCTTTTCTGTTCATTACGACCTGTAATTTATTTAAAATTAACTTTTAAACATAATTATGAAAACGTATATTCAGAATGAATGAGATGTAATTGTTTTTCTTGTAGCATGGTATTTCTTCTTCACACCGTCCTTTACGCTGAAAATATCCAGAACAGAAAGCATGTGAAATTTATGGCTGATATTTTCCTGCCAATTCATTTTCTTTTCTATGTGCTCTTAAGTTTTTTAATACAAAATATAATAACTCACTTTACGGTTTACATGAAATTAAACTGCTACATTTCATGTTAAATGTATTTAGTCGTTGTAATAGGCCTAGCTGTAAATACATGTTATTTGCAAAAACAAGACTTGCATGTACTCCCACTTTCCAGAGTGTGTGGCCAATGCTCCTGCAAATGATGAATTGATCAGCAGACCACCGAGTACTGAATCTTTCTTAACTGAACTTGAAGCCGTGACTCTCACCGCTTTCTGCTCGTCGAGCTTCTCTAGAAATAATATCACTGTGGAGGATGACTTATACACCGAAGGTGTTATAGGTGAGTTTTTGACATGTTATTTTATAATACTCTTGTAAGAAAATGCCGAGCAAGAAGAAAAGAAAGAAAATAGTAATATTTTATTAGTACTTAACTAAAACAAAATAATTGCAAGGCAATACTTTTATGTAAATGAAGTATTCGATTTAAGGTTCCACGATCAGGCACTGAGGCTAAGGGAGACGGTGATGATGAGAAATGAATTAAATGGTGAAATGAAGAATGTGGGAAGAAATTGGAGAACTCCAAGAAAACCCACGCACACAGTGTTTGTCCAACACAGAGCCGCTTGGCGTGACCTGGATCGATCCAGGGCCCCAGGCACAAGACGTGAATTTCTATCACTGAGCCACCACTGCTCCACATTTATTTGAATGTAACTGTTTCAGAAACTACCCTTGTCTTCTTCAAACACACTCTATTTATTTATTTATTATTTTAGATTTTTAAAGATTTCCTTTTTTAATAATTTTTATTACTTCAGCAATTATTTTATTTGACTTAAGTACTTATATATAAGGAAAGCTTTAATATGGAATGTATCACATGTTATTGTGTTCTCGCTGCTCTTTCTTTTCTTTTCTTTTTTATTTTTTTGAATGGGTAAAAGTACTCCTCCCTAAATTATTTTTTTCAACAGAGGGGTAAAATATAATTTTCACCAAAGAGAAGTATATTTATTATTATTATTATTATTATTATTATTATTATTATTATTATTATTATTATTATTATTATTATTATTATTATTATTATAACTGCCGCAAGTTCTAACACTGCTCGAAACAAATAACGTGACGATTTTCACCCTACTGATTGTGACAGAATTCTGGTTCTAGAAGTCTTAATTTTTAAAATACTGCAGTAACAAGTGAGGGAGCCAGCGTTATGCTCTCAGTTTGGGATCTTTCGGAATACAAAAGTTATACACCATTTTGTTTGTAATTTTCACTTTATTTTTGCCATATTTTGAAATGCTAATACATGTTTCGACTTGCATCATAAATTTAACTTACTAAATCGTGTCCAATCAGGATAAAATTTCTTATGACAGTAGGATTATACATCTGCTTAGTTCCACCTGTTTGCAGCTTGTCTGATTGCTGCATCCGATAGCGTAGTTCTGTCACGATATGTAAATGCGGAATTTTTACTTTTTTTGTAGGTTACATAGCAGTAGTGAAAGATTATAATTTCTATCGTTGTCTAGTTGTGTTTGATAAATGAGTAGCTATATTATTTTATTATTAGAAAGTTCTTTCTTTCATACCATGCTGGTCTGCATCAGTTATGATCCCAGCCCCGCCAAGTGAACTTTGTAGTGGTCAAACACCGTGTTCGTGGGTTTCCTCGGGGTTCTCCCGTTTCCTCCCACTTTCTTCAGCCCAATATTTCATTCATTCTTCATCATCGCCGTCTCTTTTAGCCTAGACGACATAATCGTGGGACATAAAGCTCAAAGAGTTTTTTTTTGCATCAGTTGATATCGTATCAATATACTTGATCGTCACTTTTAGCTCACATCCTAGAGTTGATCTTGGAGTGGCATTTTATATTGTGAGCACGTACGTAATCTAGCTTTCTATGAGCGTTTCAGAATTATTTCTTATGTACGTGTATGTATAAAGTCTCATATCCTCCAATTTCTTTGATCCTCCTGAACAATCAGAGTTAATACCTGCAATAAAATCAAAAGTTAAGGTATTACAGAATAACTTTAATTGATGGTAGTTTAATTTCGCTGTATGGAAGGCCGTTAAAAGTGGATTATTGAGAATAAGTGACTTCATGCAAGCGAGTACAGTAACCAATCGTTTTATTGAGTATTGATTGTAGTTACACATGACGTATTGTAATTTTTTTTCTTTTTCTCCCCACCTGAAAAATTGCACTATGATTATTCATGATTTTTATTTTTCTGTTTCAGTGTTCCTATCTGTCATCATTGGGAGGAAAAGTGACCTTTCTCCGATGCTTGGTTTCCAAAGAGCTGGAGATGAAATTAACTACCGCGGAAAAACTTAAGCACGTGAGGGTTTTTTGATATGATGCTGCATTTCTGTACTTTTAATACCTATGAAATGTGTTTTCCTACATACGAAATCAATAGGAATATTTAATTCTTTTTATTTTATATTATTAAAAGAGCTCTGTAAGTTTTAGATTATAACCAACAGATATGCATTGGCTACATATTTCTTGTTTGTATTACAAATAATATGGACAATCAGTGTTTCTTGTTGCATTACAAATTTAATGAATAATATTTTATACGACAAAAATGTGCACATTGTACATAGAACTAATGAATATATAATTCAAATTAATGGTTATGTTTTCGCTTTCATCCCTCAGAGATGAATTAATTTTAAGATGTACTTTCTTTTCCGATTTTTCACCTCCAAAGTAAAGGTGTCTTAAATTGGAGTTATAAAAGTTTAGTCCTAAATTTTGCACTGTCAATAAAACCCATTATGCTTGTGTGTTTGTGAGTGTGAGTGTGTGGATGTGGGTGTTTGTGTTTGTGTGTATGTGTGTGCATACTAGCGTAATAATGGATAGCTATAAAATTTATGGAAGCACGTGTTGTGCGGTAATTTCATTAAGAAAAAGGTACCAGTAAATGCACATGAATAAATTCCAGTGCCGAAATGAGTGGATTCTTCTTAGTACTGTAAGCACAATCATTCTTTATTTTTCCATTTCATTCTTTGTTTTTGCCATGTTTCGTCTTTTCTCATTCTTAAAAGTCATGTAGGGTTTATTCGACAAGGGTGTCTTACATTCGAGTTTTTTTTTTTTTAAAAATATTCTTCCAACGCGTGTCGGTTTTCCTTTTAATGTATAGCTTTAACTTTACCTTTCGTGGAGCAAGAGCTGCCGTTTTCTCCTGTAGCACTACGTATATAATTATTCCTTGACAGCTATTGTATATTCGCTTCTTAATGTATGTAAATATATCACACATTAAGAGGCAAATATATACTCTTCAATAGGCTACTATCTAAATACTAAAAAAATAGGAATCAACAAGACTAGAGGTGGTCAATTGGGTATGCAAATCACGAATTCATAGATAATACGAACCTTCGGAGAAGCGAATTCTCCAAAATCTTGGTACAGACCAATCAAATAGACCACAATATTTTGACGTTCCCCAATGTGTGCTTTCGAGAGAGGGTGGTGATGTATTTCGCTGTGGAAAGATCTTAGGGTTCCTAGGGTCTATCTTGATCAGTTATTTATTACAATAATCCAGTGGTCTTACTTATCTGGTATAGGAGCTTGTAAATTATTATGCACATTACAACAGAATTGAATGTATGGCGATGGTGAAAAATCAAGCAGCAGCCTCTAGGATAAATTTATTTTCATTATTGTTTTTACTCATAACTAGCAGCGTTCACCCCGCTTCGCTGCGGTCACCCCGGAACGCAATAAACTTTGTTACTTAGATAATTTTTACTTTTTCGCTTTCAAGTGATATGAAGCAGCGTTCACCCCGCTTCGCTGCGGTCACCCCGGAACGCAATAAACTTTGTTACTTAGATAATTTTTACTTTTTCGCTTTCAAGTGATATGATAAAAACCATAGAAGATTGCAGTAAATCTTAACATTATATCGCCTGTCATTTATGTTAACCCGCCCCGCTTCGCTGCGGTCATCCCGGTGCTGGCATATTGTAAAAGTGTCTGTAAAAATAAGCAAATCAATTAAAAAATTTTAAACAGAAGATTCAAGCTATTTTCCGCTGTATATCGCCTGTCATTTATGTTAACCCGCCGAGTGACACGGTCATGCGGGTTGCATATAAATACGTTTATTTTTACCTATGATGAACTAATAACAAAGGATTTGTGGACACCTGAATGGTCAATTATCTCAAGACACTGGTAATTAAAAATTAAAGTGATATGATAAAAACCATCTAGGGTCCAAATCCTAATAACCCCCCAAAAATGAAAGAAATTGGTTCAGCCGTATTAGCGTGATGAGCGTACAAAAAATTGTACGTTCTCTTTTATATATATAGATAATCGTTGTCCAGTGTTTATTCGTCGACTTTTTTTTCTTTTTTTTTTTACTCAAGAAAAGTGTTGCGGCCAGAGACCAATTCAGCACTGTCAAAAAAAGCGCAGTTAAGAAGAAAGAAAAACGTATGATTTTTTCTTTTTGATCATGTTTCTTTTTAGAAAAGTATTTTAAGTTGCGTGTGTTTTAGAGTAGATATTATTATTATTATTATTATTATTATTATTATTATTATTATTATTATTATTCAGTTCCATATGTCCAAATCATCATAAATTAATTTGTATCCAGTGTTGACATTAGGAATCTCAACCCATGTATAGTAGGATCTTGATTATCCGACACAGTTTCCAGGTTATTTGTTTCAACCACTATTCAACCGATCTATTTCAAATTTACGGGGGCAAAGCTAGGTAGCCCTATTAGCCTAACCCCTAACCTTGGTGCAAACCAGATGAATAGGGGGTGAGAAATAGCCAAAAAAATTGTGGCGAATAAACGAGGTACTACATGGATTGAGATTCCTAATGTCAAAACTGCGGATGCACATGAATTTCTAATGATTTTGACATTTGGAAGTGAACAATTCTGTCAGACTTCCATCACATTCGAGACAGCAAGAAGCAAAGGGTTGTAAGTGACATTTTCAATAGAGTATGTATGTGTCTAAAATGGATTCTGCACAGCAAAATATACAAACTGCATAATGAAGTTCGGCGTAGAGCATTCACGGGTAGACATTCTATTGGACGCGACGAGCTTCACCATTCAGTTTGTATATTTAGCTGTGCAGAATCCATTTTTGAGACATCCATACTATATTGCAAATGTCACTTACACCCCTTTGCTTCTCGCTGAATCATTTCGAGAACCCCCTTCCTCCCGACGTGTAAAAGACGTCATAGAAATCACGACATATTCTATGACACGTAAAAGACGTCATAATAATCACGTCATATTCCCGGACATTTCCACGTGGAACAGACGTGTAAATCACGTCATGTTCGGTGTATTTTACGGTGTTTTACACCAAAAAAAAAACACGTCTTTACGACGTCGGTGTGCTGCTTGGGTATAAATTTGGGTGGGTGACTTCGTTCCCTTTCATGGGTGAAAAACTGCCAAAATATAAACGTAAGTAATACATTGTACCACGTCATCGGTTTTTGACCTAATTTATCCCTTTGATGAGGTCCTATTACCCTATATGGTTATATGGGCTTGTATAGAGGTTCACTCTCTTCTATTAGATATGTGTATGTTGGTGCACTTCTTTAAAAATTTGGGAGAGGTATCTTGGCCCACCCCTTCAGTTTTGGAAATTGTCCAATTTAAGCATTTGGTATAATAGTATAGGACCCTAATATACGTATATCTCTATAAGATTGCCCCACCCCTTAAATTTTGGAAATTGCCGAATTTAAACATTTTGTATAATAATATAGAACCCTAATATGTATCACTATAGATTTCGGTGGGTCACTTCGTTCCCTTTTATGAGTAAAAAGATGCCAAAATATAAACGTAAATAATACATTGTACCACGTGTTCGGTTTTTGACCTAATTGATCAGCTTTTAAGAGGTCCTATTACTTTACATGGTTATATGGGAATGTATAGGGGTTTATTCTCTTACATAAGGCATCTGAACGATGATGCTTTCATCTCAAAATTTGGCAGAGGTACATACACCCACCCTTTAAAGTTCAGAAATTGCCCAATTTGGTATACTAGTACAGGGCCCTAACAAATACCATTATAAATATAGTCCTTTTCATGGGTAAAAATTGTTTTAAATGTAAATTTTGGAAGTAATTGAACTCCTTTGATAAGGATGGTTGTGTAAAGGAATAAATTTTCTTTATAATTTGATGCTTACTTTTTAAAATCTGTTGGGTAGTCAACCTCGTTTTCTTTCATGGTTAAATAATTATCAAAATTCAAATTTCGGAGGTTATTGACCCCCTTTGATGACGTTTTATTACCTTGGCCATATATGCCAAGGTATATGGCCATATATATGGCTAGATGACCATATATGCCGAAAGCCCGGAAATCTTAATCTTAACAAAATGTTTACAGTGTTTTTTTCCTTAAATGAAAGCTACCATAGAATGTTGTTTATAGGCTAGGTTGACTGGGGAGAGAGAGTTAAATCCGTAGTTCTTGATTGAATTTAAATATAATTAGTGGAAGTGGTTGTGAAGCCTCAAAAAGTAAACGTTACTTTCAATGAATATTTAATATTTTTAAGAAAGATATTTTGGATATATGTAGGCCTACTTCTTAGTACTAAGTGGCGTGAAATTATTCAAGCCACATTAAAAACTAAATTCAACCGCCCTTGTTAACTGATTCTAACTTCAAGCACGTATTTCAGAAAAGTCAAAGAAAATGTGTATAAATTGTGTCAAAACCGAATTTTAATTACATTAACGTTGAACTCAATAAAAATGGAGTATTGGGTTATAAAATTACGTTATTCTTTACTAATTTCAGCTTTAGATGTAGTGATTGATTGTGAAGTCTTTAGGAAAATGTGCGCGATATATTACATTAAAATCAAGCAATTGTAACGGAAATTATTGAATAAAATATATTATTTTACCTGATCGGAAAAAGGTGATCCATACCAGAACAAGACGCTGAGTTTACCCCTCATTCTTGAGTGATTTTAATCCTAGACACTGGAGATGACGGAAGAGAGAAAAATAAAATGTACATTAAATTGTATCAAAACATAATGAATGTGGAAAATTTATCGTCGAACTCCAAAAGAATTCTCTGGGAGGAGCTAGGAGGGTAAATCAAATATTTATTCCTTATGGATTTTAACACCCTGCATACTGGATAATCTTGAAGTCTCAAAGCATAGTACATATGCCAAAATTGAATTATTTCTAAAAAAAAAAAAAACGTCAATTTTTCTTTAAATTAAGGAAGGAGAGAATTAATAGTTCCATTCTCTTCAGACTTTAATCTCAAGATGTTCACAATGTGATAAAGGTAAATATTTACCGTAACTTAAATTATGTACATAGTTCATATTGGAAAATTGTCTTCGGTGTACATACGCAAACTTGCGACATGAGATTTATATTACCTCCCTATATTGAAAGAAATGGATCCGAAAACAATTTGAAAATACAATGAAAGTTATAACAACTGTCATCAAGCCGGATGTTTTACGCGAGTTATCGTGGACAGACACATGGACAAATAGACAGTTATACAAACGCTAAGAGAGTCAAGTAGTATAGCTTCGCTAATTATTTCTTTGATTAAATGTGACAGTATTATCTGAAAATGTAGTGCAAATAGAAGGTAGTTGGCTCAGCAAAAGATTGTTAAATGAAACATAAACACAAATTCGTACACTCAATGGCTAAAGTATTTGCCAAACTTTCGAATATTTCTTTCTTGATCTTTGAATAGAAGAATTTTTTTCATTCTTTCTCTCTACTCTAAATTTACAATAACAACATATCAAAGTGAAATTTCCGCTTTACAACGTGAAGAACGAAGTTTAACTAGCTTCTTCAAAGAACAATCCAATAGATACCATGTCTTAAGAGGTCTCAAAACTGATAAAGTCAGTAACTCTTGAAGACAATACAGTAACTAAAGATGCCTATTCATCTGTGTTATTCGTACGGCAAATAAAAATTGAAACAAAATAGCTTCTTCCCATTTATTTTCGTTCTTTTAGGTACACACAGAAGAAAGAATCTCATTGTGTGGGTGCCAGTTCTTGATTTTCTCCACACAAGTTTGACAAAAAATACTCTAGATATATTCGTTCCTTCAACAGTTACGGTATAAAAACGTTATTACACATTTAACGATATTACCTCGTAACGAAAATTGGTGTTATATTTATTATTTAACGCATTTAATTAACAAGTATATTTTGTTACAGAGAATTATTCATTATGTTATAGTTAAGTTATGCACCACTGCTACATTGTCCTGAAGAAACGCTTTGCTTCATAGAAAATGGCCCCTTTTGAAACTAATCAGAATATGTTAATTATAATGTTAAATAATAATAGCCGAATTAAAATATACAAGTTCTGGAATACAAAAGATGGCAATATGAATGCGAAACAATCTGCACCAGGAGCTAAAAGTTACTTTCTTGGCCCATTTTAGTAGAGTGAAGCTTTATAAATATTGGGAAAACTAGGATAGATCGATGACGTGTGGTAGAAAAAAGAAAGCTATATTATTATGTTAAAAGAAAACGTATGATTATATTCGTCATTCTAAGATTAATACATGCATGTGTGCAGATTAAAATATAGAAAAATAGCCTATTTTCAAATCTTTCCATATAATAATACTAATAATAAACATGAAAATCGAAAAGAAGTACCAAAATGTACTACATTAGGTTACTTTGGTTAGATTACATTAGGTTACGTTAGATTATGTTACGTTACCCCAGGTTAGGTTCAGTCACAAGACTTTCAAAACAGATGTGTGTAAATGTTTATGATTTGGATTAGAAAATTCTACTTGCGTATAATACAGCACTTGGATGTAAGGTAGTGGCAGGTAAGTTTGCCATGTTAAGGGTTTTGGATTCTTTAGGGCCTTAAGTTTCAAACACAAAGAATAGCGCATATGCGTTACAGAGTAGGCTTTTCCGCGTTTACAAAAGAATATGGCAATGATGCAACTCACTTATATTTTGTACCCAAGGTAAAAGAAAAAAAGTTTTACAAATTGGCATATTTACCAACACGTGCAGGTAACTACGCCTAGTTTTGGATACTACTAGAAACGTAATAAATCTTAAAACTGCTCACATTGTCTGTATTATACGAAACCAACAATTAATACAGAACATGGCTGAAGCAGAAATAGAATATCCAAAATGCAACATGAAGATTAAAAATAAAATGCTAAAACGAAAATTTCCAAAATTGAAATGAAGTTCCAAACTGAAAAGTTATAGTCCATAAGGAGATAAACAAACAAAGGATGTCACTGTACAGTGATTTAAAAAGCCTATACCGATATTGCAGCAAACATGTGGGACAAATGAAAACATCTTTGTCTCCGCATTGAGTCCTGCGCAAGCTCTGGCGTATTTCGCTGCACCATGCTTGGTATTGATTTAGTAGCCATGGAATCACAAATACTAAAATTTCACTTACAAAACAAAGTGTTCCTATATGGACACGAAATAAAGCATATATTGTTGTATTTGTTTTCTGAGTTAGCACGGTACTAATAACGGATTATTACCTCTATTGAAATAATAACGTCCTTCCATGGAACTTTCCCGAAGAAAACAACACTGCACGACGTGGCGGTATCAGCGGTGTGTTCCGGATTATTAGTCAAATTGGTCTTGTCTAAGACTGTGGCAACTATTGGAGGTGCATTTCAGCAGATTTAGTCGGAAACTCCCAGCACTGTACACTTGGAGCATTTAACTGCACTGTCCTATAAACCTACAGTTACCTTATGACATAAAACTACAGTCCAAAAAGCACAAAGCAATCTTTGGTATATAGCCACTAAAAGCACGAATGCTATCTAACCGAATCATAGTAAGGCGAAGCTGGTAGGACCGCGCCATAGCGTGGGGATGCGTCTGAAGAAAGTAAGCTCTTCAGCGATTATTGTTATTTTAGACGCTCATTATTTTTGTATAATTCTATAAAACTCAAACAAAATACGTCAAAATAGTGACATACACGCGCCATTTGATACTGCCTTTCCCCCACTAAATTAAATCAAATGTACCTCTCCACCAAATACTCCTTTCCATCTCCTCATACAGTCCTACATATAACATTAAGAAGCAGCCACTTTTTTAAAAAAACTTCAACTATTCCCCTCACGTGACTTTCACTTACTCTTCTTTGCAAACTAAAATAAGTTCTCCATTTCCCCCGATAAATTTCCATAAAAATTCCTCCCATACAGCACTTAACACATTATTCCACATCGTATTTTACCTATAAATTTTCTATTTGGTAGAACCATCTGCTCCTATGAACTCGTAGAACCTAGTAAGTAGAGGTGAAGGTAGCAGAAACAACTAAATATACATATAGTCTTATATATCTTAAAATAAAATCGTAACGTATTACGTTACAGAGCTGATGTGTTAGCGAGTTTAGACTATAATTATTAAATATTATTGTAGGAAATGTATTTATTAACCTTCCACAGAGTAGAGAGAGACACTCAAGTATTGGCACATGTGTAGCAGAGATAGTATCAATACTAGAATAGACACTGATGTTTGCCTTGTCCTATTTACTAAGAGTGCATATTGAGAAATTAACCAAAGCTCTCATTCAGGGGATGCTGACCAATGATGAGATAACGGCGTTGCGCCGTGGAGCTTAGTACAGGACCCACTTCTCATTACATGTGAACACCATGTTCAGAAATGGCTCCTTACTCAGACGAGATAGCAAACAAAAGCAGGTGTCTGATCGTGTTGCCATATGGTCAGGAGTAAAATCATGTGGGACCCATCGACCCAACTTGTAATGCTTTTCAATTTGATGGAGGCTGGATGGAATTTGATGAAGTTCTTCATTTTGTACACGTTTTGGTCTTCTGACACGTGGTGCGTCTTCGAGTGTTCCGTCACCTTCCATAGACTTGCTAAATCACCGCTGTACTGTCCGCGTAATCCTCTCTAAAGGCCTGGTATATCTTCCGCCCCTCTGCTGCGGTGTTTGACCTCAGTTTGAAGTCATACAGCATACACGCCCTAATGACGCTCTGTAGAGGTCCCATGCTCACTCTGTCCTTACGGAAGTTCACAGTGTAACTGGACTGCCACAATCAGGTATGTTGGATATACCCAGGCCAACAACTAACTTTCGCCTTATCTCTATTCGCATTCAACTTGAGATGTGAGGGTCAATTGAACAAAACATCCACAAAAAGCGACAGATCTTTCTTAGTTACCTTTACAGTAAACTTAAGCCTATTCTGCTGTATCACAAATACATTGGAACTACTTCTCTGTTATTACCATGCATACATACGAGCCAAAAGTCCCTTAACTCCCTTATAAAATAAAATAAAATTTAGATAGCTGCAACTCGTACTTGTAAGGACACATTACACCGAGGGGAAATCCTTGTGCCGCATGTCTTGAAAACGGCTGTTATTTTGCTGTCCACATTTTGAATATCCCTTAAAAAGTTTAAAAAGGGATTTAGTCATGTGATATCAAAAACTAGTAGAATTATAAGAGAAATTCAGTGGTGTAATCAGTTTTATATTGTCGAAATAACTTTGAAGTTATAGGCTCATGAAACTGTGATTACCTTTTACAAAATGCGCTCATAGTCGTGGCGTGTTGCACAACGTATGTTTGCAGAACATTTCGGAATTTCTCAAGTGTAATTTGTGCACACGCACCCTGTATCTGTTGCTCCAAATGATCCAGATCCCTAGTATTTTCGGCATATACCATTGCTTTTAGGTGACTTTACAGGTAGAAGTTCAATTGTTATAAACCAAGTAATCTTTTAATCCATTCAATTGGCTTACGTCAACCAATTCATTGACCAGAAAATTGATTATTTAGATGTTAACAAATCTGCAGTCCATAGTCTCGTTGATAAAATAAGGAAAAAGTTCCCATTCGCGGCCGATTACGAGGAAAGAATGAGTTACTGTAGCATGTCTCGTAATACTCTGTAATTAAAGTGCCAGGGATAACAAATGAGTCAATAGTACGTATGCGCTAATCTTTGAAGACACCATAGCTTTACACCAAACGTCTACACGGACCCGACCACTTGGGTTTTTCTCCAGACCTGTAGCGTACATTGTACCTCACCTGTATAAAGAAATTCAAATTTCTCTTAAGATTCTAGTCCTCTTTCGTGTATCAGATGACTGCCTTTCCATTTTAAGTTTTGAACGTGATTCAAAACGGTGTACTGCAAGATGGAGGTCCCTTCACTTCACATGCATCATAATGCTTATCCTGGACCTACTTTTGACTCACCCTGTAAATATATAGTGGTTGAATAAAAATTATTCTAATCTAGGCGTTATAATGATAGAAATCCAATTTGGTATATAGGTCTAAATATTTTAAGTTTAAACTATCAAGGCGCCTGACCCGCCATGCCGGCCTGATGTCCTGGATTTTTCGAGACACAAATGCACACACACACACACACACACACACACACACACACACAAGTAGCAGCAGCAGCATTCGTATACACCGCAACATGCATACCATTACTTTTGAGAGTAACAAAATAGCAAACTTTTTAACAATATGTATTATTCTCTTACGTGTACCGTCGGACTTGGTAATAACTAAAATTGCTTATGTTGAAATCGGGAGACGCTATTCTGGACGCCTCATATAAACGAATTTGCGATTACCACTAATGTCATGACTACTTTATTTTAATTACTAAGCGAGAAAGAAAAGAAAAAATAAAAGCAAGAAAAAGAAAAAAACAAAAATTGTTTGAACATTATTGAATTTCTAGTCTCCATCACGATTATTATTACAGATATCATTTTTGTTCCCTGGTATACATACGTGTAGTCGAGTCAAATTAGACAAAAAAAAAAAAAAAAAAGAAAAAAAAACGGGCTAAACCCGGAAAAAGAATCATAAGCTGAAATTTTGTACATATCCTTCGAAAGGTCTATATAACATACTAAAAATCCGGAAATATCCGGTGACGGGTTTGGCCACCATATTGAAAATGGCCGACAAAGTGTGGTTTTTCAATGTAATGACTGACTCACTTTCATAGCTATAATAGTATGAGGCATTATGGAAGAAATATGATCCCTACCCGTTCAGCGGAAATTTGAGCCCCCCGTGGGAAAAGTTTGGTCCTGGGAAACCGTTGTTGCTATGCTCATACTCTTGGAAGCCTATCGGCTTTAGAAACAAGATGAAACATGCCTTTTCCTCTTCAACTTCTTCTTGTAGTGTATAGGTTAGTTTTTTTGAAACCCCCGTCCCTCCCATCCTGCGTGCTAAGAACGCATTTCGAAGCACACTTATTTGAATCCCCTATGCGCCCTCCTGCGAAGCTAAGAACGAAAGCTTCTTATAGGAATGGGTAGCTATTTTGGACCCCACCCCAACCATCTGATATTCAGAGATCGAAGCTTCCCAATTGATTGGTCTTCGTCTTCTCGTCTTGTATTGGATACACTGAGAAAAATCCATTATCCGGACAGCGGTATATTGTACAAATACAAGGATTCGTTATGTTTACTAAGGAAATCTGTACGGAGCGTACTTTATCCGTATACTACACAGGTACTGCCTTTTACCCGCTTAGATATTACATCATGTCGCTGCAGGATGTCTGACATCTAACAATCTTCCGTATTTTACATACGTATACGTATGTTAAATACTTCAGCTATATGTTATATACGTCCATCTGTGTGTGAGATCCAGGCCGCCTATAGACACCTCTTTCTTTCGCCATGGCTGACGTCATTGAACTACCGTCTTTTGCTTGCGAAACGAGGTTGTTTACAAACGGAAAAGAAGAGAGGAAGGAAACAAAAGCCTGGGTAAGTACACTAGTTAACTAATACTTTAGTTAAATATTCCATTAATTATATATTCTTTTAGTGTAACTTGCTTGAATATAGTACTAAGTAAGTAATGTAGTTTATGACTACAATTCTTACTATTGTAACTCGTTAATGATTGAGGAGAATGGAATGGGTGAATCTGAATTTTGAGAATTCTTTGAATATTAATGTTTTGAAACATTTTTCGTTTCAAGGTAGCAAAATGAATGTTATGTGTTTATTCATTCCGTTTTATATGTGACGATTTATTACTTGGTGCAGATTTACTACAGGGCTGCTTAACATAATTGCTAATAAACCGTTTTCAGCGCGAAAATTCCCTTGTGTAATGAAGATTTAGGATTTAGATTTCTGGGCTTTCGGCATCAATGGCCTTGTTAGCCCGTCACATATGAGGGATGACGTCCCTCGGTGAGCACACTATCCGTGGAAAGGAAGAGAAGAAAGGATTGGGGAAGGAAGAAAACGGCTTGGGATCTATATGTTAGGTACCACTCCGGCATTTGCCTGCTGTGAATGAGGAAAACCCAAGGAAACCTCATTCAGGATGGTTGGACTTAAAATCTTTTGATACTTTTCCGACCGAGTTCCCCCACCGGGATCGAACCCGGGACCGTTCGCACCGAAGGCGAGAGCGTTAGCGACTATGCTACGCGGGGTCACTTGTGTAGTCTAGAAAACTCATTTTTACTAGGATATTTGCAAGATTTTTTTTTTTTTGCTTTTAGTTTAACGCCCCATGATTGTACATCAATGTAAGTGAGAAGTTGACGATAAGATACATGATAATGGTGGAATCAAGAAAATGTAAGGACACTGGAGAGTCTTAAGAATAACCACACCTACAGTGTTCACCAAAAGCATATTTGTCGGGAGCAGGAATCGAACCAAGGACCTAACGCGTCAGAGGTAAGCGCTCTACTACAGAGCTTTCTTTTGTTTAAAGAACTTGTTTACAATGAAATATATATATTTTACGAAGATATTGACATATTTTACAGCCTCACTGAAATTAAAAAAAAAAGTAGTCAGGGAGAGCTTACTTGTCAGGTTTTTTTATAATTTAATTTATTTTTATTTTTATTTATTTATTTTTGCTTTGTTATATTCCCTAGTTAATTAATGTTTGGGTTACTGAAAATTAAAACCTTTTTAGTATTATTGTTATGTCATCACTTTGAAACCAAAAAGTTAGATTTTTTTTCTTGTGTTTTCATATAAGAAGTTGGTGAGTTTGTGCCTTAGCATTGGTTTGGTTTCTAGAACGTAATTGAAGGTCATGTTGAGTTGAGTCTTGGTGGGTTTGAGTTCGTGAAGTGTCAGGCACTGCTTGTGCCCCTGTCTTCTGTTTGTGATGTTTCCTGGCTTTGGGCTGTGACGTATGAGGAGTACCATCGCAGGCCGCGTGATATACAGGTAGCTAAAACACAGCTTCAACAGTTACGAGTGCCAGGTGTTTGAATTTCAGCTTTCGTTACGGCGTGACAAATGCAGTATAGTATTAGGTTCAAATTCTATGGGTGGTAAAAACGGTATATTACTTTCGTGGTGTGGTAAGAAATACAACGTAATTGTTATTAGTTTAATTAGTGTTTCTTCATAGTATTGTTTCACTATTTCTAGAAGGAATTAAGTATTAACGAAGTAATGAATAAGCAAAAGCACACATTGATTGACGTTTACTATTTCTCATACTCCATTGAGAATGTTTTGATCCTCAGTTGCGCAAACATCCAGTGTGCGTTTTTTTTTATTTTTTTTGGGGGGGGGTTACACTGCCTCACAGATGAGCTCCCTCGTGGCTAAGTGGTTAGTGAACACGCCTTTGGCGTGGGACACCCGGGTTCGATTCCCGGCCGGGGGCCGCGGTGGCTCAGTGGTAGAGCATTCACCTCTGGTGCTTGGGGTCCCGGGTTCGATCCTAGCCCCGCCAAGTGAACCTTGTGGTGGACAAACACCGTGTGCGTGGGTTTTCTCGGGGTTCTCCCGTTTCCTCCCACTTTCTTCATTCAACCATTTAATTCATTGCTCGTCATCAGCGTCTCCCTCAGCCTAACCGGCATAACTGTGGGACGTAAAACTCAAAGGTTTCATTTCATTTTTTCTTAATCTCTTGCTCCGACCAACCGATCTCGATCAAATTTCCAACGTAGATGCGGTTCTGGCCTGGGAGTGTTTTTAGCTATTTACTTTGACAGTAGAACTTAGGGGAGGGGGAGGAGGGGGACAGAAAAAATAAATAAGACTTAATTTACTTTGAAGTGTAAAAGTGCGAGCGTTTTCTTCTCTCTCTATCTCTCCCTCCCTCTCTTCACTTCTCCAGTCTCCTCTCACTTTGATTTCATGATTTCGCACTCTGATGAAAAGTATTAAATACCTCGAGGAAAAGTACTAATATATAACCTCTCTTTTAGGCACCCCTCCAACCACGCGCCCGGGACACGTGCTTTGCTTGCTCGCCCATAGCTGCGGCTCTGTGAGCTACATAAGTAACATACAATGCTTACGTAATACTTTGGGTAATAAATACTATTAAGAAAGGAAGAATTGCATTTTTTTAACTTTCGGAAAGAAGCTACTATGGGATTAAAGATAAGGTAGGAAAGGCAATACATTCCTGTCTATGCTTTCATCCAGCAGACATATTGTTTGGAACCAAAAAAATGTGACTTTTGGAATCTTGTACTTAGGTTCACAGCGGAAGCGACGAAATAACTTGAATCATCCATTGTAGCTCTCCCTGCAACTAGTTTCTAAAATGTTGGCAATAAGTTTGCGAAACGAGAGGTGACGACCCCAATTTTGGGTGAAAAGTCGCTATAAAAAATAATCGAGAAATTCATTGTCTATAAGCATTGTTAAAGTTGTAGATGTAAACTAAACAATATGTTCTACGCACTGGCGCAAGGGGGCGCGGTGGCTCAGTGGTAGAGCGTTCACCTCTGGTGCTTGGGGTCCCGGGTTCGATCCCCGCCAAGTGAACTTTGTGGTGGACAAACACCGTGCTCGTGGGTTTTCTCGGGGTTCTCCCGTTTCCTCCCACTTTCTTCATTCTACCATTTTCACTCATCTCTCATCATCACCGTCTCCTTTAGCCCAACCGGCATAACCGTGGGACGTAAAACTCAAAGATTTCATTTCATTTCATTTCACTGGCGCAAATCCCTGGGGGGGATGACGGATACATGTCCCCTCCAATCTTGGAACTGAGGGGGACTTTTCCCCAATAATCCGATTTGAAATGTGTTTTTTGGGAGAAATTTGATGATTTTTGTCCGATTGCTACAAAGAAACGTGAGATAAAATAGATGTCCTCCAGAATAAGCCTCAAATCTGCAGCCTCCTAACGCTGAAGACAACTCGGATCCTCCACAACATTGTTTTTCAATTCATAAGTATTTTGGACATCGCCAAAAAAAAGTATGGTAACGGTCTTACCCTCCCCCCCAATGTTGAAGACAGATTTGCGCCGCTGGTTCTATTCACATCTTTGTAAACAGGGCGCAACCAATCCTTGAATTCAGGGATCATTTCAGGTTGTTTCGGGTACTTTTGTTCATGTTGTGGTTAAAATAGTTCCGAAATAATTAACACTACAGTACTTACGTTAAGCAATTTTTTGTAAAAGAAAAAGTGCAGAATAATTAAAAGACCCCAAAGGACAAATATAACAAACACCTTCTTCGCCTTTATTCACGCATCTATAGCTAATCTTGTTGCTATCGGTAATGATGTATTACGTGTGTCTCTCAACGGAAACTATCTATCTGTCTAAAAGTATTAATAATTAATAATAACAAAGAGGCAAAAATTGAACTGAAATTCCCTATATTAAACATACCCTATAGTTCGCAGTACTGCTCGAAAGGCATCAGAGGTTTTAGCAGTTGGTTGTGTGTTAAACAAACTTCAACGTGTCTTTCCTTTTTCATAAGTACCCGCTCTGTAACGAAGAAAGAGAGTGGGAACTCTGATATCAAGGCACTGATAAGAACAAAGGTAGATCTAAAAGTCTAGGGTTGCAAGAACCTGTCCCGTTTTTAACTGAAAATTTTATGGTCACCCTACGCTATCGTTGAGGTCGAATTCCTCTTATTTAGCGACTTTACCCAAAATTGGCAACATTGACCCCCACCGAACAACACCCCGTCATCTTTAGCCTAGCCAGCATAATAGTGGGACGTAAAACTTCAAGATTTCATTTCGAACAACACTCCCAGAAACCTACTGTTATACCATTCTCGAAACACCCTTTCGTACAGTTCTCCCTATTCAAAAAAAATTGTAAATAGCAGTGTTCATACATAAATATGGAACTCAATTTCCCTGAATTTTCCAGGTTTTCCAGGTATTAATTTTGCAATTTCCAGGTCTAGTGGAAGAAACTAATAGTACGAGAACACATAAGTTTTAAGAATACTATATTTATATATTTGAGAATGGCCACCCTTCTCCCCAATGAACGATTGCAATTAAATATTGAGTCACAAGAAAATAAATAATTAAAATAAATAAAATTTAATTTGAAAAATATTAAGTTGAGAAGCCTACTAAGGGAATTATATAATACTTTTGTTCCATACTTGAATACATTCAAAATATACAAAAATATTGGCTTGGGGAAGAAAAAAGGGCCCGCGAGATTTTAACTGATTCTTGTAGTACTCGATGACAGAAATAGATTACTGAAAAAATTTTCAAAATCGACGCGGGTAAACACGCAGAAAATCATATTTTCATGTACCGGTTCAAAATGGGCAAGAAAAAACGACCGCGAGATTTTAACTGGTTCTTGTAGTACTCAACGAGAGGAATCGACCAGTGAAGGAATTTTCAAAATCGGCACAGGCAAACATGAAGAAAATCGCATTTTCATGTACCGGTTCAAAATGGGGAAGAAAAAAGGACCGCGAGATTTTAACTGATTCTTGTAGTACTCGTCGAGAGAAATCGACTAGTGAAGGAATTTTCAAAATCGGCGCAGGCAAGCATGAAAAAAAAATTGCACTTTCATGTACCGGTTCAAAATGGGGAAGAATAAAGGGCCCGCGAGATTTTAACTTATTCTTGTAATACTCGTCGAGAGAAATCGATTAGTGAAGGAATTTTCAAAATCGGCGCAGGCAAACATGGAGAAAATCTCATTTTCATGTTCCGGTTCAAAATGGGGAAGAAAAAAGGACCACAAGATTTTAACTGATTCTTGTAATACTCGACGAGAGAAATGGACTAGTGAAGTAATTGTCAAAATCGGCGCAGGCAAGCATGAAGAAAATCGCATTTTCATGAACCAGTTCAAAATGGGGAAGAAAAAAGGGCCCGCGAGATTTTAACTGATTCTTGTAGTACTAGACGAGAAAAATCGATTAGTGAAGGAATTTTCAAAATCGGCGCAGGCAAACATGGAGTAAATGGCATTTTCATGTACCGGTTCAAAATGGGGAAGGAACAAGATCCCGCGAGTTTGAACCGCTACGGTGTATGTTCACGAATGTGCCCGTCTTCTCAAATTTAGTTAATCACTGTGACACTAAAACATGTGACACAGAGTCACATTGTGGATGACTCTGCAATCTGCAACCACTGCACATATACTCCTCCCGCCCCACAGTTTGATTATTTCGATCCATTCCTCACGTGCTAACGGCATGGTTCAACATCTGCAAGAAAGAGGTAAATGTAACGTTCAATTGGCAATAGCTTTTCACCAAATTAAGCTGCATGAAATCTGATTGCATATTTGACATACTGAGAAAATTCTAGCCCGTGGCCATATGTATCACATATCCCATCAGCTCATAAAAATTTTGAACACAAAATTACGGTCGTCCGTGTGACGTACTCCCAAAAGGCCTAATGTGTATCACCCACCTCACATTCAATGAAACCACATCCGTGTAGAATTGAGAAAGGAACTTCTTATGATGTATACAGGATGTCTCAAACGTTCCCTGACATAGGGTAACTCTTATTATCAGAGTTACAACAAAATGTAAGAGGAAAAACATCTCGAAATATGACGTTTTCAATCTAAAGTGAACACTTTTAAAAAAAAAATCGGACGAGATGTTTGTGCTGTATACTCTCTATGCACCCAATTTTAAATGAAAATGGAACGTTGTCATTTACCTGGACCCACAACATAAGTGAATGAAGTTACTGTTTGAAACGGGGGCTGGCCATCGACATGTTAGCGTAAAAGACAGTAACTTCACTCACTTATGTTGTGGATCCAGGTAAATGGCAACGTTGTATTTTCATTTCACATTGGGCGCATAGAGAGTGTACAGCGCAAACGGGTCATTCGATTTTAAAAATTCCTTCACTTTAGAATGAAAACATTATATTTGAAGATGCTTTCCAAAGTAGTATAATTTAGTTTGTTTAAATTTACAATTTAATACAAGTAGATTCGGATTTACATGCGTAGGATTTTGTATGCATCTAACTAATGAATACTTTTATATTCATGCTTAACTTAGTGACTTGGCTTTGGACTGCAACTGATTATTGTAACCCATTATTGCTTGAGAAGAAACAAGATATCCTAATCTTCATTTGGAGAAATCAAAGGTCTATTGGAAAGCTGGGGATTACAATCATTAATTTCTACATTTCAAGGTGCGTAAATTATATATTCTGTGTTTATTGTTAAATTACTATTACTATTATTGGGTTTAGAATCAATCAAGCACTTCATGATATTTTATGGGGATCAAGATGGGTGCCGGATAGATAAGTATTTGAGCGTCAGGCTCTTATTTCTTTTCAATTTAATATTTAATCAATGATTATTTTTCTCCCTCATTATTCCACCAAATCGTATTCCAAGATCATATATCCATTTTTGATCGATATATCCATATTTTTGATCTCTTTCATATTTTCGATTCTTGATATTGTTTATATTTCGATATTGCTGTATTTTTCGATATTTCGAACAAGTTTCGATCGTTTGTCGATATCGATTATCTATATTTAAATTCGGATATCCCAAAGCCCTATCGAACCCCCTCCGAAATGAAGTTTTTGGCTATGGACCTGATTAGGGATGCGCACGAGACAAGGGGGCGCGGTGGCTCAGTGGTAGAGCGTTCACCTCTGGTGCTTGGGGTCCCTGGTTCGATCCCAACTCGCGCCGTGTGGACTTTGTGGTGGACAAACTCCGTGCTCGTGGGTTTTCTCGGGGTTCTCCCGTTTCCTCCCACTTTCTTCATTCCACCATTTCACTCATTTCTCATTATCACCGTCTCCTTATCCTAACCGGCATAACCGTGGGACTTAAACTTAAAGATTTCATTTTTTATTAATCTCAGCATTTTATAGTGTATTCTTAAGCTTAAGGTGATGTATAATTAAATTTTGAATTCAGTTAACTTATTTTGTTTCTCAGATTGTTTTCAAAATGTATGTACAAACGTTTATGTTCATTCTTGAGAGTTTAAAGTGACGTATAGTTATTAAACATAGTATTTAATATTGTACTCTTAACGTGGAAGTGATATACAGTTAACTTTTGAATTCAGTTAACATTTTTCTTTCTGAAATTGCTTTAAAAAGTATGTAAAAACGTTTTTATTTTCTTTCTTGAGTGCTAAAAGTGATGCAAAGTTATTATTAAGCTTACTACTTTATATTGTATTCTTAACCCTAAACTGATACACAGTGCGTTTTTGAATAAATTATGTCAAGTTATTTGAGTGACGAACACTGGTAGAAAATCCTGACTACTACTGGAACATTTTGATTTTAAGGTGACGACTACTGGTGCAAGGATTTTAAAATATTGTTTTTCCTTCAACGGCTACTCCTTTTTGAATTCTGACTACATGGTCATTATAGGAAGGATCAGTGAGTCTTTCCAACTATGGTACAGCTCCGACAGATTCACGATGCTCAGAGAAGAGACAAAATCGTATGTTTTCAAACTTAAAGTGAGAACCACTGGCGTTTTTACCTTGCTATGCAAAAGTAAGTGAGTACTCCAATGGGGTTCCAATGCGGTACCTAATTTCTGCATTTTAGATATATGGAAATACATGTCTCTAAAATGTAAAGAACTGATTTTTTTTTGGGGGGGGAAATAAACTATAGGTATGTGGGGCTTGCATACTTGACGCTACAATTCGGAAATTGAATTAAAATATGACTAACGGCTATCAAGATGATGTCAAATAAAGGGAGGACCAACACAGTTAAGGGGTTTTCGTGTTAGATGCTAAAATTTCCGAAATCGGTCATGGAAAGTTAATAAACACCAGTAGCAATTTCATCTTAAAGTAATTAGATATCTTCATGGGGTGTTAGAACATCATGGAGTCTATCAAAATTAAATTTTAAAAGCTTTTGAAAATATAATCTGACATTTGTAAACAGTATTTGAAATATGTGTTTACCCAAAACTTCCAGCTAGTACATCTAACATCTGGAGAAACACTGTGAAATAAAAGCTTATGAGATCTTGAAATTTCGGAAACAATTATTGGTCGCAACAAAATTAAATAAGATGGTACTTCTATGGGTTAAATCAGTACCTCAGTACAATTTCGATCGAAAGATTAGTTCAGTCCTAGGTTTTCTTCAGGCAATTCCAAGGGTTCATCGAGCTGTGCAAAAGAATGAAAATTCGCTTGTCAATGTCTAAGATATAAAGAATTATATATTTTATGACGTAAAAATAGAGATCTTTATGGGTTTGTACTTTTGGGTCTTTCCTATAAGAAAAAAATTCAGAAAACTACTGTATATACCTTAATAGACAATTCAGTGGGCGGGACACAGTAGCTTAGTGGTAGGGTATTTAACTAATCTTTTTTTTTTTTTTTGCAGAAATTATTGGAGTATTCCCTTAACCCATAGAAATACGATCATACTTAACTCCCTATTTAATTTTTAATTAAATAAAAGGAAATATTTCAGTGTAGCGACCCACGATTATGCATTTTAGTCTCAGGGAGATTATGATTAAAGCAAGTGAATGTTGTTGACAGAATTGATGGAATGCAAAGGTGGGAGAAAAGAGAGTACCCCGAGAAAACCCATGAATACGATGTCCACTACAAACTGACTTGGCCGTGGATCGAACCAAGAACCCAATACACCAGAGGTAAGCACTCTACCACTAAGCCACCGTGCCCTCGCCCATTTAATTGCCTATTAAGGTATATACGGTTGTTTTCTGAAATTTCTTCTTCTTACAGCAAATATTCAAAAGTACAAATCCATGTGGGTCTCTATTTTTACGACGTCATAAAATACATAATTCCTTATATCTCGCTTGCTATATTAGATATTGACAAAAAATGTTCACTTTATTTCAGAGCCCGATGAACGCTTGGAATTGTCCAAAGAAAATTTAGAGCTGAATTAATCTTTCGATCGAAATTGTACTGACGAGTCTGATGTACTCACTTAACCCATATAAGTACCATCTTATTTAACTTTTGTTAGGATCAATAATTGTTTTCTGAAATTTCAAGATCTAATACGCTTTTATTGTATGGTGTCTCTCTAGCTGCTAGATGCACTAGCTGGAAGTTTTAGGTAAATACATATTTCTAATACTCTTTACAAATGTCAAAATATATTTTCCAAAGCTTTTAAAATTTAATCTTGGTAGACCCCATGATGTTCTTAAACTCCATGGAAATATCTAATTATTTTAAGATGAAATTGCTACTGATGCTTATTAACTTTCCATGACCGGTTTCGGAAATTTTACCACCTAACACGAAAACCCCATAACTGTATGGATCCTCCCTTTATTTGACAATATCTTGATACTCATATTTTAATTAATTTTCTAAATTGTACTGTCTAATATGCAAGCTCCACGTACCTATGGTGTCGCTTTTTATTTCACCATATTTCGGTAACTGTTAGGCGTACCGACTTGCGGTTTCGGTAAACACACACCTCTAACGTTCTTTAAAACGTTATTAAGACATATTTTAGAATATTTAGAAATGAGAGTTCTGCGAATATTATGGTACCCGAAAACCCCCATCAGGGCGTGTGTGTAGTGTATTTAATTGAAACTACTTTTGAGGTTGTTGTAAGCCCTCGTAATTACGTTTCCGAAACTGCACCACCTAGTACGCAAACCCCACACTTCTATGGTGTCGCTCTTTATTTTCCCATATCTCAATATCCCTAAGGCTTACCGAGTTGAGGTTTTCGGTAAACAAATGTCAGTTCCCTACATTTTAGAGACATACATTTCCACATATCTAAAAAATACAGACATTAGGTACCCCATGGTACCCCGAACACCATTGGGGTACCCACTTACTTTTGAATAGTAATACATTTTGAGTTGTTGTTCAGCATCAATAAACACTTCATAGTTTTTCTACGTGCAACCCAAAAGTTCATACCTGACCAATCAGATTTTGTCCATTTAATCTCAAAAATGTTAAGATACTTTGTATTGTTAAGTACAACCAAGTTAAGCACACTGAATTTAATATTTTAAATATTTTCTGATTTTTGTTTCAGGTATTTCGTGCATCAAAACAAAACCAGGATTCTGCTTGGAAGACAGTGAAAAGAAGCAGTGTAGGTTGTGGCTAAAAGTACGTCCTTTCTGAAGACAGACCCAATTGTATTTACATTCTTTTGTACGAATATATAACCCTAATAAAAATACTGTACTACAAATTATTTCTTTCTTCCATAAATTAGAATAAAATATTATCTCTGTTTAAAGAAAATGTTTGTTAGTGTTAAGTCATTTCAACTCTTTTTCTCTGTAATAAGAACATTATCCCTCGCAATATTTTTTATCTTTGTGCTATTACGATTGGATGAAGTAAAATTCTATACGAAGCACTATTATTTCAGACATGCATTAAGAACTAATGTATTGTTCTGTATGTAAGGCAATGTGTATACTGAACATGTCTAGCGAAGGTGTTGTTTTAATATAGAATCTATAACTCAGCTTTTCAGTAGTCAACTATATTGGGAATCCGAAGAAAGAAGTAAAAGAAAAAAAAAGTTGGACTTACCAACGTATGTGTTCGAATTCTGGACTAATCCAAATTATCCAGAGAAATCATTATATATTTCTTTGTTGATATTTCAGATGTATCCTTTATCCAAGTCATATGAAACGGAGACTTCATACATCGCTATACTTTGTATGAACTATGTTCCGTATTTACTTAATCACTTTGTAACTTTCTCTAGGGTTGACAAGGCCGCAGGTGTCAATCGAATAGTTTAGTGTTTCACTCATGTCACCTTGTGACTAAGGTACGTCCTGTCGGTATATATATGGTACTGGGTTCAATTAGCGATAAAATACATTTTTAGCATTAAACAAATGCAAAAACCTACACGAAATGAGATACCATGATCTCTGACTTACGGATAACATCAAGCAACTAATGGTACTGAGTGTGATTGAGTTTACTAGTTACTATCCGGCTAAAATCAGTGTTCCTTTAGCTATACTTCTTTTCGTGCTCTGAATTGCAAAGATTGAAATAACCGCTTTAAATTATTGTATATATATCTTCCGAGTAATTCTGAGAATCATTGCTCTTTCTTTAAGTAATGTATGAGACTGTTAAACTGCTCGTTGCTTAAAATGTTGCACTAAGAAGGATGCATCCCGGAAAGTCCAAATTTGCAGAATGTCTAGAGCAAGGAAGGATAAATATGTTTAGTCGTTGGCTGCACAACTCCTCCGCTGTCACTACGTTGTCACAGCGAATACAGCGGACGTTTAAGAATATTCTGCACTTACTATTAGGTATCTGCCTGGGAACTTTGGTGCAGCTACCCAGTCTCCTTCTTGGTGTTGCATTTTTAATGGCGAGTACTGAGTAGGAATCATCTTGTGAGCGAACACGTTTTCGGCTGTCAGCATACTTTTAATTATTGCGACATTAAAAAAAAAAAAAAAAAAACATACCTGTTAATTAAAATGTACAGAGAAGTTATTTCTGGAAAATTCTATTCAGGCCTCTTGTGGTAACAACTGCACTTTAGAAGAAGATACTATTAAGGAAAAGAATGAGGTAAAATAATCTTTATGTCGTACAAGCAATGGATGATAACAGCTTAATAAATGATTGTACGTAAATCTTGTTTGAGTTTGAATATAGGATTGTATATGGCTGTGCATTTTGCATTATTATTGAAGTGCTGCAACTAACTGCAAACCATATCATAAATTCTTACAGTAATATATCACATATTGATTTACTCTGTATGAAAACGAAAATAGTTTAACATATGGTTAACCTTCTTTGTGCCCATAATTTTAAAATTAACGCTTGTGTCACTTTTCAACACTTGGCTTTGCAGTAGCTTTCCAACGAATTAGCAGGAAGCCCAAACTTACAGGACACCCTGCAGGTAAACACATTTCTTTGGACAGTTTCACTGCTCCAAACTAAGATTTGAAAAGTGTAGTATTGCTAATTTTATTATTATTGGCACAAAGGAGATCAACCATATTTTAAACTATTTTTGTTTCCATACAGAGAAAAACAATATGCGACAACATTACAGTAAGAATGTATCATGCATTTTGCAGTATGTTGCACCACTTTAATAACGGTGCACTATACGTACAATCTAGATCCTGAATATGTCCAATCCATATTTAACAAGAAGGCAATACGTATGCGATACAGGTAAAATCTGTATATTTCATATGGACAACCTATTAGCTATATACATCCAATCCATACATTACATATGGCCAACCTGTACGCGACATACGTATAATCTATATGCTGCATGCAGACAGTCTGTAAGCTACATATGTGCACTCTGTATGGTGCATACGGATATTCTGTATGCTGTATCGGGACAAGCTGTGTGCAACATAAGGAAAATCTGTATAATACATACGTACAATACGTATACTGTATCTAGTCGTACGTACGGGGAACAAGTACAATATAGATGCTGTCTCGGGATTGAATGCAAGAAACATATGTACAGAACGTATATTGCATACTTCTTGAAATTATGCTCCGTCCTGATAGTCAGTGAGTGTCGTAATTATTAACCGACATGCTACATACGATCCTGACGTCACAAAGCTAGATATCACCTCCGTATATACTTGTTACTGCAGATGACGTTACACGAATGACGTCATTGCACTTATGCAGACAGTACGTATAATACATACTTTTTCAGCTATACGTTTGGTGCAGGATGTTATATACGGTTATACGTTAAGTCCAGAAACTACAGGAATTACGAATGTAACCTACGTTTTTAAGTATGCCACCTACATTTTTTTTTTCTCAGTGTAGCTATTTTAGAACTTTAGCCCATCTGGCGAAGAGTATACTTACATATTGATTTTCGTTGGGTCCCCCTGCACTGTGGAAATATGATATTTACCGTTCGAAGCTCTTTATTTCGAAGCACTGTAATACTTTTAAGTGTTCAATGCTCTTTCTCTCTCTTTCACCGAGAATTGATCCCGCCTCCCCCCCCCCATGCAAGTACAGATGTGTTAAATAATATTCAAAGTCACTTTTGCAGATAGGCCAAGTATGAAATTACCTTAATCGAGCTTAGGAAAGATGTGTTAATGGTTGCACGTATGAATAATTGAACTACCTAATGCTGAACAAAGTATAAATGTTGATATTAAAACGTAAAAAAGAATATATGTTTCACTTTCAACGGGAATTGAACTTAAGCTGTAAATAACAAACATAAAATGAATAAAATTTACAGCGTCACATTATTATTATTATTATTATTAATTTTTTATTATTTTTGGGGGGTGGGGAGTGAAACTGGAGCAGACAACTAACCTTGACTGTAGCTTCTTTAACTTACGATATAAAGATTCTGTACACAAAAATTGATTTTGCTGGGAGGTGGGATCGAATTTGGTACTTCATTATCTAGAGTTGAATATAATCGTGGGATGTTCATTTTCAAGTTAATTTGAAATATATACATTTTCGACTGAATTCCACATCAGCGGAACCGAAATCATGATCTTAGGGTCAATACCCTCACGGAAGTTCACGTTCGTTAGATTAGAATTGAATATCCCTTTTCGTCGCTATTAGACCGGCTTGGAAGGCTAAATAATTTATTTTTTTATTACTAATTGTTGTATCCCCTTCAGAATCCTTCGACTTACTGTACGGTATACGTTAAAATTGCTTAACTGTACGTTCCAAGTGTTTACATTTAACTTTTTAAGTTTATTCACTATCTTACGGACATAATGCTCCCACTAAATGCACATATGCATATTTTCTCAGCGAGAATCGAACTTAGGAAGGAACTATAACTTGAATCGTAATGCTCCCTCACCGTGAATCGAACCGTTAATTCATGTAAGTACTAAAGGTAGATGTATTAATAAGAAAAGTACTGAAATTAATTTATCGGAGTTTTGTATGTTCGCTAACTTGCGATTTAAGATTATGTGACCAAAGTCCATTTTGGTGCAAACTGGGATCGAATTCGGTACTTCACCATCTAGAGTTCAATATAATCGTGATACGTTCATCTTCAACTTAAATCGAAATATCTACATTTTCGACTGACTTTCACATCAGCTTAACCGAACTCATGATCTTAGGGTTAATACCCCACGGAAATTCATGTTAGTTAAATGGGAATGTAGTGTCCCTTTTAGTACTGTGCATATGTTGTTTGCTCATGACAAAGACCAATTGCATGCATGCTGAGGATTAAATACTGTATGCTTCCCAAAGCAATTCATAATGTTTTGAAGTCATATAATGGGAATCGTAAAGACTCCATCTTTTTTTTTTTTTTTTTTTTTTTTTTTTTTTTTTTTTTTTTTTTTGTTGCTGAGAAGGATATAGTGTTTCATTGAAGCTTTTTGCTTTATCTAATTTGGTCTTGGGATTCTCACGAATTCACTTGCAAGTGTTCATGAGAATAGGATTTATTTCCAGACTGTCCGTTGATCGAATGGATCTTAGTTGCTTAGGTGAATATCGGATTGCATGATCTTTTCAAACCTATACAACATTTCAGATTACATGTATTGTTTGTTGTCGTGAGAAGTACAGTTCTTGTTCTCTTCACATACGAACATAACACGTGTGCGAATGTAGACAATGTAATCTGAACGCGAAACCTCTGAGCTATGTGTAATGTAAAATAAGTTTCTTGATAGATAAGATTTACTGAAGATGATATTTTGATACACATATCGAATAATGTGTGTGAAGAAGGAAATGAGTTAACGTTATAACTTTGTTTCAGATGTGGAACTGAATGAGGGTATGAAACGTGGCAGGGCGGTTGTATTCACTTTGGAAAGCTCATATGTTTCTTGAGAACCTTCAACATAATAAGTTCTCTTTATCTTTGACTTCAGATATGTTGCACTTTTTTTTTTTATAAGTGATCGTATTCCTTCGCGATTGTGTTTACCTTTAATGTATATATGGGATTTATTAATTTTTTTTTTGTTCGTATGGTTGCAAGATACGGTATTTTTACTGAGCACCTTTTTGTTTACTCCAGTTTGTATCGTTATGTAGTTCATAAAGAATGCTAGCTAATAATGGCTATCTAGATCAGTTTGGTGGTCATTTCTCGTGCAATTGAACCGAGCATGGCTTATCAATAACGACACTATAACCCTATTTACCGCAAAATAACTTTAAGCCAGACCTACTTTTGGTAAGAGAGAGAGAGAGAGAGAGAGAGATGAAATCTTTCAGTTCCCATAGAAATGTCCTTTTTCGCTAAGAGGACACATGATTTAAGCTTTAATGCTCTCCCTTCGGAAGTCGAACCCAGGACCTCGTTCACCACAGGTCCGTGCTAGCTATTAGACCAGCTGGTGAAGGCTAAAAGAAGTTTCTTTATTACTAGTTGTCCTGCACAGTGGCAGAGCGTTTGCATCTGTTGCATGGGGTCCCTAGTTCGATCCAGAGCAAAGTAAGCTTATTGTGGACAACATTGTGTTCGTGGGTTTTCACGAGTGTTTTTACTTAGTAACGGAAAGGTTGCCAGGTGGCACAGGGGCAGAGCGCTTACATTTGTTGTATGTGGTCCCTATTTCGACCCCGAATAAGTTAACTTATGCTGCCCTTAGCATAATGAGCAAAATCGTGGGACATTAAATAAGCTTGTGGTGGACAACATCGTGTTCGATGATTCTCTTGTGGTGCTTTCGATTCATCTCATTATATCATTTCAACATTATTCACTTACTTTAATCGTCCTTCATCTTAGCCTAAAAGAGATATTCGTGGGTTGTTAAACTGAAAGATTTCATCTTAGTCATTGCACACTTGATTTTCCCGTTCGATGTTAATAACATTCTAGAATTTAGTCGTGTTTCTGCTTTTATGGTTAGCTTTGAAATTTTTGCGTTTTAATAAAAATAAAAGAAATGAAAAATCGTTTTAAACGTTCCTTAACTAGAATTACTTCGACCAGGAAATCTTAATTTTGTGGCGATGACACGCCCCTCATGATACAGTTCCTTCTCGAGACGAGACAGAGCACTTCAAGAAGCAAAACCAGACGAGACGTTTACAAAAAATTTATGAGGAGGTCCAATGTCGGACGAAACCTCTTTTAAAAGTAGTAGAAAAAAGGGCTCCATTTTGTTTGCACTGTTGTAAATTAAGGCTATAATGTTCATTAAAAATCGGATGGTACTCGCTAAATCATGTAATAAGGAAACCCGGCTTGGAAGCATTTCTCTCCGTATGGCTGCATATACTTTCTAGGTAATAAAACATGAGGTTCATAGCCTCGATGAATCGCTACTTCACTAACTACAATCTTATTTCGAGCCTTCGTAGTTCAACATTCAATCTTATTTTCCTTAATAATTACTTATCATTCGACTTCGGAAATCGATCACAGGGTCAAGAAAATGAGACTTTTCTAAACTAATTTCAATTTGTGATTAGGAGGTGGATTTACTACGGAATACGCAAGACCTTGAGGGTTCTCTCGTTTCGTGCACTTTCATTATCATCATAACATTCTTTACCCTATTATGCATAATTATTCGATAGAATTTCCACATCGAAAATCGATTTTTAGAACCAAAGTTTTGAATAAATAGAATGAAAGAATGAAGTATGATAAAGGAAACGAAATATTATAAAATGAAAGATAAACAACCTTTGAGTTAGTTATGTGTGTATACAAGATACGTTACTTCATTGGTGGAGCGTTTACCTTTACTATTAGAGATGTTTGTTCCGTCTCTCTTTAAGTGAATAAAAACAGTTTTCCTTGCTTTGCTTTCCCAAACTATGTATGAAAATGAATTGAAGATGTCAGGGACATGGTAGCTCAGTGCTAGAGTGCTCACCTATGCTATTATAGATATGTGAATGTATTTTCTTCTTGTTTCTTTCCATGATTTGCAATCAAGAGAAAAAAATTCTTGTTTCATTTGAATTGTGAAAAGCTTTTAGCTTTATGACGTTACCAAATATTCATATTTTGTTTAGGGTACGTTACGTTCCCTGCATCAAGGCGGTTTAATTCAAAGTATTGATTTTTCTTTCTCCTATGATCTCTCAGAAATTGTTTTAAATATTAAATCTTCAAATCTATATTTCCTATAGCCTTTGCAAAATAAATAAATAAAAATATTTTTATTGTATCTCGATCCCAGGTCATTTACTCCGTCACGTTATGAGAAATGACGTTCCTCGTTGAAAACATTATGCGGGGAAATGGAAGGCAGAAATTATTATGGAAGGAAGGAAGGAAACGACCTGGACCTATAAGTTAGATACCAGCCGGGCATTTGCCTGGTATGTATGAGGAAAACCCAGCAAAATCTCATTTAAGGTGACTGGCCTGAAAAAGAGTGTTACACTTTTTCGACCGAGTGCCACAGCCGGGAATCGAACCCGGAACCGTTCACACTGTAGGCACATCGTGTTTAAAATTATTACAGGAAATTGTACTTTATTATGGATGTTCTTCAATATTGCCCAGGCCCACAGTAAATGAAGAATGATTGTAATATAAAAATGAAGTACTTTTGAAAATGAAATATGCAAATACCTCAAAATAATAATTTAAAATGAAATAAATTATCCATTGCGACACTCCGCAGTGCCTAGTTTGGAATTTATTGTTATAATGCGTTGAAGACAAACAATGACACGGGAAGCAAAATGTGTCATTCTCAAGCTCACGTAACGATAAGCGAAAGAAACACTAACCTTCCCTATGTATAAAATATAATATCCAAGATTTTTGTTCTCGAGAAGATCTTAAAGTTATCATTATAAGTCACAGGACTCTCCACACCCCGATGATTTGTTTCCTGTACTGAAAGTTATTTTGTTTAAGTGTCTAGTTAATTTCAAGTAATATGTATACTAATATAAGCGTCGTATAGAGTTTAAAGATTCTTATTTGATCACGATGGGATGAAAGCATAAATTTCACAATAAGCTGTAGGCTTTTTCATCACAGCAAACGAACAACAGGAATGAGGATGAATTATACCTCGACTGTTGTGTACGGACTCGGGTTCAATCCCAGCTCCCGTCAAGTGAACTTTCTCATAACTTCTTATTCAAAGATACACAAAATAGTTTATTTTTATTTAAATGCTTCTTTCTGCATTCCTATTCTATTTTTGTTTTAAAATCACGTTTACATTTTATGTTTTATCTAATAACTAGCTAGATATGAAAGCAGAAACAGAATGTACAAATGCAGGGGATTGAAAGACTTGTTACGAAGATTTAAAGCTGAAACCTCAATATATTATTACTAGGGTAAACTAGTATTGCTAACGAAACGAGAAACTTTTCGGCACGAAAAGAGAGAAGTCTCGAATAGACAAGTTCATTTTCAAATTCGAGATGATACAAAAACATCCGAAATTCGTAGGCAAAACTTGAATACTCAAGTTCAATACTCAAAATACTATTTCTTGGATGAACTAATATTGTTAACGAAACGAAAAACTTCTCGGCACGAGAAAAGACAAGTCTCAAATCGACAAGTACATTTTCAAATACCAGTTCACCCAAGTTTTAGATCTCAAATACTGCTTTAATGTTACATGAGTCATGTATAAAAACTATAAATTGATAAAAATAATTGTACGAACGCGATGAATAACTTTTATCAAAGTGCGGAAAACTCAAAATACTATTACTTGGGTGAACTAGTATTGCCAACGAATGGAGAAAATTTTCGGTACGAAAAGAGATATGTCGCAAATCGACAAGTACATTTTTCAAATTCGAGATACAGAAACATCCGAGACTCGTAGGCAACACTAGTTCACTCAAGTGTTGTATCTCAAATACTGTTTTAATGTTACATGAGTCATATAAGAAAACTTCAAATTGATATAGTAATTGCATGAACACGATGTATTTTCAAATTCAAGACAATACAGAATTATCGGAGATTTATGAACAATACTAGTTCACACATCCGAGACTTATGAGCAATATTAGTTCACCCAAGTTTCCGATTAGGGAGGTGTCAACATTACACAAAATTTACAGAAATGTCGGAATGTTAAGGAATGGTGGTGGCATGACCTAGAATACACCTTTTCATCACAGCAAACGAAGAACAGGAAAGAACATGAATTGTACCTCAAATGTTGTGTATTTGCTCGGGTTCATTCCCAGCTCCCGTCAAGTGAACTTTGTGGGGTACATAGATCGAGTGTGCGTGGGTAACGTTTATGTTTCTATTCCATAGAGTTTTTTTCTTAAATTCTTATTCAAAGATACACAAAATAGGTTATTTTTATTTAAATGCTTCTTTCGGCATTCCTATTCTATTTTTGTTTTAAAATCACGTTTACATTTTTTGTTATATCTAATAACTACCAAGATATAAAAGTAGAAACAAAATGTACAAATGCAGGGGATTGAAAGACTTGTTACGAAGATTTAAAGCTGAAACCTCAAAATACTATTACTAGGGTAAACTAGTATTGCTAAGTCTCGAATCGACAAGTACATTTTCAAATTCGGGATGATACAGAAACATCCGAGACTCATAGGAAACACTAGCTCACTCAAGTTTTAGGTCTCGAACACAGTTTTAATGTTACTTGGTCCATATATAAAAACTTTAAATTGATAAAGTAATTGTACGAACACGATGACGATACAGAAACATCCGAGACTTATGCGCAACAGTAGTTCACCAAAGTTTTAGATCTAAATCACTGTTTAATGCTACATGAGTCATGTGTAAAAACTATAAATTAATAAAAGTAACTGTACGATCACGATGGAGAGCATTTATCAAGGTGCTGAAACCTCAAAATACTATTACTCGGGTAAACTAGTACTGGTAATGAGTCGAGCAACTTCTCGGTACGTTAAGAGATAAGTCTCGAATTGACAAGTGCATTTTCAAATTCGAGATGACACAGAAACATCCGAGACTCGTAGGAAACAGTAATTCATTCAAGTTAAAACCTGAAGATACTATTACTTGGATGAACTAGTATTGCCAACTAAACAAGAAACTTCTCGGAACGAAAAGAGACAAGCCTCGAATCGCCAAGTAAATGTTCAAATTCGAGAACAGAGACAGAGGTTATGGTCATACAGTTACTTGATATAGCATAACTTATATGAGACCACTTTTAAGATAAATGGGAAAAATCCACACACACACACACACACACACACACACACACACGAGTAATAATAATGTGATGCTGTATTTTTTACTTTTTTATTTTTCTATAACAATTATGTCAGGTTAGAAGCACATGTATCTTTTTTATCATTTATATTGTTCTTGAACTCACAAATTCAATGGATTTTAGGATGCATGATGACTCACTGATAGAACGCTCATCCACATTGTCATTCTATTACCTGTTATTCCTTCGTCATTCACGTGTCTTAATCATATGTCCTCTTACCGAGAAAGGGCATATTTGTGGGATGTTAAACTGATAGATTTCATCTCTCCCTCTCGTAATGGGTATTATCAGAATGCCTGTTCATATAATAAAATTAATGAAATATTTAAAGATTTTGGATTCATGATAAGCTTTTACTTGTATCGGACCGTACTGGACGTTTACAGGAACGTTTCCTTTTCCTTATAGGAATTACTACTTTCACCTTTTCTTCTTCTTCTCCTTCTTCGTCTTCTGCAAACGATTTCAAGAGGACAATGATGCTACTGGTGATTCCTTAGATCGTCATCTGATTCCAAAATAGCAAGCTAGAGGATTAGGATTAGAATGGTTTTTCACTAGACTACGTTAGTGTTTGTGATAGTTTCGGTAATTTTTTATTCTAGTATGCATTTAAAATAACAGTGTCATTATAATACATTTTAAGTCGTCATGGATAATCTATGTTCTGTAGCGTATAGAAAAGGGTTGCGGAACATTGCTCTACTACACAAAATATCCATCTGAAAGAATAAGTCGTTTCTGGCACGAAGTGAAGATCCCACGATGATACAGGACGGCGCCGTGGAGCTTCGTATAGGACCCACTTCTCATCACATATCAACACCTGACTAGATATTGCTCTTTCCTCAGACGATACAGCAAAGAAACAGGTGTCTGCCCGCGTTGCCTTCTGGCCAGGAGACAAGTCATGTAGAACTCATAGATTCAACTTGTAGTGCATCCCAAGTTGATGGCGGCTGTGCCGATGGTTTCTCCATGCATGCTGAATTGTAGTCCCAGTTCCTCACATATCTGGCCACTCTTCGCCTCAATTACTGCCTGAAGATCATTTTGTACATGTGTTGGTTGCTGCGTCTTCGAGTGTTTTTTCACCGTCCTTAAAATTTGTTAAACCACCGATGCACTTCAGATTCACAAAGAACTTCTCTGGAGATGTGACAACTAGCGTTGAAAAAGTACACATAACATTTGGGAAATGTAGCTTGACACAATGCCTTATTCGCTCTATGCGTAGTCAAGAAGAAGTACCGAGCGAAGTTTTATTTGTTATTCCGATTCTGTCACTCTGATTTGAATGAAACTTGGACGTTATATTGTGTGTATTATGGTGTATTTAATGTAGGATTAATTGCTACCCTCATAGGACAATATTGTTAACTGATTAAGAAAAAGGAATTTGAAGAGGAAAAGTTTAGGGATTTTTAAAACAAAATTCTCCATAACTTCCCTCATGTGTGTAGTAGACTGGTAAGTGTATGTAACCATACTCCTTTATTATTTGAATGAACTAAAAGAAATCCCTCCGCTACTTCCTGCGTGTCGAGTAAACTGGTAAGTGTAATACGTGGTCAGTAAGCGTAGCCCATTTTATTCGAATGAAGTGAAAATAACATCAAAAATGCAAATACTACGTGAGTTATAGCTATGAAAGTCAGAAACAGTTATTACCTTTAAAAACCACAATTCGGGTTACCATTTTCTAATATTTCGGGAAACCCGTCACCAGTTATTTCCAGACTTTTAGTATGTTGTTATATACACCTTCCCAAAGGTATGTACAAAATTTCAGCTTGTTATGATTTTTTCAGGGTTAATGTATATATTAACTGGACTATAGTGTCTTCGGTGCGAGAAACTCGAGTTTGATTCCAGGGGGAGCTCATGGATTCGGACTCCACGTTAAGCTATACGTCCACTTTACATATGCTTTCAACTGAACGGGATACTAAACCCTAACTAAACCTACCATTTATCGTAGTCAATCTTTAGAGATATTCTCGGTTCTGAGGCTACCTATGTGTTCTGCACAGTTTTTTCTGTGCTATGTGTAATTCGATTATTTTGCTATTTTTTAAAACTCTATGTTTCCTATTCACAACTTCGATGGGTCCCTCAGAACAGTTGAGTTGATTTTGAATTTAACGTCCCTTTTAGCAGCGAGGCTATATGACGGGACCTACTGTATAATGCGGAATCCTAATCATATGAGCTCCCGCAAGAATAGAATTGTATCTTTTATGTTAGTCCTGAAAATAATTAAATACGATCGAATGGTTATTTAATATTTTCATTCAGCAGCATCGTTCCAGACTTTGTGCGAGAGAGGGTGAGGAAGATGTTCCACAAACATAATAGTTTTAAGTAATATATTGATATAGGATCGATTAAGAGAGTACACTTCTTAAATTGTTGCCCTTCCCGAATTACGTCTCACTTTTTTCCGCACATACTTGCCTCCTTGTAAACACCATTCTGACATTTTCGATAGAGTGAAGGTTGCAATATGGAATTTTGCACCATGCTTTTTCGGGGGCTCATTCCCATTTTCAATTTAAATCGTTTATGTTTACTCCACACTTACAATCCTTGACTATACCCGTGACATAATGTCCTTCAAAAGAAGTTCACATTTTCAATTTCTGCTATGTATATCTCAATTAATCAATTATGCATATTTCTGAGCGTTATCAGGATCTGCAGCATTAAGCTCGACACATATGAGGCACGTCCCTCGGAGAGCACACTATCCCCCTAAAGAGGAAAGGACAACGCTACCCGGGACCTATATGTTAGGTGTCATCCCAACACTCCAGGATTCGCATGGTGTGACTGAAGAGAACCCAGGTAAAACTTCACTCAAGATAGTTGACTTGAAAAACCTGTTAGAACTTTTGGAATATGTGTCCCCATCAGTAATCAAACTCCATACTTCTCGCACCAATTGTACATCTCAAACTCAAGGGGTGGCAATTGACTCCCATTCCCTCTTAAATAAAGTACCTACTCAAAGTAAGGCAACACAGAGTCTATTGTTTCTTTCACCTTCTCAGCTATTTTTCTGGCAACTTAAGTTATCACCGAACTTTATAGACATCCCGTTTCAAAATCTTGTCTTCAGGGGGATTTTCTATATGCTTTTGTAATATTGATGAAACAGTTTTGTGTAATGTACTCTATACAGGTCTATATATGATAAATTTATTATCTTAAGGCTATTAACATTCGTTAATAGTTATTTATGTGCACAGTGTTACTCTTGCGTTCTCTTCTCAAAATAACTTATCATAACAACAGGGCTGCAAATATTTTTTTTTATGATGCTCTGCATATTTTTGTTGATTCTTATTGACTTCGACATGCTGAAAAAGAAAATGATTTCCATTGGAATGTTTCACGAAAGGCATTAAGGCAAATGAATAACTCCCTTACAAATTCGTCATTTTGTGTGTGTGTTTTGTGTAAGTTTTGACTTAGGGCGTATTGACCCTAAGTTCCCTTATTGTCGTAGAGGGATTAGTCATACCTTTACAGCTTTAAAAAATATATTAATATTTTTGGTCAGATGTACCGGTAGGAAATTATAAACTGAAAACTGGGAATAATGCATTTTGCTTTTAAAAATCCGATTCTTTCGTGGGCTAGCACTCTGCGTAGTAAAAGTATAATTTGTATTTGAAAAATAACTTTAAAATACTGGTAACATAATCCGCATATTTGGTAAGGATTACAATCATTCCGGTACCCAGTATCAGGGTGAAATTAGGTACCGAGAGAGAATATACGGAAAAATCCCTTTCTTGGAAATAACGACATTTGATTACTTTTGGTTGGCTACCCCGCGTTATAGTTGCATGTGAACAAAATGTCACCGAAATCGTTCTACCCATCATGAAATATTTTACCCAAATCATTCCAATATCTATCGTAGATCCAACGAAAAGAATATATTAATAGCTATAAGGCATTTATGAAATAGAAATAGAGCTTACCTGCTATTGATGCTTATGGAAGTGTTTCTTTTTGCTTTGTAGATTTTTCATGCTGCATTTGTTTTTGGGATGTTAGTAGAATGTCCCTGACAATTATCCAAAAATTGGCCGTCATTATGTTAACACAACATTTGCCTTGATATCTTCTTTCCATTACTCTCAAGTCCTGATGGAACAGCTTCCCTTGTCCTTCATTGTAAGCTTCTCAGTTTTCAGGGAATTAATGGACATGAGAATGCAAGAAATGAATCGTTAAGCTCATGGAAGAATCAAGAGCTGCCAACATATTTTGCACAATTTCCCTATATTGCACCTTCCTATTGCCCAAGAAATTTTTCACAGTCTCAACAAAAGTAATCCAGTTGCGATCGTTCCCGGGTTCGATTCCCAGTGGAGCACTCGGTTGAAAAAGTGTAACAGATTTTTCAGAGCACTCATCCTGAATGAGGATTTCCTGAATTTTCCTCATTCAGACCAGGCAAATGCCGGAGTGGTACCTAATTTATAGGTCCCAGGTCGTTTCCTTCCTTCCCCAATTCTTTCGTCCTTCCCTTCCCCTGGGTAGTGTGCTCGCCGAGGGACGTCATCGCTCAAACATGACGGGCTAAATAGCCACACATGCTGAAAGCCCGGAAATATAAATCCTAATCCCAATCTTGAAAAGCAATCCAAGCTTGTTTCTCAGTGTCATTCATACATTCAAGGAAACGAGGGTCGGTGATTAGTTTCCCTATATCAGGTCCAACCAAAATGACCTCCTTTAGCTTTCTATCTGATAAACCTGGAAACTTGTAGCATAGATACTAAAACATTCACCATCGTTAGTAAGAACTTTGATGAATTGCTGTACAAGGCTTAACTTTACAACAGTAGGTTGTATAGGCCTATTTGTATATTTGTACTACTTGTAAATCCTTATTTTATTAGGGCGTAAGATATTTTAAAATATGTACTAGGCTGATTATGTAATTCGGAGAAGATAATGGAAAAGAAATATGTTAATTATAATATCAATATAAAAAGATATTCATATGTTTTATATGTTTTAAACAATAGGATTTTGGAATGTCGTTGTCAGGACAACAAGATATAAATAAATAGATTTTTATTCAACGTAGGCATTTTAATGGCTCAGTAATTTAAAAGAACCGTTCTAACTTGATGTGGAACGCTCGTAGTTTAACTTTATTATCATTAATTAGTCTCTCTCTCACAATATTTCCCACTCCAGGTCGTAGCGCATCTTTACGTGCCCATTATTTGTCGGTCCAATGACCTTTTTGTCACGACCGTCCCATAAGCAAAGGAAACATGGATATTTAGTATAACCCGCTTGTTGTCCTAATAACATAGAGAGCACTTTAAATTCACTACATACCAACCACCCTTCTTCTTTATACTTTCATTTCTCCAGTAGTAATTTCAGACTCTCATGAGTTGGTTTCACTTGAGTGGAGTGGCCAATTGGAAGAGATACATTTGTATTGCCATTATGCAGAGGACAACTTTTAGACTATTATCCGATGAACAGCCTCCAAATAACTTACAATAAGATGCATTGCATTGCATTTTACACTGTCCCATCAAACCACAATTATCATTAAAATATACAATAGTTTGCTCTTCAGCGAAATATTTATTAAACACATCTTCACGGGACCAGTACCATGAAAACGTTGTGCCTAGCGTAAGTAGCTTTTTTAAATTTCAATCGAGGTAATGCTCTGCTTTAACACTTTAATTGGCAAGCATTGATAACATTACCATTAAAAAAATTAGTTTGTCTTTATGGTTGAAGCATGACTTTCTAATCATAATTTCGTAATTTTTAAAGTATTTTTGTACTTTGGTTACAAAATAAAAAATGTTCATTTCAAAGCAACATTGCCATAAAATTGGTCTTATGTGTTGCTACTGACCAGCATTGTCCTATTATCGTCAAATATCATGAGAATATATTCAGTAACTAGCTGCAGTTTCGTTGAGAGCAACAGTGCCAAATAAAGGGTTAACTAAACCAGTGTCATTAGGCAGTGCAAGGTCTCTAACTAGGTCATTCATCTCCTCTTGCGAGAAAGGTTCAGGTTGTGCATGCATGTTGTAATCAGGATAATCAGAAACCACCTGCTTGCTCTCAGTATTTTCTTAGTCTGAATCCAACATTATATTTTCTATTGTGGTGTGCTGACTTTGCACAGGTATGCCAGCACTGTGAGCAAGTGGACGGATTGTAGAGGAAATGTTCGAGTAGAAGATGGATATTTTGTTCGTTTTATTGATTCCTTTCTAAACACACGAACAAAAATAACAGTTAGAACTTTGATTTTGCTGTTCAAGCCACACCATTGGTACTCCAAATCGAAACACAATCTTAACACCTTTCAACCAGAGTCGCAGATTTTTAATATAACATTTACACACTTTATGAGGGGTCAAAGGATTATCTTGGTTTCCCACTTTTTTTTTTTTTTTTTTTTTACCGAAATAAGCAAAGTACATTTTCTTCACAAAATCGTTTATATTCCTCTCTTGCTTCTCTTAATAGATACTCACCACAGATGTAACAAATTATATGGTAAATCAACGTATCTTCTTGTCGGCATGACGCACGTTAACGTTACGCAACGCGAATCGAAATCAGTCACCAACCCCAAATGACAGAAATTGATCAGCGAAGTTTTTTCACTGTTACGAGCTAAAACCAAATTTAATCAGTTACGTCAACAATTGTCACGATTGCTTATAGTGACAAGAATGGAGGAAAGCAGATATGTTCAAATTGTTTTCTCTATAGGTTTTATGGTTTGACATGTTGGTTCACGAAAATATTTTTTTCTTCTTTTCAGCTCGAGCAGTTTACCCCATGTTGGTCGTTTCTTGTAGATTTTGAGACATTGAGTCCGCAACTAAAGTCAGAATTTATGTTCTGTAAGTTTTCCAACGAATTATCATTCATGTCCCTGTGACAATCAGGGGCGTAGCCAGGGCTACCAAAGTGAAAGTCTACTTATCTTTTGAAATCGTTATCCGGCGTCTCTAGGATAATAACAATGATGATATTTTAAAAAAGAAAACGTGACAATTGGCAAACTCTTACTTCATTTTCGGATCAACTTCCCAAAATCTACAAGAAACGACTAAAATGTCCCGGACATCATTTTGGTCGCAGAACTAATTTATTAATGTAGGTAGCATGAGAGAATAACGTTATATTATAGTTCCTACTACTAAAATGTTCAACTAATACAAGAAAGAAAGAAAGAAAGAAATTCAAATTTATTAATTTTCTTTCGTTATTTTTTCTCAGTACCTAACCAGTATATTTTTAGATTTTCAGTGCTACTTTATTCATAGAGTAGCTGAACCTGCACTCTCTACACAGCGCATTCCTCACGAAAATCTGTACATGTCCCTTTACAGACACAAGTGAAAGACGTTTTGATAAAAATTGCCAAAAGGTAACATAAAGGGGAGGTTTTTTCAATATCTTGCACCGTTCGCAAGATTTGAGCATACTTCCTGTTGGAGTTTCTACTTCATTTATGATGAGTGTTTACTTTTTTCTTGTATACAGTATGTAACACTCAAATACATGATATACACAATTAATTATAATGGTAGTGATATATGGTGTTCATTGGGCAAAACACTCCCAACAATAAGGATCCTCTTAGACTGGAGAAATGGATATCCTTCGTTTTTCATATCATTTGTCTATGAAACAAATGCCTGGAAAACAAACAACCCCCTTATACAATTATGTTCTGTTGGAATGTATAACTCATGCGATATGATGTTTTAGTTTTTAAAAATTTCAACACTTTCAGTGTACCCCTAAAAAATGTAATAAAGAAATAAATGTTTTTTTTTTAATACTCAATTAGAACTGGAGCATCTACACAAAATTTGCAATCGACCAGGGAAAAAGGCGCGTTTCTAGCACCTGCGGTTTTCGTGATCTCATTGTCGAAAGAGTTTAAAACAAACATATAAACCTAGCATCTAAAATATAGACTAGCTTAACCTGCCCTGTCTACTCAGCGCATCGTTCTGTTATGAAGATGAATCTCCTTATCACTGTGCATGTCTCCTTACTCACACAAGTAAAAGATAGGTGACTCACTAAGGAAGTGAATTACTATGTATAGATGTTGGAGTGTGTTTGTAGCAAATTTGTAGAAGTAAAACGATATCAAGTGAAAATATTTTTCTGATAAATCAATATCCCTCTGAGTACGCCTCATTGCGTCTCTTGAGACCTCTAAAGTTGACAGCATGCAATAGATTTTGCCATTCAGATTTAAGCAAAACGCCTGCAATGTCCGTCAGCCCGCCATAAGTAACTTTTCTACTGGTTGCTTAACACCATAGTTTCGGCCTACAAGAATATTATTCTTATGGGCTCAAATCGGACACTGAAATGTTGTATAAAACAATAACGACACGGTTTTTGAAAATTTGAAACAGAACTGGAGAATCCATTGGGTCGATGCATAAATTCGTGCGGTTTTCTTTGGGTTGGCAACAATGCGGCGTGAAGCGATTGTTTATCGTTATTCCGTTGTTTTACCCTAGTTTGGAGTTTGTGTGTTGCAAAAAAATGGGTTTCTTTGATTATAAACGTATTATTGTATATGTTTCAGACAAACTAACATGCAATATCAAGTTTAGAAAAGTGATCATTTCCGTCACATTTTACTCTTCGAGTTTAACCGAGTATCCAGTGCAAAAGAAGCTGCGAGAACTATTTGTGAAGTGTACGGGAATGAAACAATTGCTGAAAGAACAACACAGAAAAGCTTCTCTTGACCAATGACTAACAGATCTCTTCCAGTCAAGAACAAAACAGTTCTACAGGCGAGGCATGAACTTCTACTTGAACGTTGGCAGGAGGCCATATATAGTGGAGGTGAATACATCACTGAGTGATTTTGTGTTAATATGAGTGACAATAAAATGTGTGCAACGTATTGTTACACTCATACAATATATTAATGTTATGTCTATGTTGTATTTGTGTTTGAATTAACAGAGCAGCAGAATAAAAATATAAGAACCGCACGAACTTGTGCATCGAACCAATACACAAAATGTGGAATGTATCAGTGGAAACGGCACGTTTCTAGCGCTTGTGGTTTTCGAGATTTCATTGTCGAAAAGATTGGGGACAAACATATAAACCTAACATTTTAATATATAGACTAACTGAAACCGCGTTCTCTCCATAACACATCATTCACATATGAGCATGAATCTCCTTGTCATGCCGCACAACATCTGTACATGTACCTTTACAGACATAAGAGAAAGAGGTCTTGGTAAAATTCGGCAAGGGGTACTATAAAGGGAAGATTTCTTCAATTATTTTTTCAATATCTCGCATCCTTTGCAAGATTTGATCCTACGTTCCGTTGGAGTTCTTAATTCTTGTATGATCAGTGCTTTCTTTCTTCTTGCATGCAGTATGTAACATGCAAACACAATTAATTATAATGTCAGTTGTATATGGTGTTCATTGGGCCAAACACTCCAAAAATAATAATGATCTATTTTAGCCCGAATAAATTGTTATTCTTTATTTTTCATTATAACTTGACCATCAAACAAACGCCTGAGGGATATATGAAACCTGTATACAACTATGTTGTATTGAATTGTATAACTCATAGGATATGATGCTTTACTTTTATAACATATCAACACTTCCAGTGTGACACTAAAAATGGAATAAAGAAATAACGGCCACGTTTATTTAAATATCGAATTAAAACTGAACAATGTACATAAAATTTGTAATCGACCAGTGAAAATGGCACGTTTCTAGCGTTTGTGGTTTCTTAGACCTCATTGTAGAAAGGATTGGGGACAAATATATAAACCTAGCATTTTATATATAAACCTAGCATTTTATATAAGGATTGTTTACATAAACATTACTTCAAATACTACCATTTCAAAATATAGTAATACATCTCAAAATTGCTACTAAAATCATTAATTAGTATAGGCCAAATTTATTATTCAACTGAAATATTATGATAAAAATACACACATAGAGTAGATATATTTAATAGACTCTTTAACACACTTCTCTTTACCATTTGTACACTTTATCTCAATACATTGAAAGTTATTTATGTTTCTCTTTAGTTCTTAAATTCGCGAACTATCTTTATAATTGGCAAAATTTCAATTTTTCGAAAGGTTAAGTCTGGATAATTGTGTACATTCACATTGCCCACTATGACCCGCTTGAATATTACCCATGCAAATACTTGGATGAGTTTCAGCAGGATACAATTGGTTGCAATATACTGCTACCACTCATCCGAATGTCAAACGACATTTCAACGGACAACGCAAGTATAGGTGTAAACATAGTGTTAGAAAAAAAAAGCACAAGCAGAGGTTAGACCGAAGAGCAAATAAGTAAAAACAATGATAGGGGAGGAAATTATAGAGAAAGAATTGCAACGCTAATTCCGTTTTACAATTACACATTGTTTGGCAATGTACCCTAGGAATCGGGGGAAGAAGGTTTAATACTTCGACTGCCGCCATAAGAAAAATTTTTGAACTTCCTAGAACATGAGTAATACAATATGTATCCTTAACTGTATAATCAATATGTATTATGTGTATATTTTCCTTATACACCATTTTTCCTAGTGCACTATTATTTATTATACTAGCAGACAGGCTAAATTAAGCTACAATACGAAACTGATGACTATGGGCAGCGTTGCCTGAGCAGCAACATCTGTATGTGCTCACATGGTAGGCTGCCTGGTGCCCTGGTATAATACAGAGGTAGCCCATAGTTTGGGCAACACGGTAGCCTAAGTGTTAAATATTTCACAAAGAACAACTGCTACACCGCTTGAAATGAATTTGTGAACACCTGAGTCAAGATAGGTTTTCATTATTTCGTTTCAATTTTAATACACATATTAATATAACTCAAAAATACTTTTCTCCCTTGTGAAAGACGAGTATTCTCTATTCTATTTATAAATACTAGCAAATATGCCTATGCATCTCCATGCCAGTTATTTTTAAACGGTTCACTGTTGCAGCATTTTCTCCGTTTTATCCACAATGAAATCGTTACACTAGCACATAAACCAAATTTTGAAACTTAATTTTCAACAGGTGCAAAGAAACGAAAAATTCCGAATTTACCTGTTTGCATGGTGCAACGTGTAAGTCAGTTAGGTGTTGATAGTCTGTATACCAAAAATTTCCACTAAGTTAGTTGTTCACAATTTCATTACCTTAAACTTTTAATGCTCACTGAAAAATACAGAACATTGATAGGCAAATATAGCGATTCCAGTGAATAACTTAATATCACTGGTGTCTGTGGTAAAACTGTCTGTTCTTTAGATTAATAACTAACACCTTCCAAATGCGTAAAATAGAAAAAAATATTCTACAGTATTCAGGCGATTTTGTCAATTCATTATAATAGGTCTGCGAGCGACTTGTTTTAGTAACTGTAGGAAATAGAGCGTGCTGCAGAATTAGTTTATAATTCACACAGTATCTACACAGTCATTTACCTTGACAGTTTTCATCTAATTTTATGCAAAAAAGTGCAAAGGTTATTGTCCCAACAGAATTTGAAATCAATGTAAACGTGTCGATTATTACATTACTATCCATGTCACATTTTGTGTTATTCTCAAAAGTGATGTGCGTGACTTTGAACGCTAAAAACCGCATGAAAATGTGTTTAGAATGTACGTGGCTCATCTTCGCACCAGTGGTATGAGCTACCTGCATGGAAAGCTACGCATCTTATCACGAGAAATATTTGAGTAATCAGCAATACAAGATTTAAGAGAGGAACTTTGGTCACGCGAAGAAACAAAATATTAATAGAGTAGGACCAAACATACATATTGTAATGTCGTGACTGATTGTTGTATTTCGCTTTGAATTTTATGAAATTTTAGTTTTATCCAATATTTGATTGGGATGGATTTGCTTGGTCGCATTTGACAACAGAAACTGCGAAAGGGATGGTAAAATATTATATTTGAAAACAAATGTAAATCTCAGAAGTTTACAAAACGAATTCCCTACAATTATATTCCTCAGCACTATACATAGGAAAAATATATTTACATCAATTCGTATAAAGGATAATGTATGAAGTATAAAACGAATTTTGACCAAAGCATACACTATTTAATTAATATCGTTATAGTTTCGGCAAAGTATCTTTTCCTTCATCAAACTCTCACACTAGCTATAAAGATGGCTGCTCAGAAAACACAAAAGAAAACTTTTATGTGTCTGATAAAAGAAAATATACTTTACCGAAACTGTAATGATATTGTTTGTTATAAAGTATATGATTTGATCAGAATTCGTTTTATACTTTATACAAGAAGTTCCAAAGCTAGAATGAGTGGTGTTAAGGTACATTAGTATGGCAATAGGTAAGACAGGTACATGTCATTTACAATAATACATTTTAGTATTACATGTAATAATAATTTATTTTTTGCAGGAAAATAACATGAGATACCTTGCTTAAAGGAAAATGATTCTACTTTACTTTTATCACTACAACTGTTAGGATTTGTGCTTGTGAATTATATGAATTCAAATATATATATATATATATATATATATATATATATGTATGTATATATATCAAAATGAACATATGTTTCCTAAGTATGAGCAGTCCACTGTGCTGGCCATCTGCTTTATAAGACAATAAGAAATATCGAATATATAAAGCAACATGGCATTTTACTTTTCATCTCATGTTGAACGTATTTGGCATGATTTGATTTTTATTATACTGTTATTTAATTATTCAAATGACATATTCAATTACTCTTCTTCCAATTCCCTCATATTTCGTGACCGCTGTGCGTTTATCTCCGCTATCTCCAAGAAATTTTATACTTAAATGCAACGGGATCCAGTTTGTCATCGATGTTTCTTTTTAACATTTCTATAATTGTCAGCCACTGACTTACAACATGACATTCCAAAGGATCATCATAATATATAAAGTCTCTTGTTACTCCGAAGCTTATGTAGATATTGAAAATATTTTAATCAGTTTGGGCAACATATCTCCTTGTATGTGTTGCACAAAACAGTAAAAAATGTTCAATGTATGTTTATTTTTTGGTTGCTTCACTGTATATTTTCACTTTCGCAAGAGCCTTTGGTCTAGACCTAGTGGATGTAATATTGTTAATATTATTGTTATAGCGAACTAAGGAAATTCATGATCTTTAATCGGTCACTCAATCACTTTAACCTATAGATTTCTTATTACGTAACTCCGGAAGAACCAAAGAAGGACTTCCATTCTCTATTTTTACGTAGAATACCTACTTACATTCGATAACCTAAATAGTCTCACTGTCGCCCGTGGTAACGTATTAATTCATTCTTAAAATTGAACAACAAAATTATACTAATATTAAAAATTTATACTCATATATCTATATCTATCTATCTATCTATCTATCTATCTATCTATCTATATATATATATATATATATATATATACAGGACCGGATTAAGGGGGGTCGCAAAGGTGCACGTGCACCCATCCTCGTTGTAAATATACAGTATCTAAAGTGAGAAGCTAGCAGTGAGTTTTGCAAAATCAATTGTTTAAGTCAATTTTTTGAAGGTTGAAAGAATAGAATTCATCGAGAGCAGACATACAGCATTTCTAAATGAATTTCTCATTCACATCACAGATGCCTAAAGGCATTAAAAAAACTTAAATTTAATTCAAATCTAGTTATAGTTGCACTCCCTCAGAGAATCCTCGATCCTGACCTGTATATATATATAGTGTTTAGTACGTATGCGCCAAAGAACAACTATAATCTAAATAAGAAAGGCAAAAAAGTTAATTGTCATGGTTTATCTCAGCAAATTCACGCAGGTATGAAAGAAAATCACTTTGGAATACTAACACCCTTGATGTTAATGAAAACAAAATGCTGTTAGTTTAATTGACATAAAGTCTGATCTCTGATAAACCAGAATTTACAAATCAATATTCACATTAGGTTCGAGCGAAAATTTTTTTTTCGAAATGCGAATTTGGAAAGCGGTCAAAAGTTGCATCATATCATAATACTTTACCATATAAAATTTCAGCTCTCTGAAAGAATTTTTAGCCGGGGCGCAAGGGGCCTTAAGTTTGTGATGTTGTAAATCAATTTCTTTTACTATGTAACTATTTGGCAGATTTTCGATGGAAGCAGACTGTAAGTTTTAGTGTAGATAGAGTGCAAAAGATGCATCCTGTATCAGTAGATAACAACAACTTTTAATTCACTAAATTTTTTTAGCCGGAACACAATGGCCCTCAAATTTGGGAATAATTAGACGAAAAGTGATCAACTATAAGCTAAAGGTGCTAAAGTCTTGTGCAACTGTTTGCAAGCTTGACGACTGTTATTAGTGTGTTGTACGAGTGCTCGGGACACGTGTCTGGTTAGCGGCCGTGTTGCTACGTTAGTGATTTGATTAGTTTTGCGCTTTTGTAGTTATTGATGGGTATAATATCTACCACTGTATTACAGCCTAACATCTGGTGTTTTTGTTTTGTACTATAAAGAAGAAGAAAAATGGCAAAATCAACCAGATAGAAAATGTCAAGGGCAGAAGAATATTTCTTAGTGCCAAAGGTCGCGACTAGAGAACGCTTCCAACTTACGAAGACGTTATGACATATTATTTAGTTACCCGTCAGCAAGTGAATGGGGCGGAAGTAAAGAACCAGCAGAGAATTTGGTTTCCACGAAGGTAGCAGAAAAGGTGGAAGACATTTGGTAACATGTTTCAATTCCTGTTGTTTCGCTCGGCTGTGTATCAGTAGTGATCAACAGTTACCACAGGAAACTGAAAATATTTCTAAAATTGGCAGTAAGAGGGAGCATGAAAGAAGAAATAAATTACAAGAATTGAAGAAGCAGGACAATAAACCATTTGATATAGCAGCTTGCAAGTGTTTAGATTTTACGGTGTGTCTTTGTACAGGACACTCAAAATGCCTGAATTGGAGAGAGTGTTTTATCAGACCAAAGGATAAGTAGAAAAATGGTAATCGGTAGTATTGATGTTACTTGGACAAACAAAAGATAACAAGGGAAAGCCAAAAAGCAACTTGCGGTCAATTTTTCAACCAAAACAGTACCAGTTACATTATTGAATCTTTAGACTCCTCATCATCTTTGGAAACAAGAAACGAAGGCAATAAAGAACACGCTAAAGCTGGAGGAGATCCTGATTTTAGTTGGAAGTATCCTTTAAAGACAAGAAAGCAATTACAGATTAGATGCATAGAAATGAGAATATTCCTCCCAACATTAGCAAAAGTGAAGGAGAGAACCGGCTTGACTGGAAACAAAATTGCAGCTATTGCTACTGAGGTTTTGGAATATTTCAATATTGTGAGTCCAGAGCAGCTGCAAAACATAATTGATAGAAGTAAAATACAAAGAGAGGTTACGAAAAATCGTAGAAGTGTAAGAATAAAGTGATTGTTAATAAAGAGAAACCTCGTACCATCTATTTTGATGGGAAGAAAGACCAAACACTCGTAATGTCCGGCTCCGGAAGTCATAGAAATATGAAGAGCAAAAAGCATTATTGTGCCCTTGAAGAACCGGGTAATAAATTTCTCAGCCATGCTTCTTTGACCGTTTCAGCATTAGTAAAGAATACTGCTAGTTCCATCTGCCGGGAATTACAAGAAAATAATGTGGACCTATGAGATATGGTAGCTATCAGCTACGATGGTACTAATACTAATGTTGGGTCAAAAGGATGATGATAAGAGTGCTCGAAAACCATTTAGAGAGGCCCTTGCAGTGATGCATACGTTTATTGCACATCATTGAACTACTACTAGGTCATTTACTGAAAGAAATCGATGACGTGACTACAGGTACTTTGTCTGGTCCTATTGGTAGATCATTGGTGAATTGTGAGACGAATCCAGTGTGCAACTTCGGAAAGATTTCTTCAGAACTCCCTACATACCTAAACGTGGGTCATCTCAGTTATGATCAAAGATATTTGTATGAAATATGTCAATCTGACGTAAGAGGAGGCTGTGATAAAAACCTAAGAGATAAGAAACCTAGGAAACTTGCGCATACTCGCTGGTTAACAATGGCTTGCAGACTTCCGTATCTATATATATCAACGTCAAATTCTTCAGAGGAGCTCTAAACTCTCGTAAAGTTGGTAGTAAAAGTATATGCACCAGTGAGCTTCAGCATAAAACTGAAACCTCTTGCCACATACGGGAGTTAAACATTTGTTCTTGACTATAAGACTTTCGAGATGTTTGCAAGAACCATACAAGACTTTTGTCAGTAAAGTAATTTCCAGAAATGCATTCTACGCGAATTCTAAAAATATTCTTATTGCCATGATTGGTGACTACAGATCAGCCACGCGAATCCTTGCTACCGATAAAATCCTCCAATCCAGAAAACAATATAAACGTTGTGAAACTCGTTCCTTCCAAGTGCCAGTGTTAAACTTCGAGGCTAGTAATTACACAGAAATGATAAACTAAAATGGATGCAACAACAAAACCGTCAATACTGACTCATATCACAGATGATAAATGCGAGAAATTTGTTCTTGAGAAAGTACAAATATTGATATCTCTGAGTTTCCATGTTATAAGCAAACAGTGGAAAGATTAGTGAAAATACTTAGTGAAGGTTCTTCGTCAGTATGTGGGCCAGGAGAGATTTCTTTATTCGTTCCAAATTTGACTTAAGAAAATACATGACTACTTTTCAGATAAAGTCACAGTATTTTGCTTGAATGAAATTTATGAAAGATTCAATCTAATACTGGTGGGTAAGTGGGATGGAACTCTACAGCAGCCATCTCCATGTGGTTAGTTCTGGGTTGATGTAGCCTGTAACATAGAATATGAATTTCGATAGCTTTAGAAATCCACCTGGACACGGCAACAAATTACAGTCTCCTTCAAGCGAAGAGCTGCCTATAATTACACAAATGAACAATAAACGTGTATTTACTTACAAAACCTATCAAACTTAAGGCCCATTGCACTCCTGCTAAAAAAAATATTTTAGAGAATTGAAATTTCCTGTGGTAAAGTCCTACAATATGATGCAACTTCTGCCCTATATCCGAATTCGAATTTAAAAAAAATAAAAATATGGGCTCTTTTCACTCATTTATAAAATCTATGAAACTTAAGGCCCATTGCGCCCTGGCTGAACATTATTTTAGACAATTGAAATTTTGCATGTTAAAGTACTACAATATGATGCAACTTTTGCACCCTGTCCAAAATCGAATTTTGAAAAAAAAAACTTTTTTGGCCTCTTTTCACTCCACCCTAATTCACATTCAAGAAAGCACCAGCAATAATACAAATTTTTCCATTATATATATATATATATATATATATATATATATATATATATATATATATATATATATATATATATATATATATATATATTTGTGTGTGTGTGTGTATTTATGAATATCCGTGTCGAGCTCGACTACACAGCACGAAAACAGGCTTTATCATAAGATAATAGATTATTTCCAGTACACTCATCATACTAGCTCCTAGGAACAAACCAAAAACACCTCCAATCGAAACTGAAAGAAAACAAAACGTTTAATTCAGAGTTGTTGCATAAAGCATTATTCCTTATATGGTTAATGTATAAATTAGTTGTATTATTTAGCATTAGCGAGTACAGTTCTAAGTGTATCAAATATTGCCGGGATACTTGTTATACACAATCTGGTTATACAGTTTAGCATTGTAATAAATTGTAACTATGTTGTGTGATGGCAAGTTTTTTTTTCTCCGTATTCAAATAATAATACTCCATATTTTTCATCTGAACTACCCAGAGTAAAATTGTAGCGTATGTTACATATTTTAATGCTTTAGCAGTTAATGCGTTGTGCGCAAGAGATATGGGTTTGACCCATTAGGGATTTGATTCAACTCTTTTTTTATTCTTAATTTATCTCCGTTTGACAATATTTAGCTTCGTGGTTTGGCTTGCCCCTAAAACTTTGATTTCAATCTATTTCAAAATATAAAATATACTTATTAGCAAGAACTATATTTCGCGTATTAATAATTAATCTAGTCAAGCCAATTGAAATACTTTAACTTATATCATCTGTCATATTAATTAATAATTTGTTTGTTCTGTATGAAGAGAGATTAAATTAAATTAGTTACGGGAATTAAGGAACAAGATGCGTCCATAAAATAATCAAACGTGTACAGAGACAGTAAACTCCGTTAGAAAGTTTCGAAATATAAAAACAGTGTGTCAAAACTTCTAATTAATGTCGAAGGAAGCACTAAACATATAGTATTAAGAATACTTGAGAATATTTTAAAGTATAATTATATAGCAAAGAATATAAAATCTCTTCTATTTTGATAATAATCTTGTTTGAAAACCCAAAACATGGCATATTAATTATACTTAGAAAGATGTCTCGTACCAAGCGTCTTGGTGACACCGAAATAGTAAACGAACTCATGGATAAAAATGGCAGTAGTTCATTTGGATCGGACTCCGAACTCTGACTATGGTCCTACTTACGTGTCACAATGGGATAAGAAGGAAAGCAATACTAAAGTGTGCGTTGGTAATAATTCGTCTGTAGTGTGATCAGCTAAATTAAGCAAGGAAGTTGAGAAGTAGGAAGTGTCCAGTTTATTAACAGGTAGAAAGAGGGTAGTTTGGCCTGATTCATTGAAGAAAAATGTGCAAGATAAGAGATAAAGAGTACGTTAGTAGATGTGTGAAAATTATTTCTTAAAAAGCGCATAAAAGTTGACAGTGAGAAGTTTTTATTAAAATGTTCGTTGAAAATAAATAAACACAAACGTCACATGATATGTGAGCAATTTTATTCACTAGAAAATTTTAATAAGACAAAAATATTTTATTTATGTGTCCAAAACTTCATGTCGCAAAGAAACATCCGCGTTCTTATGTGAAAGACGAAATGCAAACATTTCAGTACACCATATATACGGATGAGAACAGATACAGCGTTTTTAAACACTTTCTTGTAATACTTTACCACTTAGCCAAAAACTTGTGTACAGTGCGTACATACGTCTGGAATCTACAAACAAGAAGATCATAGGCGAGGAAAAGTGCCAGAACAAAATATGAGAAGAACGATGACTAAATGTGCGGATCATATAAATATTTTCCATATAATTCAACCACATTTTTGTTACCGAGATCATACATTCAAATATTTGTCACCAGTTTTGATTTTTTCAAAAAATATATTGGCTCTATGTGAATGACTATTGCAAGCAAAATGCCCTTCAGCACACGAAATCACAAATACAGGCAATTATTTAACAGTGAATTTCGCTTGAAATTCCTCATTTCAAAGAAAGATCGGAGCAGAATTTGTAAAAAATATTCAGAAGCAGAATAATAGCAGAAGGAATATTTATTTTTAGAATGGAAGGTATAAAAGAAAAGGAGAAATAAACCATTGAAATCAAAGAGCAAGACAACTCAAGAGTAAAACAAGATAATTCTTTTCGAAGTGTGTCATTTGATGTTCAAGCTTTCCTGTACACACCATTTGCTGTTGATTGCATCATCTATAAAGTAAGTTATAAGTATTTATTTACACATTTTATCAAAACTCAACCTATGATGAGTTTTGTTATCTATGGAGTAGGTGCGACGGAGAAAACTGTGTGAATTCGTAACATTGTTGGTCATGTATTTTGAACAATTACCTTAAATATGTTTCTTGCTTTTAAGATAAATGTACTGCGCACAATAGAAACCAATACGTAAGATGAGCACTTCTGCTGTTAATTCAGAATCATCCATCCCAAAATATTATTGACTTGAAGTTCATGGGGGATGTAACAGCTACTTAGAAGCTGATTCCATTGAGGGTCAATCCATACGAAGTGATCCAGAGGTTGCTCGACCATCTTCGAAAATTATAAAAATTTGAGTGTAATTAACCTTGTGTATGAGAAGGTCAATAACATCATTAACGTTGCCGTATGTTCAGTGTTCATGAATGGCGTCCATTTTGTTGTTGGTGGAGTGCCAAGTTTTCCATTTGCAAGCGTTTACGAAAATTACAGTTGGTCAGGACGTTCGATTCAGACGAACACCAAATAGAAAGAATGTTTACAAAGGGACTCAGATACACGTAAAACATAAACTTTTGCATCCTAATAAATATGCAGGATTGCAAACCAATACATGAAATCACCAGAAAACTACAGAAAATTACACTTTTAAAGGGGCTGTATTTGGGAATGGCATAACGTGCGGGGTCATAAATTTTATGCTGAATACTATTGCATGTAAAGAGTCTGCAGAACTATCCACACCTATGATAGTACTGGTACAGTAGATTTATGGGGATCCAAAAGTTGAAGCTTGTGATTTTGATGCCATGTTTGGGGCGTAATATCTCAGGAGAGCAAAGTGCTAAAAATTGCTTATGCCACAAAGTAATTCTGTATGTGAATAAATTATTGCAAAAAAATCATGACTGATATTACATGGATAAAAAAGTGAGGACATGGTAAAAACGCGAAGAAAGCACGGGTATGGCGATGGTTGTAGCCCCGGAAGAAATTAAATATTTCTATATAGTATTTCATGCTAGATCTCAAAAACTATGCAGAGTGCAAGAATTAGATACGCTTTTCTTTGTGTTCAGTTGTTTATAAGCTTATGAGTGATGTTTGTTTCATCTTTCTAGCTCCATGATCATTGCCAAGTTTATATGGTAAGCGGGTTACCTCTACCTTGCTCCCACGACACACATCATCGAACTGAACCACTGGTATTGAGACATTTAATGTATCAGCAAAGTATCATTGAAATCCAATCATACTTACGGAAGTTAATATGTTCACAAAGTTGCGTTATATAGAATAGACTAGTATTTGGCTAGCTGGAAACTCCATCCCCAGACCCCTTCGTTTGCTCAGCCTATGCCCTCGAACCTCTAAGACCTAGAATTCTGCCAATTTCAAGTTTCGTCTCTTATTTTAACTCTCTATTAGATACGATTTATTATCACAAGAAAACACCCATTTAAATAACATGGGAATTACTTCATTTAGCAAATAGATACATTAAAAACTTAAAATATTCACTTTAGCAATTTTCCAGTTGGTTAGTTCGGGAAGTCTAGAATCATGCCAAATTCCATCATTCTAATCCTGCCGGAAGTGCCTAAACATTTTGGGGTGTAGAAGATGTCCCATATAAACATTCCAGGATGTAACAGGAAATCATTCCAGTTACACACAAGACCTCTCTACGGTTGAACTTTTTTTTATTTTTGGTGATTTACTTAAATAACTCTAACAGAAACGTACAAGGAAATCGAATTTCAAGTTTTTATTCCAATTCCAAGTACCTAAACTATGAGATTATAAGTCCAAAAAAGGCCTCATTTAAATAACATAGAAAATTTCTTCATCCTCTTTAAATACCCTAAAAATTAAACATATTAAATTTTGGAAATTTTCCTGGGGGTTAATACTTGAAAGCTATAAGCATGCTAAATTTCAACTTTCCACGTCAACAGGAAGTACCCCTTTATTTTATGTCATTTCTTGCAATTTTATATATAGTTAGGAAAGACATAACGCAACCATTTGAACACATTCACTTCCGTAACTAGGATTTGATTTCAATGTCACTTTGCTGATACATTAAGTGACTTATTGCCTAATTGCTGCACTATGTATCATTTTTGAGATCTAGCATGAAACATAATCCAAACCTTTAAATTTTCCCGGCCTACGACCATCGTCACGCACGTGCTTTCTTTGCGTTTTTACAATGTCCTCACTTTTTATCCATGTAATATCAGTCATGATTTTTATGCAATAGTTTATTCACATACAGAATTACTTTGTGGCATAAGCAGCAATTTTTAGCACTTTGTCCTCCTGACGCCCCAAAAATGGCGTCAGAATCACAAACTTCAAATTTCGGACCCCCATGAATCTACGATGCCAGTAGTATCATAGCCGTGGTTATTTCTGCAGACTCTTTACATGCAAAACTATTCAGCACAAAACTTATGAACTCCCCACTTTATGCCATTCCAAAATGTAGCCTCTTTAATAGTGTAATTTTCTGTAGTTTTTCTGGTGATTCCATGTATTGGTTTGAAACCTTGCATATTTATTTAGACGCAAAATTTATATTCTCTGTGTACCTCGGTTTCACCTGTTAGCAGTCGTTTTTGTTTGGTGTTCGTCTGATTCCTACTTCCTGATCAACTGTAGTTTTCGTGAACACTTGCAAATACAAAAATTGGCACTGCACCGACAACAAAGATGGCTTCAATTTAGGAACACTTGCACATAGGAAAACGTGAATGATGTTATTGACCTTCCCATACATACGGTTCGTCACAGTCAAATTTTTATAATGTTCGGAGATGGTCGATCAACAATTTTCATCATTTTTGGACCATTTCAGATGTATTGACTCTTCATTGTTCAGTGAAAAAATAAAGACGACAAGTTGGCATTGCTTATGCTCCTAGAAAGCTACCAAATTACTGGTTTTGAAACTAACATTTTAAGGACTACAAAAGACGTTGCTATAAAGATAACCAAGAAAGTTCTGTCGCGTTTTCATCTACCACCTTCGAATATTTACGTGTCATCTAAGACTACCTGGAAGATCAAAAATAGTCCCCATCAGCATCGACGACCTTGTGCCAACGTTCTGGAAGCCCATGACACTCACACGGACTTAGGACTGCTCAGTGATTCAACCCACGATTGAAAACTGGTAAGCTTGCAGCTGTTGCCTCGGTGAAACGACAGCATGCTGCCATCTGTTGAAGAATACCCACACCTCTTGTAGGATGGACCGATCATCTGTCCCACCATTATTGTGTCCGCCACAGCGCCTGCTCGACATTTCCGTAAGTAATATTCACACTTGTCTTCAGACTTATTCATGGGTGTGAGTAGCTTGCAACCTGCTCCAGTTCCGTAACGATCGAAAATCAGACACATGTTCATAGGACTTTTCGGTTTATTTTCACATGTAGAATCACCTCACAAATTATTACTTCCTCCTGAATCATCCGGTTTACATATATTGGGTACTTCCGACGAGACAATATCTCGATGCTCAAATGCCATATCATATAGCATCACTTGCAGCTGATCATGAGCGCGAGATTTAGATATCCCTTATATATATACTATCTGTGCATTCATAAGTGTTTTAATCCACAAATATACACGTGTAAATATATCTATGTATATACACAATTTACTTGACATTGGCGATATATTTCGTATTGTATTAATATAAGAAAAATTGAAAAAAAAAAGTTACATACGGAAATACTGTCGCATTCCAAACTCGTTTCTCATTTCTTGATTTAAACCTAGTGTCTAATTAATATTTGGAATAGAAAGATACCAAACAAACAATTCTCTTAAGAGTGGAACAAACGTACAATGGCTGAAACCGTGAATGTATAAAAAAATGTTAATAGAGTACAATCAGTATAGTGTAACCATTAGTGTTTTTAGCCAAATTCCAAACAATATATTTAAATTTATATGAGTCATATTTCGTTTCCTGAAGTTTTGATATATAATAACAGTATCTGTATAAAATGTGATCTGAAAAAGTGTAATATAGACGGAATTGTGCAGTAATTTAATCCATAATTATGTCAAGTGCGAAAATAGAAAGTACTGTAAATATGAATTGATCAATGTCCAATGGGACTTCGTATTGATCATGAAGTTAGATGTGAGATGCTAATATATATATATATATATATATATATATATATATATATATATATATATATATATATATATACAGGGTGGTAGGTAACTCCACCGACAAACTTTGGGAGGCCATTCCTTATACGAAATGAAAGAAAAAAGTTCTAATAAACATGGGCCGAAAAATGCCTCCTTTCAGACTTATGATCCATTGAAAATTCGAAAAATCATTTTTCAAAACTCCCTAACTTAGAAACTATAGGACCTATCCCAAGCGGTTTAACGAATTATACAGGAACTGGTATACTCTCTATGTAAATTTCGATGTTTCAGAAGTCACCGGTACCAGCGAGACGAACGCACCACTAGTACTTAAAGGAGTATTCCTATACTTCAACTTTCTTTTTACAGTTCCTTTCACCGATAACTGAAGATGGTAAAACATGGATATTTAGATAGAGAACATAATAGTAATTCCTTAAACCACTTGGGATAGGTCCTATGGTTGCTAAGTTAGGGAGTTTTGAAAAATGATTTTTGGAATTTTCAATGGATCATAACTCTGAAAGGAGGCATTTTTGGCCCATGTGTATTAGAACTTTTTTCTTTCATTTCGTATAAGGAATCGCTTCCCAAAGTTTGTTGGTGGAGTTACCTACCATCCTGTCTATATATAACTAGAGCGGAAATCGAGAATGAACCTCTGCTTAAACAATGTCATTTTATTAACAGTTAACTGAACTATCATTTTATCATAAAGAAGTAACGTTTCAAGGCCCCTCAGAAGGGCCCCGCAAACCTCGCATTGCGGGAAGACAGCAAGCCAACAGGGGCCCCCAAATCATGAAATGGGACGTAGAAAAGGGGTCCCACCCCACGCTGTCTACAGGAGGGCACCCAAGCTTTTAGTTACGCCCGTGTAACGTTTACATAATCTTGCAGTTCAATGGTTGCTATTCCAACGAATACTTTATTTTTTAACTTCCAAACAACGCAAAGCTTGGGAAGAGGTGCAAAATATAATATGTACGACAAATGCCTATAAACTCGGCAATCCGGTCGGATCATAGAATAGTTGTGGACTTGATGTAATTATATCGTGGTTCCAATGGAAATCTTAAGTTCAGTTAAGTGCTTCAAACTGAATACCTACGAAAATCAAAGTTATTAAAGGTGCCAGAGGAAGATGTCATCTAACATAATTTTTCAAAGTCTGAACAGTAGTGTCCATTTCGTGAATGTATGACACATATGCGGCGTTTTTGTAAGTATGACAGAGCAAACAACTTGCAGAAAGAAGTTGAAATAATAGAAGAATAATTCTTAAACCATCTAATTTCTAATATTTAATTCCACAATATCACTCATTTACGATAAATACATTTCACTCCGAACCAGTTGCAAAACATAGTTGTGAGTGAAAAACGCAAGCAAAAATGAAAACACTGGAAGTATTTTTTCTCTAATTTATAATTATTAAGGTTATAAGTGTCTCTTCTTTCTAAAAGAATAACATGGTTCATGTGAGTTAAGGAGTTTAGAAAATGATAGCTGATCTGAAAGAAGAAAAACATGCATACTTTTAAACATATCTAAATATACAACTAGCTGTCTTCCTTTCTTAATTGAAGGATTAAGTGTCATAGTAGCTTTTGAGCAAAGTTCACACATTCGAGAAAATTGAAATTAAAGCTCTAACTAACTAACTAACTAACTCTACGGCCTATGGAACCCGGAGGTTCAACGCCGCGTTCACAAAATCTCTCCAGTGACTTCTATCCTTAGCTAACTGCATCTAGTTTCTACTTTGTATTCCTATCTATGCAAAATCCATTTTAATATTGTCCTCCCATCTGTGCCTAGGTCTTCCTAATGGTGGTTTTCCGATTGGTCTTCCATTCAAGACTTTGAAAGCGTTTCTACTTTCTTCCATTCTAGCTTCATGACCTGCCTACCTAAGCCTCCTAGACTTGACTACCCTAACAATGTTGGGTAAACCGTATAAATTATGTAGTTCCTCGTTATGAAGTTTCCGCCATTCTCCATTCCCGTTCCTCTTGGGTCCGAATATTCGTCTCTGGATTTCGTTCTCAAAACTTTCAGTCTATGTTCTTCCCTCAGTGCAAGCGACCATGTTTCGCATTCATATAGAACAACAGGCATGATTATCGATTTATATATTTTAAGCTTCAAATTCCTCGACAGAATTCGCGAAAACAAAAGATTTTGAACTGAATAGTAACACGAATTCCCTGCTTGTAGTCGACATTAAATTTCTTAGTGGATATGATTTTCCTCTGTTAATGTTGATCCTAGATATTTGAAACTATCCACTTTAACAAAAGTAATATTTAATATTTTAACGCATCTATAATGTTGTATTACGGTCCCGACGCCCTTCCATGTATTTAGCGTTCCCTGCATTTACTTCTAAACCCATGTCCCTACAAGCGTTTAATAAGATCTCTACATTTCTTTATATTGTTCTTCTATCATCCCCTATTAAATTTACATCATCAGCATATGCCATAACCTGGTGAATACCGTTCAACTCTAGGCCCTGGTTGCTATCTTTGATTTTCCTCATAGCGTATTCCAGAACAAAATTAAATAATAAAAGCGACAACGCATCTCCTTGTTTCAAGCCATTTTCGACGTGAAAGCTCGTGGAGAAAAATTTTCATACCTGGACTTTACCTTGGGATTCATTTAAACATATCTTAATTAATCTAATGAGCTTTCTCGGTATTCCAAGTTCCGTAAGAACGTTGTATAATGTTTCTCTCCTAAGAGAGTCGTACGCCTTTCTAAAATCAATAAATAGTTGATGTACAGGGCTACTGTATTCCCACTTTTTTTCGAGTATTTGGCGAATGGTAAATTTTTGGTCGATAGTTGATCGATTTCGTCTAAATCTGCATTGATAATCTCCAATAATTCTGCGTATGGGGTCAATTTTGCT